>NC_091828.1:12824250-13146500 GCF_038994185.2 Dermacentor albipictus | reverse complement strand
AGCGTTTGGTACCTGATAAAAAAGGAAGGAATGATTGCTGGTTTGTTGCTAAAATGCATTTCAAAGCGCGGCCTTGTAAATAGTAGTCTACAAGGATGCGTTGAACAGGACAGTACTCTCATTATGTACATGTTTCCAAGAAATAGTCTTCTGTGTTCCAAAGACAACTGGTTGGTTTCTGCATACAAGCTTTGTATGGGAGACGTACGAAACGCACCGGAACACAGACGTAGTCCAAGATGATGCACGGGATCAAGAACCTCTAATGCGGAATTTCGAGCGGAGCCGTACACAAAACATCCATAGTCTAATTGTGACCGGACAACTGCATTGTATATGCGAAGCAGATATGTTCTATCTGAACCCCATGATCGATGGGATAGGTGCTTTATTAAATTTATAGATTTGAGAGATTTCTGTTTTGCATAAGCGATGTGTGCTTTGAAGTTGAGTTTCTTGTCAACGATTATACCAAGAAATTTGTATTCATTCTTTACTGTGATTTGCTGTCCTTTAATATGTAATGTTGGGTCCGGTGTGAGCCTTCGGTATTGACTGAAAGGCACGCATATTGTTTTTTCTGCGCAAAATTTAAAACCATTTTCGTTTGCCCATCGCACTATAGAGTTTACACCTAACTGCAGTTGGCGTTCGCAAGTAGCCATATTACAAGAGGAGAAACAAAGTTTAATGTCATCGACATACAAAGAATACATTAGGGAAGAAGGAATAACTGTACTTATCGAATTGAGCTGGTGGGCTTCGTGGGCTTCGCGGCTGTGCCACCACACAGACCGCTAACCAGTTCATCCTGATCATGCAGGTTTTCGCCCGCATCATCGTCGACCTGCTCGTATCTGCCTTCTTGGCAGCCTTTTCTGCCACTTCTGGAAACTTCGTGCCTGCTGCCAACGGAAGCGAACCCAGCGTCTGCCTCCTCCCTGTCACTCAAGCTTCAGGACGTTTGACAGCGCCTCCAGCCCCGCTGTGGATCATCGAATCTAATCCAGCTACCGTATCGCCTTCGACATCATCATATGCGCAACCTATAAAGCTGCAACCACCGTCCACCGCGCTCTGTGGGCTTCGCGGCTGTGCCACCACACAGACCGCTAACCAGTTCATCCTGATCATGCAGGTTTTCGCCCGCATCATCGTCGACCTGCTCGTGTCTGCCTTCTTGGCAGCCTTTTCTGCCACTTCTGGAAACTTCGTGCCTGCTGCCAACGGAAGCGAACCCAGCGTCTGCCTCCTCCCTGTCACTCAAGCTTCAGGACGTTTGACAGCGCCTCCAGCCCCGCTGTGGATCATCGAATCTAATCCAGCTACCGTATCGCCTTCGACATCATCATATGCGCAACCTATAAAGCTGCAACCACCGTCCTCCGCGCTCTGTGGGCTTCGCGGCTGTGCCACCACACAGACCGCTAACCAGTTCATCCTGATCATGCAGGTTTTCGCCCGCATCATCGTCGACCTGCTCGTGTCTGCCTTCTTGGCAGCCTTTTCTGCCACTTCTGGAAACTTCGTGCCTGCTGCCAACGGAAGCGAACCCAGCGTCTGCCTCCTCCCTGTCACTCAAGCTTCAGGACGTTTGACAGTGCCTCCAGCCCCGCTGTGGATCATCGAATCTAATCCAGCTACCGTATCGCCTTCGACATCATCATATGCGCAACCTATAAAGCTGCAACCACCGTCCACCGCGCTCTGTGGGCTTCGCGGCTGTGCCACCACACAGACCGCTAACCAGTTCATCCTGATCATGCAGGTTTTCGCCCGCATCATCGTCGACCTGCTCGTGTCTGCCTTCTTGGCAGCCTTTTCTGCCACTTCTGGAAACTTCGTGCCTGCTGCCAACGGAAGCGAACCCAGCGTCTGCCTCCTCCCTGTCACTCAAGCTTCAGGACGTTTGACAGCGCCTCCAGCCCCGCTGTGGATCATCGAATCTAATACAGCTACCGTATCGCCTTCGACATCATCATATGCGCAACCTATAAAGCTGCAACCACCGTCCACCGCGCTCTGTGGGCTTCGCGGCTGTGCCACCACACAGACCGCTAACCAGTTCATCCTGATCATGCAGGTTAGTAGTTGGTATCAAGCTCCTTCTAAAAAATCAAGTGATTACTTTTTGGTGCAGCTGCCAAGCCCACAGTGCTGCATTTTACTTATTTCTGAATGTATTGAAGTCATACGCGTCTTGCTACTGCTATCAGGGGACATAGAGACAAACCCCGGTCCTGAAAAAGCCGTCCTCGACGAACTAAAAAAATTGGCTACTGGCCAGGCCACACAAATATCTGAGATGCAGAGCCTCAAAACCCAGCTAACGAGCACAAACTGCACTATTGCTAATCTAAGCACCCGCCTCACAGACTTAGAAAATCTCTGCAAAAATCTTTTAGCTCTCCGAACAGAAGTTGACGCCATTAGCACTAAGACCGGTCAACTAACCCATCGTATGTGCGATATTGAAGAGCGCCTTGACGACCTCGAGAACCGTTCCCGGCGCAACAATTTAATATTCTACGGTTTTCCTGACACTAACCCGAAGGAAACATACATTCAATCGGAGCAAATAATCGTAAGCCACTGTCTTGAACGCTTTGGTCTTATAGTCGAGCCCAAAGTTATAGAGCGAGCACATCGACTAGGGCGTTACACCACTAACCGCAAATGACCCATCATAGTGAAGCTTTCATCCTTCAAAACTAAAGAATCTATCCTCTCAAACGGTCCAAAACTAAAAGGCACAAATTTCAGCATTGGGGAAGACTTCACGCGTCCAGTTCGAACCGCCCGAAAACAGCTCATTGCCTTTGCTCGGAGCAAATCCGTACCATTTTCATTACGTTACAAAACATTGCATATTGGAGCCCAGCGATATATCTTTGACACTGCATCAGGAATTGTCAAAGCCGTATCGTAGGGATCATGTCGCCGTCAGCAACCACGCTATCAGCACCATAAATGCGCAAGAGCGAATCTTTCATTTTCTGTACTTTATACTAACATACGTAGTTTTCTTCCGAAACGCGTGCTCCTGTCTAATCTAGTACAATCAACCGGCAGTAGTATACTGATACTAACAGAAACATGGCTCAATGACGACATTTCAGATACGGAGGCACTGGCTGACTTGCCGAACTTTAACATTTTTCGACATGACCGCAAAAATGCACGTGGCGGGGGCGTACTCATCGCCACTAACAAAGACCTATCATGCTCTCGAATCATTACATCTTCACAACTGGAATCGCTATGGGTAATGTGTCGTGCCCCTCCCGAAGCAATAATACTTGGGGTATGCTACAGGCCCCCTCGAACGGATCCAGATTTCGCCCTCGAACTTAATGAAATATTATCCCAGCTTACTAAAAAACACCCCAATGCACACATCCTCCTTTATGGAGACTTCAACTTCCCTAGCATTAATTGGCTCAATCAGGCTTCACCAACTTCAGGAAACACCGAAGCAAGCGAATTTATCAATGTTTGTCTCAACTTTGGCCTCATCCAACAAGTAACAGAACCGACGCGCGTCACTTGTGAATCCTCAAACATTCTAGACCTTGTACTAACGAATAACCCCGAAAGCTTAAAATCTATCGCATATTTACGAGAAATAAGCGATCACAGAGTCATTCATACCACGTTTAACTTCGTCCCCCAAACACGTCCCGTCTTCCGCAAAACAATTCACTTGTACCATAAGGCTAACTATGAAGCAATCAATAATGAATTACGAGATTTTCTGCCTGTTTTCCAATCCAATTTCAGTTCCCGTTCCCTCAATGACAATTGGCTAGTGATTAAAGACAAAATTACTGACCTGACTAATAAATTCATCCCCACGGCGAGCTTTCTTGCCAATAAAAATAAACCATGGTTCTGTAAAAATTTAAAAAGACTCGAAAATAAGAAAAAGCGCCTTTTTCGTACTGCGAAATGTGATGGAAGTCCGAGTGCATGGGACAGGTACCATTCTGCGGAAGACGCTTATTACACTGCAAATCGGAAAGCGGGAGAAACATTTTATCATAACGACTTAGCTAAAATTCTAAAAACTAACCCTAGAAAATTTTGGGAAGTCATTAACCCGCATCAAACACATGACATCACACTTTCAAGCGATAAAGACGAAATTATGAGCGACGCTGTTTGTGCTGACACTTTTAACATCGCGTTTTCATCCGTCTTCACTGAAGAAGCCGACTTGCCTCTTCCTACGCCACCTACTGCGACACTGCCAATGATGGCCCCTGTTGAAATTTTTGTCGCTGGCATTTCATCCCTCATTGACAAATTAAAGCTTTCATCATCGGCTGGTGTCGACGACATTAACTCAAAACTGTTAAAAAATACTAAAGAAATTATTGCAGTGTATTTTTCGATGCTCTTTTCACTTTCACTTGAAACAGGAATCTTACCAGACGACTGGAAAGAGGGCAAGGTCATTCCAGTCCACAAATCAGGTAACAAAAATCCCCGCTAAATTACCGCCCCATTTCTCTAACAAGCGTCCCATGCAAAATTATGGAACACGTCATATACTCTCACATTATGCACTTCCTTGACACTAACAATTTTTTTCATCCTTCCCAGCATGGATTCCGTAAATCTTTATCTTGTGAAACCCAACTTGCCATATTTCTTCATGATCTACACTCTAATCTCGACCTCAACCTTCAGACCGATGCAATCTGTCTCGACTTCGCTAAAGCATTCGACACAGTATCACACAAACGCCTTATACTAAAACTCTCCCAGCTGAATTTGCACCCTAACGTTTTCGCATGGATCGTAGCATTTCTCAACAAACGCTCCCAGTTTGTTTCAATTAAAACTAGTCGCTCCAGCTCCCTCCCTGTAACATCCGGCGTCCCCCAAGGATCTGTACTCGCACCCCTCCTATTCCTCATATATATTAACGACCTGCCTGTACATGTATCCTCCCATATCCGTTTATTCGCCGATGACTGTGTCATCTATCGCACAATTACAAAGATTTCTGATCAAACTACACTCCAACATGACCTTAACCTTGTACAACAGTGGTGTGATCTTTGGTTAATGAAGCTTAATCCTACTAAATGTAAGCTCGTTTCCTTTCATCGCAAACTTAATCCCCTATCATTCTCATACCTAATCTCCGACTCCACTGTCGAACAAGTTCAAACATACAAATATCTAGGCGTCACCTTATCCTCTGACCTTTCATGGAACGCACACATCAGCAATATCATATCATCCGCGAACAGATCCCTCGGTTTTTTAAAGCGTCATTTGCGTTACGCACCATCAGACATAAAACTTCTCGCGTACAAATCACTCATCAGATCGAAACTAGAATATGCAGCACCCATCTGAAGCCCGCATCAAGCATACTTAAGAAACGAACTAGAATCTGTACAAAATCGCGCCACCAGGTTCATCCATTCTTCATATTCATACGACATAAGCATATCATCCCTAAAAAGTAAAACTGATCTTGCTAATCTTTCTGTGCGTCGCCGCATCGCCAGTCTTTGTTTGTTCCACAAATTATTTCACAGTCCGCTCAATCAAGCACCGTATATCATCCCACCGGCGCGCATATCCCCCCGTACGTCCCATCCTTACTCAATCGCACGCGCACGTGCTCGCACCACTACTTTTGCTGCCTCATTTTTTCTTCGCACAGCAGTGGACTGGAATGGCCTTCCCCGGAACATTGCAGCCATCACGTGTTCATCAACTTTTGCGGACAACATAACTACATTTGTTTCTCATGAAGATCACTCTCTGTAACCTTGATTTGTAAACCCACCCCTTATGTAATACCCCCTAACCGGGGTCTTTAAGGTAATAAAGTGATGAGTGATGATGATGATGGTGATAAAAATAGTGTAACGCTCAATACTCCACCTTGCGGCACTCCATTCTTCTGTATAAAACAGTTGGAGAAAGTTGGGCGAAACATCACCTGAAAAGTTCTGTCCTCTAGATAGCTTTTAATTATACCAAGTATGTGCCCTTTTATTGCGTATCTGTTCAAGTCAATTAAAATCCCATGTCTCCACGTCGTATCATATGCTTTTGATAAGTCAAAGAAAACGGAGACGCAATGTTGCCTTTGGACGAAAGATTCACGAATTTTTGTTTCTAACCGGACTAATTGGTCGATTGTACTGCGGTTGACTCTAAAGCCGCACTGGTACTGATCAAGTAACCCGTTACTTTCGAAAAGGTGCACAAGCCGCTTGTTAATCATTCTTTCGAAAGTTTTTCCTAAACAACTGGTTAAGGCAATGGGGCGCGATAACTGTTAGGGTCCGAGCGTGGTTTTCCAGGTTTCAGAAATGGTAGAACAAACGCCTTCTTCCATGCTTTTGGAAAATAGCCTTCCGCCCACAACCTGTTGAAGAGGTGAAGGATTGTGTCGTACGTGTTCGCGTGTAGGTGTCGCAGCATTTCGTAGTGTATGTTGTCCGGACCTGCTGAATGGCTCTTCCCTAAATATATCGCATCGAAGAGTTCAGTTTTTGTGAAAGGACAGTTATATGGCTCAGTACTATTCAGTGATACCCGAAGATCTTTCTTTTCTGCAGTGGCCTTTATCTTAAGAAACTCGGGCGTGTAGTGAGCGTCACTCGAAATTTCAGCAAAGTGCTCGCGAAGTATATTTGCTTGACCTTTAAGATCCGTTTCCTCGTCAAATATAGGGAGCGTGTATTCTGTATGAATACCGTCAATTTTTCTCACTTTCTCCCAGACTAATTTACTTGTTGTGCGACTGTTTATAGAGCTCACATATTTCACCCATGATGTTCTTTTTGCTATCCGTCTTTCCCTTCTAGCCTCACTGCGCTTTTGTTTAAAAAACAATAAATTTTCGAAAGTTGGGTGCCTGTTTAGCCGAGACCATGGACAGATTTGTTTCCTACGAGCTTTATCACACGCATCATTCCACCATGGTTTTGGTCTACGTGGAAGCTTCCCTTGTGAGGGTGGTATGGAGTTTTCAGCTGCATCTAAAATTTGTTTGGTTATCGCATCACATAAGTCTTCAATATTGAGTGCGATGACATCATCAATCCTTATTTCGGAGCTTTCCAAGAAAAGAGACCAGTCTGCTTTACCCAGCTTCCACCTCTGTCTTCGCGCTGGCATTGTTGGAGGCGCGTCGATCGGCTTGAGTATAATAGGGTAGTGGTCGCTGCCACGTGGGTTTTCCCTCACGTCCCAAGTAAAAAACCCGGCATGCGACGGCGTGCCACAGGAGAGGTCAATGCTTGAAGTAGATTGTGATTGAGCAATAAAATATGTTGGCTTTCCATCATTAAAAAGGTACAAATTGCAGTTGTCTAAAAATTCTTCTACCATTTTGCCCCTTGCGTCAGTGTGGCTACTGCCCCACAGGTTATTATAAGCATTAAAATCACCCAATAAAAGGAAAGGTTCTGGAAGTTCTTCCACGAGATTTTCTAGTTCTTTTCTTGTGATATTCTTACCTGGTGGTAAGTACAGGGAGCATACTGTTATTGTTTTTTCTATCTGAACCTTTACTGCAACAGCTTCTAGGTTGGTGTTAAGCTTCACTTCACGTACTGGGACTCCTTGAGCAACCACTTTAGCGACTCCTCCGGATGCGACTGAAGACTGTTCCCTATCTTTCCGAAAGATGCCATATGGACGCAGAGGTTGTTTATGGCACCCTTTCAAATGAGTTTCTTGCAAACACATAAGAGAAGGCTCAGTGGCCTCGAAAAGATCGTAAATGTCATCTATATTAGTTCTTAAACCACGGCAGTTCCACTGCACAATAGTAGCCATATTTGATGATGTGCATTATCCAGTACTTCACGAAGAGATTCTATGTAAAATGTTACAAAGATGACATATGTAAATGAGCAAGAAACTTGCTAAAATGCTTCCCCTGCCATTCCCCCTGCCAAGGTCACGTCTCCTTGGCAGGGGGAATGACCGGAAGTCTACCCCCTTTGTGTTTTCCAGGGGGAATACCCGACTTTTTGGTTTGCCTACCAGATGTAGGCTCTTTTGTTTGATTCGTGTCCGGCGGACACACTTCCATCATATCATCGCCCTTTGGGCGTTCATCATTGATGGTGCTTGATGAAAGTGCCGACTTCTTGGAAAGAAAGCGGTCCTTTGGCACCAATGGTGAGACCTTCGTGGCCTCTGCCGCGTGCTGACTGACGCCAGCCCCAGCAGAAACCTCTGGGCCTCGTGGGAGAGGTTTGCTACAAACGTCTGTTTTTTCACTGGGTGAAGAGGGCCGGAGGGCTGAAACTTTGTCGAGCAACTCCACTTGTGTTCCAACTGAAACCATCGGCGGCGCACGCCCTCTATGCAGAGCCTGCGCGTAAGTACCTCTATCGGCAAACGCGACTCTCTTTTTGGCTTCACCCGCCGTGGTTGCTCAGTGGCTATGGTGTTGGGCTGCTGAGCACGAGGCCGCGGGATCGAATCTCGGCCACGGCGGCCGCATTTCGATGGGGGCGAAATGCGAAAACACCCGTGTGCTTAGATTTAGGTGCACGTTAAAGAACCCCAGGTGGTCAAAATTTCCGGAGTCCTCCACTACGGCGTGCCTCATAATCAGAAAGTGGTTTTGGCACGTAAAACCCCAAATATTATTATTATTATTATTTTTGGCTTCAATGTATGATATGTTCTCCCATACCTTCAATGCAATCACTTCTTTTTCTTTTTTCCACTCAGGACAAGATCTGGAAAACGCCGCGTGCTGGCCCGCGCAGTTTGCACAGCACAGCTCGCTTGTGCACGTTTCATCACCATGGTCTGGTTGACCGCATTTAGCACAGGTTGCTCGTCCGCGACATGACTGAGATCCGTGGCCATATTTCTGACACCGAAAGCACCGGCGGGGATTGGGCAAATATGGTCTTACTCTAAGGTACAGGTAGGCGGCCTTAACGGCATTTGGAAGCGTTAAGGAGTTGAAGGTCAGCACAATGTGTTTGGTCGGAGTTTAAATGTTATTTTTTCTAAATTTAATTCGTCTTGCACATGGAACACCCTGATCTCTCAAGGTTTCTTCGATTTCCTCGTCTGTGCACTTTAGGAGTTCTGCATCTGAAATCACACCCTTCGCGTAGTTCAGTGTACGATGTGGGGAGACAGACACACTGTCCTCACCGAACTTCTCAAGTTTCTTGATCTGCCTGCTATGCTCAGCCGTCATAACTTCGAGCAAGAGATCTCCAGAATTCATTTTCTTTGCTTTGTAGGTCTCACCAATACACTCGTTAAGTGCCTTGGCGATGAGGAAAGGGGACATGTCTTGAATTTTTCGTTCAGTTTCAGACGTAATGACAAAAAATTTTGTGAACCTATCACTAGGTTTATTGAAGTTCAATACCTCGGTCCGGCGCCTTTTAGGCCTCCGATCAGGTTTTGCTGAAGAGGGGGTTATATCCATGTAATTGTACATACTTTCGGCAGCTAAGCTGGCCGCCCACCATGGAGCCCAACATGGGAGTGTATTCAAAACCACTAGCCATACGTAACTTCTATAACCATATAACCATTACCAAGGAAGGCCACGCCCACATGGTTAACCCTCGCCGCCCGGAATCTTGGAAATGAAATGAAGTAAATAGGAGACAGGAAAGGTCAAAAGTGAGAGAGAAAGACGAAGATTTGAGTGGAGAGAGACAGGAAGAGGCGACTGCCGATTTCCTCCAGGTGGGTCAGCCTGGAGGTGCCGTCTATGTGAAGCCGAGGCCAAAGAGGTGTGTTGCCTCCGCCGGGGGCCTTTAAGGTCCAGACACCCAGCAACGGCTCAACCTCCAGGATCCCCTTTTCCCCAGACACGGCTAAGCCGCGCACGGTTACACGCGGGAGGGTCCAACCCTCGTGTGCGCGGGTCCGTGGTGTCGCAACACACCAAACACCTGCTGACGCAGACGCCCCTGCGGGGAAGGTGGCGCCAGAACTTCTGACGTCACAGCAAAAGTTGCAACGAAAATTATGTTTCATTGATTAGAAAAGTTTACACGATAGCGACTATTTCTTGGAAATAGTGGTCACTAGCGAGGAAACATGTTAACCTTAAATTTCGCGTTGGATTGAATGCAATAGTGTTGCGCTGCTGAGCCCGACGTCGCAGTTTCAAATCCTGGCAGTGTCGGCCGCATTTCGGTGGGAGGGAAATTAAAAAAAAAACGGCCATGTCCCACGCACTGGGGGCACATTAAAAATTCTCTGTTGTTTAAACTTAACTCGGAGTTCCCCACTATGGTGTGCCTCATAATCCGATCGTTGCTTTCACACGGAAAACCCAGGAATTTAATTTTACTCAGAACCAAAACTTACATTTACGCACACGACATCCAGGTGAAGTCGTAGAGCAAAGAGTGGCGATAGACAGAAGTCCCAAGTCCTTCCGCTGCCCCCTCTTCAAAAGAAAAACAAAATGCGGAAGAACAAGCAATTATCGAAATCATGTTTTTTTTTTTTACTACCGTACAGTTGTGCATCCCAGATTAGCTTCGTCGTCGGCGTGTCAGGGATGTGACGGCAACTAAAATGTCTAGAGCACCACTTCTGAAGCGCTTAACTAAAGAGGACTGCCAACAATGATTGCATTAATGTAAGAAGAGATAGAACCACAGAACGGGCGTCTGATATGGGGTATTATGAATCTGAGCATACAGTGATGTATGTGAACGTGCGTGAACTGAAATTTTGAGGTGCACCACAGGAACGTTTGAAGCAAACCTAGTAAGTGCGTAAGATCAAACACGGATGAAATGGATTTCGTGTTTTGTAATATTCATGAAGGTATTTTTGTTTTGTCTCCTCCAATCCCAAACGGGTATTTAAAATGTAGGTTACGGTAAAATTTTGCATGCATCATCACATACAGTTTAGCGTTCAACCATCTGTAAAGAGTTGTGAGTAAGGTGCCCGTGTGTTTCATGCTAATGCGACATAAAATTACCTCCGTAAAGCCGTCCTGTTGGTGCCATATGCCAGCCATTCTTTTACTTTGCTTTTGAAGAATTGAATGTTGCAATTTACTCTACAGTTCCATCGTATTGCCATTAAGGTGCACGCTATGCGAACTACCTGAATACACTCTTCAAATATATAGAGAGAAAATGTTTACTTGTTTTTGTTTTGTGCTGGAAATAAAATTCACATTGGATGTTTCTTTCCGTTAGTTTTTCATGGGCCGTCACTGAAGCACAGTTATCTGGTTTTTCAATTGTCGGGTTATGAACGCGACTTCGAAGGCTGCAGAGACAAGATAATAATAATAATAATAATAATAATAATAATAATAATAATAATAATAATAATAATAATAATAATAATAATAATAATAATAATAATATTTATTTATGCACCACAAAAAAATACATAGTAAGCGGGCCTGTCGAAGCCTAAATGGCTTGTGTGACTAGGCCCGGCAGTGCCGGCAACAGCGATGAAATCAGTGTATGTACATACGTGCGTAACCTTAGCGCCGACAAAACATTGTGCAAACAAAATGAAAATTAAATACATGTGAATACAATGTAGCGTGAACATATTTTCACGCTTATATATAACAAAAACAGAAAATTTGATATATGGTAGTCCAACATCGTGAACATTTTTTTTATGCTTACATAGAACAAAAAACAAAAATTAATAACAACTCATGGCAACGTAATGAACATTTTTGTAAGCTCATGAATATATACAGGTTAATACAACCAAATTACTTCAAATAAACACATACCCATACATACCCATACCCATATCATACTTCTTTAAAACCTTTTTTGACTTAACCGAGAAAAATTCGTCAGGTAGATCATTAAAGATTTTGGGCACATAGATGCATCGCCGTGCCTCGCCATACTGAGTTGACGAACGAGGAACATTGAAACGGATGTTGTCCCTCAAGAGTCGAGGAGCTACATATTTTTCTCTGAATTGGTCGTTCCAAAAATGACGAAGAACAACAGTTTGCTTAAATAATGACTGAAATGAAGGAAAACCTAACGCGGAAAGTGAATTGTCACCTGACATCTGGCCGCAGCCATAGGCAACACTTTTCAATATCTTTTTTAGTATACTGTCAATTCTCGTCTGCAATCTCAATGCGCAGAAAGCGAAAACGGTGATTCCGTATCGCAAGATGCTGTATGCGAGTGCATGCACTATGGTTTTCTTTACTGATAATGGCGTGAAACCTTTTATATTAAAAAGCAACCAAGCGACACTCCTAAGTTTGCCTCACAGATATGCCAGATGATGCTGCCACGACATGCTGCTATCAATAAATAAACCGAGATATTTCACAGAGTCTACATACTGAACAGGGGTACATGTACATGGAATGCAATGCTGGTCATGCATGCATACTGGAATGTTTATTGCTGTGGTCTTTAAGGGATTTCTAAAACATATTAACTGTGTCTTCCTGATATTTACATTAATACAATTTTTCGCAAACCAGTGCATTACACTGTGCATTGCATTTTGCAGGGCGCCCACAGCCTTTTCATAATTTATATGCTTTGTTAATATAACCGTATCGTCAGCATAATGATAGATAGTGCCTTTAGAAATTACTAGAGGAAGATCGTTTACGAATATGTTAAATAAAAGAGGTGATAAAATTGAGCCCTGGGGAACACCGGCTGTAAGCCATTGCTTGCTACTGACGGTTTCCTTGTCACCCATAACTATCTGTGACCTACCACACATGTACTTTCGCAGTACCCTGTGGAATGGTCCTCTCAATCCCATTAAAGTTAATTTCTCTAGTAAAATCTTATGATTAACTGTGTCAAAAGCTTTCGCTATGCCTAGAAATAGAGCACAGGTGAATAAGTTGTTTTCAAATGCAGAATATAGTTCATCTGAGAATTCTTCCATAGGACTGTGGTACCTCGATTCACAACAAAACCAAACTGTCTGGGCGATAAAATCGAAAACTTCATTAAGAAAG
Organism: Dermacentor albipictus; assembly: GCF_038994185.2. Classification (NCBI taxonomy): domain Eukaryota; kingdom Metazoa; phylum Arthropoda; class Arachnida; order Ixodida; family Ixodidae; genus Dermacentor; species Dermacentor albipictus. Next base: position 13,133,527 of record NC_091828.1, on the reverse strand, counting down.
ACATCATGCATTCGTAAAGGAATTTTTCTAGTATTTGGGAAAGTACCGGCAAAATTGAGATTGGCCGATAGTTTTCAATGTTATCTTTCCTGCCTCCTTTATATAGTGGCTTAACTATAGCCGTTTTCAGAGTCTCGGGAATTACTGCAGTTTCTAAAAAGCCATTGATTAAAAAAAGCAAGACGTTAGCAAGCACATCGAAGTTTCTTCGCAGAGTGCCTACAGATATGCCATCTATTCCTGGTGGTTTATTTTGCCGAAAACTAAAAAGAATCCTTTTCAGGTCAGGTGTTGATAAGCTAGGCAAGAAAGCGGATGCCGACACAGATTCCTTCAACGTGCAATTATTTTCCTGTTGGGATAAAGAGTTTTCAGAAGCACGCGAAAAAAAGCGGTTGAATGCGTTAACTACCACTATTTTGTCATCTAGAAATGTGTCAATGGGATTAGACGGCACGTCACTTCCTCTCCTAAGATTATTTATTATAGACCACATTTTCGCGGGACTTTTGCGCGACTGGTTGAATTTATTAGAAAAAAATACATTCTCTTTGCTGTTCGCAAGAGCCCGACTACCCTGTTTCTTGTAATTTTATGTTCAGCTTTTAATCTCTCATTTTTAGGAGAGCGTTTGCAGCGCTTCCAGAGCCAATCCCTAAAAGATGTGGCACGCATAATATCAGCATTAAGCCAGCTTACATTATTTCTGCATTTTTCCATGACAGTATATGTGCTTAGGTGCTCAAAGTGTTTAAGTTGAGTGCAGAACTTTTCGTATACCTTATCGGGTGCACTGCCATCAATTAGCAAAGACCAGGCAAAATTATTGATGTGTTGGTCCAACATTTTTGTATTAGTGATTTGGATTTTCATGCTATTTCTTTTTGTGTTACCAACGGATTGATGTTCTGCAGATAGAGCAGGCTTCGAAAGGCGACATGCCACAAAGTAGTGGTCAGCTAATCTCTGATTCATGACGCAAGCAGCCACAGAATAGTCAGATGCGCGCACCACAATGTGGTCTATGCGGGACGCTACGACTCGGGTATTTAAGCACTCTTCTCTAGTCGGATGATTTATGATGGATTCTAAACCATAAGACGACAAAATGGATAAGTAATCGGAAACAGTGGTTGACGTGACGCATAGCGTATTGATGTTCAAATCACCAGCTAAGCATAATTGCACAGCTGAACCACATTTGCCCAGTATTTCATCGAGCTTTACCAAGAATCGCCTCACACTGTTACAAGGTGGACGATATGTCGAAAGTAGGATTAGATCTGTGTTTGAAAGATTTATTTTTATGGCCAGGCATTCCACATGAACGAACGTAATATCTATTCCAGACGTCACATACATGTCACGAACAAAAATCGCTAAACCACCTCCACGCCCTCGTGGCCGGGTTACGAAATGTGAACGATAACCAGACAGCGTAAACATATCAGCCCCGACTTGTGGTATATTTATCTCAGTGAGAACAAAAGCGTCAACGTAATTGCTAGCTGCTTCCGCTATCTCTTTAAATTCATTCCAGTACTTTCGTAGGCTTCTTATGTTTACGCTGACGAAAGTAAAATTACGTTGTGACCTCAAGCCAAACGTACTTTTGAAACTTCTAAAATCAGGAACCACACAGAAACTAGACGCCATGCTGCTTAAACAATCCTAGCAATATCAGCTGGCCTGATTACTCGGAACAAAGGTGCACCTTCGTCCTTCTTTACAAAAATCTTACCACCTTTTACCCAGGCGAACTTGTACCCGTTCTCCATAGATACGGTTCTTGCACGCCAAAACAAACTGCGATTTGCCTTTGTCAAGTTATCGTTGAAAAACAATTTGGGTAGAGAACCGTTCTGGTGTAATCGCCGCAGCTTTCCTCGCGAATAAAACCAAGCTTCTCTCGCTGCTATCGAAGTAAATCGTATCAGGACTGTCGGGATTGCTTTACGTTTACTAGGCGAGCGGTGCACCGCTTCTATATCAGTGCTTGAGAAGTTCGTTAGCTCTAGCTTAATGGCTACCTCTGATAAAACATGCCTGATGTCTTCATTTTATTCCAGTGGAAGGCCTTCAACTTCCAAGTTATTCTTTCTATTGTGTTGTTCGTTCTCATTCTGTACATCCTGCAGAATATCAAGCTGTATCGCTTGGGCTTTGACCGTTTCATTCAAGCGCAAAATTTCCTCTTCCTGGAACTTTCCGCGTTCTTTGTTTGCTTTCATCTCCTTGAGTACTGAGTCATACTGTTTAGACACAAATGAGACCGATTCCTCTAGGTTATTAACAGTCATGGAAAGCTTAGTAGACTCAGTTTTCAGCAGAAGCGGGGAATCCACTTTTGCGTGCAGAGTTAACAAAGAAGCAATACTGTCTTTTATTTCCCTGAGCTCAGACGCCAAGGATGGCTCTACAGAACTGCTGTTCCCTGTCTGGCTACAATCCATCTGCGATGCTGAAGCATCTCGCTGCCTGCCAGCCCGACAGGTTTTGCAGACCCACGTTTCTCGCTTAGCTTGGCTATTGTTCGCAAAAGTACTATGGTACTTTTGATAGTAGATGCCTGAAGATGGTACTATGCCTGAACAAGGTCGACCCAAATGGTAGCCGTGTCTACATTCAGCGCACGACATAAAGCGACCTTCATCGGGTAACGCACTGTGGCAAGCAATGCACTCTTCAAATACCATGATAAAAGAAAACGAGGTACTTTCCCGAGCTCAACGAGTCAGTCCGGCGGAGAAAGGTGAAAACAACCGAGAATCAAAGGCAACTGTTCTTACCTAACAAGCAGAACAAGCGATTATGACAGGTTCACACGCTCCGCCGGACTGCAGCCGATCGTGGGGGAACGCTCGGTTTTACAGCTTCCAGTTCTTCGTGTGATGCTTTGATTGGTCGGCGCTGGGCCCTCGTTGAACGATGCCGGCTCAGCACGTGTAAGTGTCAGGTGTCTGGTGGGTTGATGACGTCAGATGGTGCAGAGCTTGCGATCCATGTGGTAGATAGGCCAGGCACGTCAACCGTTTTCGAGTGCTACGACGCAGGCAGACCTAACAAGAAGAACAAGCGATTATGACAGGTTCACACGCTCCGCCGGACTGCAGCCAATCGTGGGGGAACGCTCGGTTTTACAGCTTCCAATTCTTCGTGTGATGCTTTGATTGGTCGGCGCTGGGCCTTCGTTGAACGATGCCGGCTCAGCACGTGCAAGTGTCAGGTGTCTGGTCGGTTGATGACGTCAGATCGTGCAGAGCTTGCGATCCATGTGGTAGATAGGCCAGGCACGTCAACCGTTTTCGAGTGCTACGACGCAGGCAGACCTAACAAGAAGAACAAGCGATTATGACAGGTTCACACGCTCCGCCGGACTGCCAATGATAATAATAATAATAATAATAATAATAATAATAATAATAATAATAATAATAATAATAATAATTCTTTCTTTATGTTCCATAAAAATACACGACACGAGAGACCTGCAGCAAAAGCTGTCGTGAATGAAAGGTCAGGTTGACAGAGCCGTAGGCCCCCTACTCGGGGCAGTCACATAACGACAAAAAAGCATATAATACAAGGTCAGATATGAAATTGCACATTCCGAGCGTACAATGTAACGTACAAGAAATACATCTTACAAGTTCACTCACATAATATAACAAGATAATCAACGACGGGGTAGTAACAAAATAAATAACATAAATGAAGTTTCACTCATGGGCAAGCAATAACAGTAATACATACACAATAATGGTAAAGAGAAACAAAACAGATAAAGCGCACATTGTAAATTGAAAGAAGGAAAACGGAACCGTTTCCCTTACCATGTACACTGTTAGGGATAACGGGGTAAATAAAAAACTTGATTTGCAGAAACAAGAAGGTAAGAAAATAACTACCTAGAATTTGTTAAAATGCTGTCGAATTTCCTTGAATGTTACATCTTCAAGTTTAAGGTGTTCTTTATTTAATCTATTAGGTAACCTGGGTAATTTGTTCTGTAGTGTCTGTAGAGCATACGTTGTTTCATAAGTTCCCACTTTCCAGGGCATAGCGTTGCGTGTCAGGCAGGCAGAAGTGTTTTCCAGTAGGTTAGCTAAACGTCGTAAAAAGGGGCTATTATTGACTTTGTCGTTTTTAAATTCTTCGCCTAAGATGTAGTCGAATAATTTGGCAACTAAAATTACGTTGTACTTGTCAAAAAGATTCTGTTTGTGAGAGTAATAGGGCAAACCCTCAACAATTCTAAGAAACGTTTTCTGCAACACATGAAGACTGTTTAAGTTTCCCTTTGCTGTGTCAGACCACTTAGATGGCAGTAGCTTATTGTGCTGAAAAACAATGAATCATAGATTAACATCATAGTTCGCGGTGGAAGTATACGGCGAATGCTCTATGTTAAACATATTACTTGCGCAAGTTTATTTGCCACGCTATCCACATGAGCATCCCATGACACATGTTCATGAAAAGTGGCACCTAATGTTTTAATACTGGAACTAATCTCAATAGGTGTTACATTTATTGAAATAACTTCGCTGATGGATATATGTTTGTTTTCAGCTCAATATATTACAGCTTTTGTTTTATTCTCATTTATCAGGAGGCTCTTCCTACGTGTACATTCATCTAATTTTGCTAACGTGAAATTAGCTTAGAACGACAGAAAGCTGAGCTAGTTGGTAAGTATTCATTATGCAAAAAAAAGTGAGGCGTGCAGACAGGACACAAGGTACGGCGTTCGTGTTGTCCACTTCTCTACTCTTGTGTCCTGGCTGCACGCCTCACTTCTATTTTGCATATTGAAATTAGCGTCGTCGACACAGTCATCAATATCTTTATCACCTATCAATATGCTGGTGTCGTCAGCGTACGTGACAAATTTCACACTTTCATTATTTTAACAATAGCATTTACATATATTAAGTAAAAGATGCCCTAGAATGCCACCCTGTGGTACGCCTGAGGAGATAGGTTGTGGATCTGAGTGATAGATATTTATTACTATTTGTTTGCGGTATTCTAGATAACAACGTATAAGAGAAGCGACATTGCCACGAAGGCCATAACGTTCAAGTTTTTGAATTATAAGATTGTGATTGATGCAATCAAAAGCCTTTGATAGGTCAATGAAGATGCTCTAACAAGTTTGCCTTCCTCCATTTGCTGTAGTAGGTGTTCTTTTTCTGCTAGCAAAGCGAGTTGAGTGCCCATACCCTTTCGGAAACCATACTGACTGTTAGGAGATTACTATTTTCCTCAAATTATGTTTGCTACCTTAATATAACTTTTTCGAAAACCTTTGAAAGCACAGGAAGTATTGATAGTGGCCCATAATTTGCCCAAATCGTTCTTATCGCCTTTCTTAAAAAGTGCAATGACGCGCGCTTTATGCATCCTATGAGGAAAGGTACCTTCGTTTAGACAGAGGTTAAAAACATAAGTAATGCACTGAGATATACCATCAGCAACGTATTTTATAGGTTGAATTTGAAGGTCGTCAATATCTTTGGCACTGCTATTTTTTAGGCTGAAAATTGTATTAGTTATTTCCCCCTCGTGTACTAGATAAAGAAATATCAAAATAGCATTTTGAGAAATGTATTCAAGATCATTGATCGGTGCGTAGTTTGCTCCAATGTTAACAACATGTTTGTTTAAAGAATCTGCAAGTGCTTTGTGCAAGTACCTCAGCACCATTTATTTTCAAACTATGTATCTGTTCAGCAGGTACATTGTAATTTAACAGAGATTGCAGGTTTTTCCCCGTAACATCCGAAGATGAAGTCGAAGAACTAAAGGCACTGAAACAATGCTCGCGCCTCGCCTTTTTTCTGTCTTGATTTAGACGATTACGAATTTTTAAAATGGCGGAAAAGTTCTAGATCTTTGGTCTTGATGAATTCAGCATATAAAACATTTTTTGCGTATTCGAACAGAGAGCTCAGGGGTAATCCATGACTTACGTATTTTATTTTTCTGTTTTAGGAACTTTAAGGGAAAACGCATCGTATATTGATTTTAAGAGGCTAAAAAAAGATTCATCAGCGTCATTTTCATCTTTAGATTCAAATACAGTATTCAAGGCTGTTTGCAGGATATGGACACGAAACATAAAAAAATTTTGTTCAGTTATTGGTTGAATAAGGTGGATCGACTGTGATTCCTTATTCTGTAGATGACCCTTGTAACATAGAAATATTGGCATATGGTCGCTCAAATCCCACACGAATGCGCCAGCTTTAACTTAATCTGGATTTATATTTGTAGTGCATACGTTGATTAGAGATGGCGTATTCTTGGTCACTGTGGTAGGCAGTTTAATAGTATTCCAGTATGCATTGCATTTTAATAGCGTTTTCAGTCTGAGTTCTGGCGAATCCTTTTTTATCTTGTTAGTGTTGATGTCCCCACTAAAAGTTATGCCTAATTTCGTGTCAATATTGAACGCAAAAAAAGTATCCAAGTATTCAGGAAAGTGTGTAACAGAACCACTTGGAGGGCGATAACAAGCAAAAAACACTGTGTTAGGAAGTTTTACAGTCAATAACTCATAGTCCTGAGTTACCATCGAAAACTCATTCAATATGTCACACTCTAAATGGTTTTCTAGTCACAATGGACACCCCACCCCCACGACCGGTTGATCGATTCAGATAGAAAGTATTATATATTGGAAGCCGGAAAATATTCACGTCATTACTACACCATGCTTCCGTCAGCATAATAACGTGAAATTATTGTTTTGTTTGTTCAATGAAAAGTTGTAGGTTATTTTCCTTCTAGCAAAAGATCGGATGTTTAGGTGAAAATATTTGAAAGACTTGCTAAATATTGGTTCTAAACAACTAGTAAAAGTGTGCGGTAATACATAGGGCATACTGGGTACAATTTCCATAGCAGTGTTTCAGTTCAGCCGATCGTCTAAGTTTTTCGTGGTCGCTAGAATTAGAAATGACTACCGCCTTTGCCACGTCTGTTTTCGGCACAGGAATGTTGTTGTTGTGCCATACATACTTGTAGTTGTTAGTATCGGCCTAGAGCTTAGTTTCGAACTACAAGGCGCGTACTTTAAGTTCTCCGACAAAAACAAAAAACATTGTCATTTTCACCTAATAGTTTTTTTCTGCTTTACCACCATTCATTCCTGATAGCCCAATTGGCAAAACTACAGAATATAACGGGTGTTTTATTTGCCTTTTAAGGCAGGCGATGGGTGGCCACTATATCATTTTCCAAAAGCTGCGGCAAGTGGTTTAACGTAGTCAACCTATTAATTTCAAGGAGCAGGTTTTCATTCTGCACCGGCTTAATTCCATGAAATTCAAGGTTAAGCTTTCTACTTCCCCATTCCAAATCGGGCACTTCCGTTTTCAGTTGCATCATTGCACTGTCTTTGGCCTTCTATTCTGTGCTTTAGTTCCTTTACTTCCCGTTCCTTCTTTTCTATTCTGGTTAAGAGCTCGTCGTACTGTTCACTCATGAACTGGACCGTGTCTTCAACACTTTCAACCGTCTTTCTTAGGGCACAAGGTATTCCAGTTTATCGTTGATGGATACCAACGTTGTTCGAACATCCTGCGCATCTGAGTCATTATCAGATTTTTCAGGTAGCGGAGTACGACCCATTCAACATCTGCAAGTTGTACAGCGCCACGCACTACGGTACTGCTCCCCCTTAGCTTTAATTGTAGAATCAGAAATCCCTGCACAATTTCCCGTGTGATACGTATGTCCACAGCCCCTACAATATATTTTGAAATCTGATTCATTGAATTGGACACGACACAGCAAACACTCTTTCTCTAATGACATGACGGCACCTTTGGCAGCAGCAGCAGTAACAATGTGCAGGGTAACATAACAAAACAAATTAGTAACTAACTTGTAATCTGCAGAGAAACGTCTTAAAAATGTACGTTCCTTGCTGCTGCTGCCGGCAGTGTGAGAGCTGCAGGTTCAGTGTGTCGTTTATAGCTTGGACCGTCTGGGGGAATGTACGCTGGTGGCAGCGATGTAGGACGAAAAATTCGGCTTCCCAGCGGCCAGCGCATGTAGACGTAGATGAATGGCAATGAGAAGCTCCGGGCTGCCTGGATCGGCCAAAGCATCGTATCTGTAATAAGCAGAGAAACGTCTTAAAAATGCATGTTCCTTGTCGCTGCTGCCGTCAGTGTGGCAGTTGCAGGTTCAGCGTGTCCTTTATAGCTTGACCCGACTCAGGGCGTGTGCGCTGGTGGCAGCGATGCAGGACGAAAAATTCCGCTTTCCAGCGGCCAGCGCATGTAGACGTAGATGAATGGCAATGAGAAGCTCCGGGCTGCCTGGATCGGCCGAAGCATCGTATCTGTAATAAGCAGAGAAACGTCTTAAAAATGCATGTTCCTTGTCGCTGCTGCCGCCAGTGTGGCAGTTGCAGGTTCAGCGTGTCCTTTATAGCTTGGCCCGACTCAGGGCGTGTGCGCTGGTGGCAGCGATGTAGGACGAAAAATTCCGCTTTCCAGCGGCCAGCGCATGTAGACGTAGATGAATGGCAATGAGAAGCTCCGGGCTGCCTGGATCGGCCGAAGCATCGTATCTGTAATAAGCAGAGAAACGTCTTAAAAATGCATGTTCCTTGTCGCTGCTGCCGCCAGTGTGGCAGTTGCAGGTTCAGCGTGTCCTTTATAGCTTGGCCCGACTCAGGGCTTGTGCGCTGGTGGCAGCGATGCAGGACGAAAAATTCCGCTTTCCAGCGGCCAGCGCATGTAGACGTAGATGAATGGCAATGAGAAGCTCCGGGCTGCCTGGATCGGCCGAAGCATCGTATCTGTAATAAGCAGAGAAACGTCTTAAAAATGCATGTTCGTTGTCGCTGCTGCCGCCAGTGTGGCAGTTGCAGGTTCAGCGTGTCCTTTATAGCTTGGCCCGACTCAGGGCGTGTGCGCTGGTGGCAGCGATGCAGGACGAAAAATTCCGCTTTCCAGCGGCCAGCGCATGTAGACGTAGATGAATGGCAATGAGAAGCTCCGGGCTGCCTGGATCGGCCGAAGCATCGTATCTGTAATAAGCAGAGAAACGTCTTAAAAATGCATGTTCCTTGTCGCTGCTGCCGCCAGTGTGGCAGTTGCAGGTTCAGCGTGTCCTTTATAGCTTGGCCCGACTCAGGGCGTGTGCGCTGGTGGCAGCGATGCAGGACGAAAAATTCCGCTTTCCAGTGGCCAGCGCATGTAGACGTAGATGAATGGCAATGAGAAGCTCCGGGCTGCCTGGATCGGCCGAAGCATCGTATCTGTAATAAGCAGAGAAACGTCTTAAAATGCATGTTCCTTGTCGCTGCTGCCGCCAGTGTGGCAGTTGCAGGTTCAGCGTGTCCTTTATAGCTTGGCCCGACTCAGGGCGTGTGCGCTGGTGGCAGCGATGCAGGACGAAAAATTCCGCTTTCCAGCGGCCAGCGCATATAGACGTAGATGAATGGCAATGAGAAGCTCCGGGCTGCCTGGATCGGCCGAAGCATCGTATCTGTAATAAGCAGAGAAACGTCTTAAAAATGCATGTTCCTTGTCGCTGCTGCCGCCAGTGTGGCAGTTGCAGGTTCAGCGTGTCCTTTATAGCTTGGCCCGACTCAGGGCGTGTGCGCTGGTGGCAGCGATGCAGGACGAAAAATTCCGCTTTCCAGCGGCCAGCGCATGTAGACGTAGATGAATGGCAATGAGAAGCTCCGGGCTGCCTGGATCGGCCGAAGCATCGTATCTGTAATAAGCAGAGAAACGTCTTAAAAATGCATGTTCCTTGTCGCTGCTGCCGCCAGTGTGGCAGTAGCAGGTTCAGCGTGTCCTTTATAGCTTGGCCCGACTCAGGGCGTGTGCGCTGGTGGCAGCGATGCAGGACGAAAAATTCCGCTTTCCAGCGGCCAGCGCATGTAGACGTAGATGAATGGCAATGAGAAGCTCCGGGCTGCCTGGATCGGCCGAAGCATCGTATCTGTAATAAGCAGAGAAACGTCTTAAAAATGCATGTTCCTTGTCGCTGCTGCCGCCAGTGTGGCAGTTGCAGGTTCAGCGTGTCCTTTATAGCTTGGCCCGACTCAGGGCGTGTGCGCTGCTGGCAGCGATGCAGGACGAAAAATTCCGCTTCCCAGCGGCCAGCGCATGTAGACGTAGATGAATGGCAATGAGAAGCTCCGGGCTGCCTGGATCGGCCGAAGCATCGTATCTGTAATAAGCAGAGAAACGTCTTAAAAATGCATGTTCCTTGTCGCTGCTGCCACCAGTGTGGCAGTTGCAGGTTCAGTGTGTCCTTTATAGCTTGGCCCGACTCAGGGCGTGTGCGCTGCTGGCAGCGTTGCAGGACGAAAAATTCCGCTTCCCAGCGACCAACGCACGTTGATGTAGGCGAACGGGAATCAGAAGCTCCAGGCTGCCTAGATCGGATAAAGCATCGTGTCTGTACTCAGCAGAGAAACGTCTTAAAAATGCATGTTCTTTGTCGCTGCTGCCGCCAGTGTGGCAGTTGCAGGTTCACTGTGTCCTTTATAGCTTGGCCCGACTCAGGGCGTGTGCGCTGCTGGCAGCGTTGCAGGACGAAAAATTCCGCTTCCCAGTGACGAACGCACGTTGATGTAGGCGAACGGCAATCAGAAGCTCCGGGCTACCGAGATCGGCCAAAGCATCGTATCTGTACTCAGCAGAGAAACGTCTTAAAAATGCATGTTCCTTGTCGCTGCTGCCGCCAGTGTGGCAGTTGCAGGTTCAGTGTGTCCTTTATAGCTTGGCCCGACTCAGGGCGTGTGCGCTGCTGGCAGCGATGTAGGACGAAAAATTCGGCTTCCCAGCGACCAGCGCATGTAGACGTAGATGAATGGCAATGAGAAGCTCCGGGCTGCCTGGATCGGCCGAAGCATCGTATCTGTAATAAGCAGAGAAACGTCTTAAAAATGCATGTTCCTTGTCGCTGCTGCCGCCAGTGTGGCAGTTGCAGGTTCAGTGTGTCCTTTATAGCTTGGCCCGACTCAGGGCGTGTGCGCTGCTGGCAGCGTTGCAGGACGAAAAATTCCGCTTTCCAGCGGCCAGCGCATGTAGACGTAGATTAATGGCAATGAGAAGCTCCGGGCTGCCTGGATCGGCCGAAGCATCGTATCTGTAATAAGCAGAGAAACGTCTTAAAAATGCATGTTCCTTGTCGCTGCTGCCGCCAGTGTGGCAGTTGCAGGTTCAGCGTGTCCTTTATAGCTTGGCCCGACTCAGGGCGTGTGCGCTGGTGGCAGCGATGCAGGACGAAAAATTCCGCTTTCCAGCGGCCAGCGCATGTAGGCGTAGATGAATGGCAATGAGAAGCTCCGGGCTGCCTGGATCGGATAAAGCATAGTATCTGTACTCAGCAGAGAAACGTCTTAAAAATGCATGTTCCTTGTCGCTGCTGCCACCAGTGTGGCAGTTGCAGGTTCAGTGTGTCCTTTATAGCTTGGCCCGACTCAGGGCGTGTGCGCTGCTGGCAGCGTTGCAGGACGAAAAATTCCGCTTTCCAGCGGCCAGCGCATGTAGACGTAGATGAATGGCAATGAGAAGCTCCGGGCTGCCTGGATCGGCCGAAGCATCGTATCTGTAATAAGCAGAGAAGCGTCTTAAAAATGCATGTTCCTTGTCGCTGCTGCCGCCAGTGTGGCAGTTGCAGGTTCAGCGTGTCCTTTATAGCTTGGCCCGACTCAGGGCGTGTGCGCTGGTGGCAGCGATGCAGGACGAAAAATTCCGCTTTCCAGCGGCCAGCGCATGTAGACGTAGATGAATGGCAATGAGAAGCTCCGGGCTGCCTGGATCGGCCGAAGCATCGTATCTGTACTCAGCAGAGAAACGTCTTAAAAATGCATGTTCCTTGTCGCTGCTGCCACCAGTGTGGCAGTTGCAGGTTCAGTGTGTCCTTTATAGCTTGGCCCGACTCAGGGCGTGTGCGCTGCTGGCAGCGTTGCAGGACGAAAAATTCCGCTTTCCAGCGGCCAGCGCATGTAGACGTAGATGAATGGCAATGAGAAGCTCCGGGCTGCCTGGATCGGCCGAAGCATCGTATCTGTAATAAGCAGAGAAGCGTCTTAAAAATGCATGTTCTTTGTCGCTGCTGCCGCCAGTGTGGCAGTTGCAGGTTCAGTGTGTCCTTTATAGCTTGGCCCGACTCAGGGCGTGTGCGCTGCTGGCAGCGTTGCAGGACGAAAAATTCCGCTTCCCAGCGACGAACGCACGTTGATGTAGGCGAACGGCAATCAGAAGCTCCGGGCTACCGAGATCGGCCAAAGCATCGTATCTGTACTCAGCAGAGAAACGTCTTAAAAATGCATGTTCCTTGTCGCTGCTGCCGCCAGTGTGGCAGTTGCAGGTTCAGCGTGTCCTTTATAGCTTGGCCCGACTCAGGGCGTGTGCGCTGGTGGCAGCGATGTAGGACGAAAAATTCCGCTTTCCAGCGGCCAGCGCATGTAGACGTAGATGAATGGCAATGAGAAGCTCCGGGCTGCCTGGATCGGCCGAAGCATCGTATCTGTAATAAGCAGAGAAACGTCTTAAAAATGCATGTTCCTTGTCGCTGCTGCCGCCAGTGTGGCAGTTGCAGGTTCAGCGTGTCCTTTATAGCTTGGCCCGACTCAGGGCTTGTGCGCTGGTGGCAGCGATGCAGGACGAAAAATTCCGCTTTCCAGCGGCCAGCGCATGTAGACGTAGATGAATGGCAATGAGAAGCTCCGGGCTGCCTGGATCGGCCGAAGCATCGTATCTGTAATAAGCAGAGAAACGTCTTAAAAATGCATGTTCCTTGTCGCTGCTGCCGCCAGTGTGGCAGTAGCAGGTTCAGCGTGTCCTTTATAGCTTGGCCCGACTCAGGGCGTGTGCGCTGGTGGCAGCGATGCAGGACGAAAAATTCCGCTTTCCAGCGGCCAGCGCATGTAGACGTAGATGAATGGCAATGAGAAGCTCCGGGCTGCCTGGATCGGCCGAAGCATCGTATCTGTAATAAGCAGAGAAACGTCTTAAAAATGCATGTTCCTTGTCGCTGCTGCCGCCAGTGTGGCAGTTGCAGGTTCAGCGTGTCCTTTATAGCTTGGCCCGACTCAGGGCGTGTGCGCTGCTGGCAGCGATGCAGGACGAAAAATTCCGCTTCCCAGCGGCCAGCGCATGTAGACGTAGATGAATGGCAATGAGAAGCTCCGGGCTGCCTGGATCGGCCGAAGCATCGTATCTGTAATAAGCAGAGAAACGTCTTAAAAATGCATGTTCCTTGTCGCTGCTGCCACCAGTGTGGCAGTTGCAGGTTCAGTGTGTCCTTTATAGCTTGGCCCGACTCAGGGCGTGTGCGCTGCTGGCAGCGTTGCAGGACGAAAAATTCCGCTTTCCAGCGGCCAGCGCATGTAGACGTAGATTAATGGCAATGAGAAGCTCCGGGCTGCCTGGATCGGCCGAAGCATCGTATCTGTAATAAGCAGAGAAACGTCTTAAAAATGCATGTTCCTTGTCGCTGCTGCCGCCAGTGTGGCAGTTGCAGGTTCAGCGTGTCCTTTATAGCTTGGCCCGACTCAGGGCGTGTGCGCTGCTGGCAGCGTTGCAGGACGAAAAATTCCGCTTCCCAGTGACGAACGCACGTTGATGTAGGCGAACGGCAATCAGAAGCTCCGGGCTACCGAGATCGGCCAAAGCATCGTATCTGTACTCAGCAGAGAAACGTCTTAAAAATGCATGTTCCTTGTCGCTGCTGCCGCCAGTGTGGCAGTTGCAGGTTCAGTGTGTCCTTTATAGCTTGGCCCGACTCAGGGCGTGTGCGCTGCTGGCAGCGATGTAGGACGAAAAATTCGGCTTCCCAGCGACCAGCGCATGTAGACGTAGATGAATGGCAATGAGAAGCTCCGGGCTGCCTGGATCGGCCGAAGCATCGTATCTGTAATAAGCAGAGAAACGTCTTAAAAATGCATGTTCCTTGTCGCTGCTGCCGCCAGTGTGGCAGTTGCAGGTTCAGTGTGTCCTTTATAGCTTGGCCCGACTCAGGGCGTGTGCGCTGCTGGCAGCGTTGCAGGACGAAAAATTCCGCTTTCCAGCGGCCAGCGCATGTAGACGTAGATTAATGGCAATGAGAAGCTCCGGGCTGCCTGGATCGGCCGAAGCATCGTATCTGTAATAAGCAGAGAAACGTCTTAAAAATGCATGTTCCTTGTCGCTGCTGCCGCCAGTGTGGCAGTTGCAGGTTCAGCGTGTCCTTTATAGCTTGGCCCGACTCAGGGCGTGTGCGCTGGTGGCAGCGATGCAGGACGAAAAATTCCGCTTTCCAGCGGCCAGCGCATGTAGGCGTAGATGAATGGCAATGAGAAGCTCCGGGCTGCCTGGATCGGATAAAGCATAGTATCTGTACTCAGCAGAGAAACGTCTTAAAAATGCATGTTCCTTGTCGCTGCTGCCACCAGTGTGGCAGTTGCAGGTTCAGTGTGTCCTTTATAGCTTGGCCCGACTCAGGGCGTGTGCGCTGCTGGCAGCGTTGCAGGACGAAAAATTCCGCTTTCCAGCGGCCAGCGCATGTAGACGTAGATGAATGGCAATGAGAAGCTCCGGGCTGCCTGGATCGGCCGAAGCATCGTATCTGTAATAAGCAGAGAAGCGTCTTAAAAATGCATGTTCCTTGTCGCTGCTGCCGCCAGTGTGGCAGTTGCAGGTTCAGCGTGTCCTTTATAGCTTGGCCCGACTCAGGGCGTGTGCGCTGGTGGCAGCGATGCAGGACGAAAAATTCCGCTTTCCAGCGGCCAGCGCATGTAGACGTAGATGAATGGCAATGAGAAGCTCCGGGCTGCCTGGATCGGCCGAAGCATCGTATCTGTACTCAGCAGAGAAACGTCTTAAAAATGCATGTTCCTTGTCGCTGCTGCCACCAGTGTGGCAGTTGCAGGTTCAGTGTGTCCTTTATAGCTTGGCCCGACTCAGGGCGTGTGCGCTGCTGGCAGCGTTGCAGGACGAAAAATTCCGCTTTCCAGCGGCCAGCGCATGTAGACGTAGATGAATGGCAATGAGAAGCTCCGGGCTGCCTGGATCGGCCGAAGCATCGTATCTGTAATAAGCAGAGAAGCGTCTTAAAAATGCATGTTCTTTGTCGCTGCTGCCGCCAGTGTGGCAGTTGCAGGTTCAGTGTGTCCTTTATAGCTTGGCCCGACTCAGGGCGTGTGCGCTGCTGGCAGCGTTGCAGGACGAAAAATTCCGCTTCCCAGCGACGAACGCACGTTGATGTAGGCGAACGGCAATCAGAAGCTCCGGGCTACCGAGATCGGCCAAAGCATCGTATCTGTACTCAGCAGAGAAACGTCTTAAAAATGCATGTTCCTTGTCGCTGCTGCCGCCAGTGTGGCAGTTGCAGGTTCAGTGTGTCCTTTATAGCTTGGCCCGACTCAGGGCGTGTGCGCTGGTGGCAGCGTTGCAGGACGAAAAATTCCGCTTCCCAGCGACGAACGCACGTTGATGTAGGCGAACGGCAATCAGAAGCTCCGGGCTACCGAGATCGGCCAAAGCATCGTATCTGTACTCAGCAGAGAAACGTCTTAAAAATGCATGTTCCTTGTCGCTGCTGCCGCCAGTGTGGCAGTTGCAGGTTCAGTGTGTCCTTTATAGCTTGGCCCGACTCAGGGCGTGTGCGCTGGTGGCAGCGTTGCAGGACGAAAAATTCCGCTTCCCAGCGACGAACGCACGTTGATGTAGGCGAACGGCAATCAGAAGCTCCGGGCTACCGAGATCGGCCAAAGCATCGTATCTGTACTCAGCAGAGAAACGTCTTAAAAATGCATGTTCCTTGTCGCTGCTGCCGCCAGTGTGGCAGTTGCAGGTTCAGTGTGTCCTTTATAGCTTGGCCCGACTCAGGGCGTGTGCGCTGGTGGCAGCGTTGCAGGACGAAAAATTCCTCTTCCCAGCGACGAACGCACGTTGATGTAGGCGAACGGCAATCAGAAGCTCCGGGCTACCGAGATCGGCCAAAGTATCGTATCTGTACTCAGCAGAGAAACGTCTTAAAAATGCATGTTCCTTGTCGCTGCTGCCGCCAGTGTGGCAGTTGCAGGTTCAGTGTGTCCTTTATAGCTTGGCCCGACTCAGGGCGTGTGCGCTGGTGGCAGCGTTGCAGGACGA
Source organism: Dermacentor albipictus (assembly GCF_038994185.2). Taxonomy (NCBI): domain Eukaryota; kingdom Metazoa; phylum Arthropoda; class Arachnida; order Ixodida; family Ixodidae; genus Dermacentor; species Dermacentor albipictus. Next base: position 13,117,409 of record NC_091828.1, on the reverse strand, counting down.
AAAATTCCTCTTCCCTGCGACCAACGCACGTTGATGTAGGCGAACGGGAATCAGAAGCTCCGGGCTGCCTAGATCGGATAAAGCATCGTATCTCTAATCGGCAAAGAAACGTCTTAAAAATGCGCGTTCCTTGCCGCTGCTGCCGCCAGTGTTCGCATCGCGTTATTCTTGAGGGTAGACAATACCACTTGTTCATTAAAAATCTAGCTCTGCGTTACCTTTCAAACTATTATCGCTCTAGGAAAAACACGTTTAGGTGCATTAACGATCTGGGCCAGCACTCCAAATTTCATATTACGCAATTTCAAGGCTACGTACCGACTGATGTCAAGACGTTTTGAAGACACCTTGGACCAGCCAAAATGACCGAAAACATCTACATGTATTTAGCACAGCTACAACACGTTTTGTTGCACACGTCTGGAAGACGTTTTGCAAAACGCGGCTAGGAGGCGTCTTCTTCAGATTTCTGCTGCTTACATCTCGCTAACACATCCTTAAAATGCCGTCAGAAGAAGGCTTGAGAACATTATGCGTAAATGTACGATCGATGCCCGTGCTTATCTGTTTTTGAATGCTTCTGATATCAGACATTTCGGAGCTTTTCTCGGCTTACACGGCTGTTACATATCCAGCATCTCATAATGACTATACCTAGCATAAATAGCTGCACATTTTGTTAGGCTGTTATAGCGTCTATACGTACATCCCGGTAAAAAAAGCTCAAGAATAAAAAAGAGCAAGAATAATAGTGCGAAACGCGATCGACAACGCGCACCTGCATAGGGCAATCTCAATCAAAACCTTTATGAATACGCAATTTCATTCAGAATAAATAAAAGGATTTTAGTAAACGCACGTAAAACGCATACACAATGGCGCAAATAGCGCGCTGTACACTGTTAGATACAATGCTTTTGCGGTGTTTCAATATTTTTTAAAGAGAGATACCAATATGTGGCTAGTTTTTTATGCGAAGCATATTAACGTAGGTTTCGGGCCTTCGCGCGACGTTCGGCGGTGGCCACCATTGACCCTGAAGTGGGGTCACGTGACATGACGTCACGTGATGACATCACACAGGCTGCAGATGGGGCCTCATATCGCGCCGTCGGTCGCCTCCCGGCGGTGGCCACCATTGTCCTTCAAGTGACCTTCAAGTAGGTAACGTGACACGACGTCATGTGATGACGTCACACCAGCTGCAGATGGGGCCTCATATCGGGCCGTCGGTCGCCTCCCGGCGGTGGCCACCATTGACCCTGAAGTGAGATGACATGATGTGACGTCACGTGATGACGTCACACCGGCTGCAGATGGGGCCTCATATCGCGCCGTCGGACGTCACCCGGCGGAGGCCTCCACGCTTGGGTTCGCGCCGTCGCGCGCGACGCGGTGGTGGCGCCACCATCGCTGCATCACGTGATATGTGACGTCACGCCAGGGATGAAGCGGCGCGCGCCCGCCGTCACGTCAGTCTCTGTGCCCGCAACCGCGCCAGCGTCTTTGCGCCGGGCGTGTATGCGGTCAAGATGCCTCCAAACGCTAAGGATACGCTAAAGTTAAGCCCAGTGGATGCTTCGCATCCACTGGGCTTAACCTGGATAAGCTTCACATTTTTTTTGTTTCTACTTTTTCATAAGAAGATGAAATAATTCTATATCCACGCTCTACGCCTATTTATCGACCCTACAGCACTTGCTGCGCAAAGCGCAACAATACACACGGATCCGGATAAATATCGGAGCATTTTTTTACTCTCCCCCAAAGTGGCGACTGTCCGAGCTCATGGCGGCGAGATATGTTCCATTTTTTCTTGCGACAGTATGTGCGTTTTGCCTTTGCGCATCACTTTCTCAGTGGCAACAAGAAATATGGAAGTTGGTCGGAGGGGAAAAGTCGATTATAATGGCTCTTCATGCAACCAGACAATTCACAAAATGCGGGAAATATTTATTGATTTACGTAGGAAAAGCATTGAAGTAGATGTGCTGCTACTATGGGTGTATTTAACACAGTGTATTTATTTGCGAACATGAAAATACATATTAATCAGCCCGCTTCCGCTTAATAAAAATCACCTCTGTGTGAAGCATGGCCGTCGTACTTGATTGCATTTCGTGACATCAAAATCTACAACAGATTGCGTAAGAAATGGAGAGCAAAATATTCAATAACTTCAAAACGAATCTCATCAAATTCATTACAAACACAGCACATTAAATGCAGCATAAAGCCAAGAAAAAAGAACCACTTGAATAGATTTACCTAGTGAACAAAATACGGTACGATCGACCTCAAAAGACTTGGATCAGCAACTGAAAATTGGCATAAGGAATAAGCGCATAAAAACGGGTTAAACGAGAAGGTTAGCACAAATGCACATACGAATATTATTTACCTGAAAGAAGACAGTTAAATTACTAATTAAGCAAGGCGAATCGCCAGCAGAAAAAATTTTTTGGAGTGCGCAATGCGCTGCCAGGTTGCAATTAAAGTAAACTAAGCTCTGACAGTTAGAGGTGCCAGAACCATGCATGCTTGTACACTGTGAAAATTAACAATATTGTTACGGAATGATGAACGAAGAGAGAGGAAGAAGATCGGAGGCGCTGGCTGCTGCGTGTTATTGGAGGTCAGCCATCTGAACTGCCCGGATTCTTCCTGTATATATATCGTAAATATTTTTTTCTATACTCGCAACATCCCCGTAACATATTGGTGAGAGGTGCGAAGTACCACGGCTGGAAATGGAGCTCTGCAGTGGACGTCTCATCACCGTACGCAACATGAAGAACGGTGAGGACGCGGGATCAACGTCGTTGCCGCCTCCAACGTCACCGTCGCCAGCTACGTCACTGCCACCTTCGATTGTCGTGGAGCAACCCAAGGATCCTGGAGCTTTCTGCGGGGCCGATGGCACCGACGTTGAGGGAGTGGCCATGTACGAAGGCGTGAGTGGAGTCAACAGATGGGAGCCTACGCTTATGCCAGCTAACTTGTTGTTCTACTTAAGAGGCACGGCAAAGGTGTAGTACGAAAACCACGAAAAGGAGCTAATAGGCTGGCACCAATACAAAGAGAAATTGACAGAGTGGTTTGGCAAACCAGCTGGCCATAATATCGCCAGAAATCCTATGTATTGTACGTCAAGGGCGTGCTGGCACTTTGTCGTAAAGCCGATCACGTCATGACGGAAGCTGAGAAGGTCGCGCACACGGTTAAGGGCATTGCTGACGACGCCTTTATTCTCCTCATGTGCAAGAGCTGCTCTACGGTTGACGCAATCATTAAAGAGTGCGAACAATTTGAGCGAGCGAATAGCCGATGCGTCTTGCGACAATTCGCCAGACTTTTGAATACTGCCGCAACGTCAATGTGTGAAGATAAACCCGCACAGCAGCATGCGTCGCCATCAGAGGACGTGGTGCGAATCGTTAGACGTGAACTGGATGCGATGGCGCCCGCAGCTTTCTGTTCGCGTATCCCTGACGCTACCATATTTCCAGTTCCCCTCGTACAAGCCATCGTTCGCCAGGAACTTGAAAACACTGGTTTACAGTCTGTGTATGCTGTCGCCAATCCCAGAGTTAACGAACGTCCTTCTACTATTTCCGCTCCACCCCGACACTTCTCTCCACGTTATCGCAATCCGACTGAGCGGAGAGCTGCGGATGACCAGCCGATATGCTTCACATGTTGCCCCGTTGTTGATGTCGATATGTTTCACATGTTGCCGCATTGGTCATAATGTTGCAACTCGTCGCCCTCAACGCCTCACACACCGACCAAGCTGAGCCGTTTTGATGAAATTACCCGCAATATTTCTCCAGCCGCCGAGTCTAACAGCGCCGCCAACTCTGCTCAGAACACGTAGTACAGCCGCTCACCATCGCCGCGCGGACACCAGTCTCGTTCACCACAAACACGTCGCCCATCTTTCCGTTCGCCACAGCCACGTCGCCTTTAGTCTCCTGTGGCTTTTGGCCGAGCCCCTTCGGAAAACTAGGAAATGCAGCCCTCGGAGTTTGTGCTGCATTGCCGCCTACTGCAGCAAACCCTCTGTCTGTGCCCACAAGGAGAAGTGTAATTGACGTTAAAATGGCGTAACTGCCCAAGCACTCATCGACACTGAAACCCACGTATCTGTGATTAGTGCGAGCCTACGTACACGTTTAAAGGTCCTCAACCCAGCAGCTGCCCGAGTGCTTCGTGTGGTCAACGACGGCATGCTGGTTGTTCTTGGAATGTGTGCTGCGCGTTTAATTATAGCTGGCCGCCCTACTTCAATTCTCTTTGCTATGATCGACAACTGTCCTCACGACGTTATCCTTATATTGGACTCTTTATCTACAAACTCTGCTCTCATCGACTGTGCGACCGGCGTTCTTCAGTTAGAACTTCCTTATTCGCCGATGTTCCGAGTACCGCCCCACCACGCTTCTGCTCGCTTCAAGATGTGCGTCTGTCACCCGAGGCAGTTACTTACGTCACTTTGACCACTCCGCCACATGTTCTGACAGTGCATATGTGCTTCGCCCCATCATCGATGTGCGTTTGAACCGGAACGTTGCTGTACCGCATACGTTGGCCACCGTTGCTAATACTGACGTCGTTCTACCGCTTCTGAATTTCAGCCTGTGCCCTCAAGTGCTTCCGGCCGGCATGTTCTTGGTCAGTGTTTCTAGTGTTTGACATTGAGAGTCCGAATGGTGAGAGAGGCTTATTAGCGCCAATTACAGTTCACAGCTCTGGTTCCTTAACGGAAGACTTCGCGAAAATGCTAGCACTTGACCTGCACAGGCCTCTGCACAGGCCAGGGACATACGCCTCCTGCTTAAATCGTACAGTGACATCTTTGGTTTCGGTGGCAGCCCCTTAGACCAAACATTTGTTGTTCACCACCCTATAAACACTGGAGATACCAATGCTATGCGTCGTCGTCCCTATGGTGTATCCCATGCTGAACGTCGAGTCATCCAATCAGAAGTGGACAAAATGTTCCGCAAAGGGCTTATCGAGCCATCAGCTAGCCCTTGGGCTTCACCTGTCATCCTTGTGAAAAAGAAAGATGGTACCTTGCGTTTTTGCGTCGATTATTGCCATTTAAAAATATCACGCGAAAAGACGTCTACCCACTACTACGCATAGATGACGCCTTGGGCTGCTTGCACGGAGCTAAATACTCGAGAAGGCGGCCTTGATCCCACCGGATGGTTTATAACAGTTCAAAATCATGCCCTTTGGCCTATGCAGTGCTCCTGCGACATTTGAACGCATGATGGGCTCCCTTCGGCGAGGCTACATATGGACCACCTGTATTTGTTACCTTAAAGACGTTATAGTTTTTTCTCCCACGTTCAGCAGCCACGTTACCCGACTCGCTGCAAACTTGAGGTCTTCCGAAAAGCCTGCCTTAACAGAACTCGATAAAGTCCCAGTTCGGGAGCCGTCAGATCACCGTGTAAGGACACCTCATTGACGCATCCAGTGTCCATCCAGATCCGGAAAAAGTTCCCGCCGTACGCAGTTTCTATGTGCCACGTTCTGCTTCTGATGTGTGCTGCTTCGTCAGCCTGTGTTCTTAATTTCGCCATGTTGTCAAAAAATTTGCCGACGTTGCTCTGCTTTTGACAGATCTTCTTAATATGAACACGCCATTCTCATAAGCCCCGGAGCAGGCTCACACGTTCGCACCTCTCAGCGGGTTTCTGACCCCCCTCCCATACTTGCCCATTTGATCCGTCTGCACTGACCGAAGTACACACTGACACAAGCGGCTATGGCATTGGCGGTGTTCTTGCCCAACGCTACAATGGTACTGAGTGCCTGATCGCTTACACCAGCCGTGTGCTGTCACCACCCTAGAGAAAGTATCCCACCACCAAGCGAGAGTGCTATGGGTTTAGTTTGGGCTGTCGCCAAGTTCTGGTCATCTTTGCACGGACCCACGTTTTCGGTTATCGCAGACTACCAGGCACTTTGCTGGCTTTCTTCCCTACGGGACCCGACTGGACGGCTTGATCGCTGGGCTTTGCAGCTCCAGCAATTTTAATTTGGCGCCCTTTACAAGACTGCCGGAGCAGAGTTGGCGTAGAGCAAGAGCATCCGCCTCACATGCAAGAGGACCGTTATTTGAATCCCGGTGCCACGAATTTTTCCACCCGATAACAAAAATTCACTTGTTGATAAAATAGCATAAACAGGCCCAGAGGGCGGCCTGAACCCGGTGAAGGGAGCCGGTAACACACTCCCTCACCAGAGCAGAATTGGCCACCCTGGTGCAGTACTTAGCCACAACCCCCTATATGAATACAACAATAAACCTTGGCCCTCATTCCCCAGCAGCTTCGAAGAAAGTGACCGCGGTGGCGGTCTAACCTGTGACGTAGCAGAGGTTGCTAAAAATCCCTAGGTCCGGACACATCACCATTGGAATGTGAACCTGGAAACGTTTAACGGTAGAATGTTATCTAGTGAGGCGAGCCTGGCAGTGCTATTAGAGGAATTAGAGGGCAGTAAATGGGATATAATAGGGCTCAGTGAAGTTAGGAGGACAAAAGAAGCATATACAGTGCTAAAAAGCTGGCACGTCCTGTGCTACCGGGGCTCAACGGAGACGAGAACTAGGAGTCGTATTGCTGATTAATAAGGATATAGCCGATGACATACAGAAATGCTATAGCATTAACGATAGGGTGTCAAGTCTGGTTGTGAACCTTAATAAGAGATACAAATTTAAGGTCGTACAGCTATACGCCCCTATATCCAGCTTCTATGAAGACGTACAATCGGAGACGAGAATTCAAAACAAAAGACACTATACAGATGGGCGACTTCAATACAATGCCATTGTAGGCAAAAAACAGGGTGGAGACAAGTCAGTGAGAGAATATGGCATAAGCTCTAGAAATAGCAGGGAATAGTTATTAGTAGTGTTTGCAGAACGGAATATTGTGCGGATAATGAATACCTTCTTCCGCAAACGGGATCTCCAGAAGTGTACGTGCAGGAGCTCGAATGGAGGGACTAGGAATGCAATAGACGCCATAATCTGCACTAACACTGACATCATACAAGATATGGATGTGCTCGGCAAGGTGCGCTGCAGTGACCATAGGATGGTAAGAACTCGAATTAGCCTAGACTTGAGGAGTGAACGGAAGCCAATCAATGAGTTAGCGGTAAGAGGGAAAATATAGCAATTCTGGATCAAGCTACAGAACACGTATCTGGCTTTAACTCAGGAAGAGGACCTTGGTGTTGAAGCGATGAACGACAATGTTATGGGCATCATCAAGGATTGTGCAATAGAAGTCGGTGGTAACTTCGTTAGACAGGATACCGGTAAGCTATCGCAGGAGACGAAAGGTCTGATTAAGAAACGGCAATGTATGAAAGTACCTAACTCTACAGCCAGAATAGAACAAGCAGAACTTTCCTGGTTAATCAACAAGGGCAAGACAGCTGACATAAGAGAGTATAATTTGGATCGAATTGAACATGCTCTCAGGAAGGGAGGAAGCCTAAAAGCCGTGAGGAAGAAACTAGGGATAAGGCAAGAATCAGATGTATGCATTAAGAGAAAAACCGGGCATTATTATTACCCATACCGATGAGATAGTTCAAGTGGCTGAGGAGTTCTATAGAAATTTATACAGTACCAATGGTACCCACGACGATAATGGAAGAGATAATAGCCTAGAGGAATTCGAAATACCACAAGTAACGCCGGAAGAAGGCAAGAAAGCCTTGGGAACTACGCAAAGGGGGAAGACAGCTGGGAAGGGTCAGGTAACAGGAGATTTGTTGAAGGATGACCGGCAGATTGTTCTACAAAACTGGCTACCCTGTATACGCAATGCTTCATGACCTCGAGAGTACTGGAATCTTGGAGAACGCTAGCATAATCGTAATCCACAAGAAACGGGACGCCAAAGACTTCAAAAACAATAGACCGATCAGCTTACTGTTTGTTGTCTACAAAGCTCGGTTGTTTTTTCTGCGCCTAACAAGTTGATCAAATTTTGTGGCAAGATCGAAAAGAAATTGGCCCAGGCTGCCTTCACTCATGCTGGGAAAGGTTGCACTGGTTAGCATACTTCCCCATTTGTGCACTGTAGAATGGGAGTTGTTTACGAGCTTCCATTTTCCTGCGGTCACATATACATCGGTCAAACAGGTCGTTGCCTGAATATTAGATTGTCTGAGCATAGGCGCTTACTAATGGGTAATGCCTACTCGTATGTCGCACGGCATTGCTCTGAGCATAGGCGCAATCCAATATATAAAAACACCACAATAATTTTCGCGCATAAAAATCAGACCACGAGGGAGGTTATTGAGGCCTTCTATATCAGGAAAAAAGGGTCGCGTTGTGTAAGCATGCCATCGTTAAATTTTCATGACAGTGAATTTGAATTTTTAAGCCACCTCATAGCGTAGCATTATAATAAATGGTTTGGCGTGTTTTATTCCTGCGCACTGATATTGACGCCATGGATGGTTGAGCACATGGCCATGGGTTGGGTACATAAGTGTGTGTATGCCTTCGAATAAAGTTAGTTGGGAGTTCAGCGCTGTCCTGTGTGTTTCCTGCCTTCTGTCATCGTCTTATTGCGCTACCCCTTCAACATGTTCAACCAGTACCAACTCGCACAAATGTCGATCCTTCTACATGGAATGCGTACGGGAGAGTTTGTACCACTGTATATGCAGGGACATTCATCATCAGCAGCAGCAGCCTGGTTACCCCCATTGCAGGGCAAAGGCCTCTCCTATACTTCTCCAACTACCCCGGTCATGTACTAATTGCGGCCATATTGTCCCTGCAAACGTCTTAATCTCATCCGCCCACTTAACTTTCTGCCGCCCGCTGCTACGCTTCACTTCCCTTGGAATCCAGTGTTTTACCCTTATTGACAATCGGTTATCTTCCCTCCTTAATACATGTCCTGCCCATGCCCATTTCTTTTTCTTGATTTCAAATAAGATGTCATAACTCGCGTTTCTTCTCTCCCCGACTCTGCTGTTTTCTTATCCCGTAACGTTAACACCCATCATTCTTCTTTCCAGAGCTCGTTTCGTCGTCCTCAATTTAAGTAGAACCCGTTGCGTAAGTCTCCAGGTTTCTGCCCCATACGTGAGTACTGGTATGACACAGCTATAATACACTTTTCTTTTAAGGGATAACGGCAACCTGCTCTTCATGATCTGAGAATGCCGGCCATACGCACCCCAGCCCATTCTTATTCTTCGGATTATTTCAATCTCATGATCTGGATCCGCGGTCACTACCTGCCCTAAGTAGATGGATTCCCTTACCATTTCCAGTGCCTCGCTACTTATCGTAAACTGATGTTTTCTTCCGGGACTGTTAAACAATATTTAGTTTTCTGCAGAATAATTTTTATACACACTCTTCTGCTTTGCTTCTCCAAGTCAGTGAGCATGCATTGCAATTGGTCCCCTGAGTTACTAAGCCAGACAATATCATCATCGAATCGCAAGTTACTGGGGTATTCCCCAATAAATCTTATCCCCACTTCTTCCCAATGCAGGTCTCTCAATACCTCCTGTAAACACGCTGTGAATAGCATTGTAGAGATCATATCTCTCTGCCCCACGTCTTTGTTTATTGGGATTTTTTTGCTTTCTTTATGGAAGACTACGTTGGCTGTGGAGCCGCTATAGATATCTTTCAGTATTTTTACATACGGCTCGTCTACACCCTGATTCCGTAATGCCTCCACGACTGCTGAGGTGTCGACTGAATCAAGCGCTTTCTCGTAATCAATGAAAGCTATATATAAGGGTTGGTTATATTCAGCACATTTCCCTATCACCTGAGTGATAGTGTGAATATGGTATATTCTTGAGTCGCGTTAGCCGAATCCTGCCTGGTCCTTTGGTTGAACGAAGTCTAAGGCGTTCCTGATTCTATTTGCGATTGCCTAAGTAAATACTTTGTAGGCAATGGACAGTAAGGTGAGCGGTCTGTTTTTTGCAAGTCTTTGGCGTCCCCTTTCTTATGGATTAGGATTATGGCAGCGTTCTTCCAAGATTCCGGAATGCTGGAGGTCATGAGGCATTGCGTATACAGGGTGGCCAGACTTTCTACAACAATGTGCCCACCATCTTTCAACAGATGTGCGGTTACCTGATCCTGCCCCACTGCCGTTTCCCTTTGCATAACTCCCAAGGCTGCCTTTACTTCGTCCGGCATTATTTCTCGGATTTCAAATTCCTCTAGGCTATTCTCTCTTCCATAATTGTCGTGGGTGCCACTGGTACTGCATAAATCTCTATAGAATTCCTCAGCCACTTGTACTATCTCATCCATATTAGTTACGATATTTTCCGGCTTTGTCTCTTAACGCATGCATTTGATTCTTTCGTATTCCAAGTTACTTCTTCACTGCTTTTAGGCTTCCTCCGTTCCTGAGAGCATGTTCAATTGTAATATACTTATTATATTCTATATTCTATATTATATTATACTTCCTATGTCACCTGCCTTGCGCTTGTTGGTTAACGTGCAATGTTCTGCTAGCTATATTCTAGCTGTAGGGTTAGAGGCTTCCATACATTGGCGTTTCTTGATCAGATCTTTTATCTCCTGTGATAGCTTACTGGTATCCTGTCTAACGGAGTTACCGCTGGCTTCTCTTGCACACTCCTTAATGATGCCCAAAAGATTGTCGTTCATTGCTTCAACACTAAAGTCCTCTTCCTGAGTTGGAGCCGAATACCCGTTCTCTAGCTTGATCCGGAATTCCTCTAGTTTCCCTCTTACAGCTAACTCATTCATCCGCTTCATATGTACCACTTTCTTGCGTTCCCTCCTCAAGTCTAGGCTAATTCTAGTTCTTACCATCCTAACGCCACTGCAGCGCACCTTGCCGAATACGTCTACATCTTGTGTTACGACAAGTTAATTTTGCATCCACGTTCATTTACATTATTTATCCATTGGTTATTTCATTTAGTAAGCGCAAGTAGTTTCCCCTGTGGTGTCGATGGTGTCAGTGTCTGTCAGTGATTGGCTTCTGATAATATATATATATATATATATATATATATATATATATATATATATATATATATATATATATATATATATATATATATATTGTTGTGGTTAATATGAATGTGGCACTGTGCGGACTACCACTGCTGCGGCGCGAGACCCGAGCTCGGGCTGCTGATGCGAAGCACTAGGACTCGTGATAAAGAGCTACCTGCGACCCTTCGAACGAGCTGCAATAAACCCCATTTCAATGTATAGGAATTTGCGAAGAAGACAATTAAACGTGCCTACAAGCAGTGACGGCCAACCAAGAATTGGAGGCATCCTGCATTCCCATAGACGTCCATTGTAAATTACCAGTTGCCTGGCGGTGCGTCAGGAAACGGTATCGCCTAGATACTAAATATCGGCGAGATGGCGGAGAATGCTAACAAAATTGAAGTCTGGAGCTTTACATGCCAAAACCACGCTTTGATTATGAGTCACGCAGTAGTAAGGACTCCGCATTTATTTTCGCTACCTGGCATTCTTCAACCTGTACCGAGAGATCAGTACACGGGCGTTTTTGCATTTCACCCCCATTGAAATGCAGCCGCCGCGGCCGGCACTCCGTTCCGCGCACTCGGGTTAGTAGCACAACGCCTCAGCCACTACGCAACTGTGACGGGTGCAGCGGAGAAAGGTTTGAAACAGTGCGTTGCGCTTAGATGTTACCCCTTTGCACATTATAGAACCAAACGAAATGTGTGGCCGATATGTGCGACATGATGCTCATATTTCACATGGTGGCCAAAGTCTTTTCTGTAACTTAGACATGGTGATCGCCAATGTGTTGGGATTTTGCTTGGCCTCCAAGAACAATCTGCGCTTCTATACTTTTCCGGTGACAAATTGTATAGCGCAGATGTACACGCGCAAATGTTAAAAAAATGGGACGACAGACCGTCTGCGGTCTGTCGCAGAAACAGCGACATATCTGTACTTTTCAGGTGAATAGTTCAGTTCGCATGGTTGGTGCGTGCATTACATATTTTTTTAAATCCAAACGATTGAAACTGTGCGCGCATACATGACGTGGCGTTTGCGACGTGTGAAGTTTGCGCCATTTCCTGCGCTCTCCATTAGCTCCGGCCGGTGCACTGCGTGACTGTGATAAAGAAAGTAGTTCAGCGAAGAAGCGAAGCAGAAAACTTTCATACACTTGTAAATCGCAGCACTTGTTCAGCAATAACATTAAATTACAAAATTTGGTATTTATTGTTACAATTCATGATGATATAAGCACGTATTTGTATGCGTTTACTTCTGTGATTCCGCGTTTGCGCTGTTGACGCTTCGGCGCATTCCGAGAGTTTGTGCATGCCGTTTGCTTGAGAGCTGCTTGCGTTTTCTGCGTTCTTTGTGTGCTTCGCTATGGCTTCTTTGGAACATTCCTCCGTGTCGCTCGCTTTTTGTTGCCTCGAAGATTGCCTCCCACTCAGCGACATCAATGGTGATTGACTGTTTCGAATTCCCTTTGTTGGTCCACTGCGACGTTGTGAACTAAAGCCCAAAAATGCGTACAGCACCTGTGCGTGTCTGCCGCGCTCCTCTTTTCTAGTTATCATTCCTAGTACTGTCTTCACGCTGCGAGAATTCGTTGTACAACGCTAGATTTGTGATATTGAACATGGAGTTTGGTCCTAGTTGAACTTAACACTCCGCTTGTGCGGACGTAAGGCAGCTATGTGATACCAGCTAAAACAGGGCCTGTTGTACGCCACAATTTCTGGTACGGTGTTCGAGCATCGACTGAGTTAGCCTTATTAATGGGAGCCAAATAATGCGACGTCAAACCATCCGAACTGCACTGTAACCGAAGATATTTCGCTTGCAGCAGGCTGTCTAGTTCATGGCGTGTGAGCGGGCTTGTAGCATCGAGGGGCGGTGAGAACGGTGAAAATGTGTTCTGCTCCGCTGTTCGCTTCAGGATCGAGTGACCCCGCGTGGCTCAAAGGCCGCTGACACGTCGACGTTCGTGCGATTAGAAAACGCATGGAGGGCTATGCCACGATAATATTAAAGAATTTCAAGGGTGGACATGCGATTCTATGTGATAGGTGAAATAGAAAAGGAGTGGTGCCACTGAGTGCTGGAAAATTATCGAGGTATGCACCTTACACCAGTTTCCACCAGTTCACGCGCATTCACCGTTCTTTTTTCATTTTCTCGGTTCGACGCCACAGAGTGCTTCGCGCAAACGGCTTCGCGCAGGCACTCTTTGCATTCACGGAAAAGGCACATTCCATCCCACTTTAGGTTCTACTTTACTGGGTAGAACATTTCAAATAATGTAATAGGTTGAAATTTCAACTTTTCAAACTTAAGTAACTGATTGATTTAGCAAACTTTTAAAATCAGTAAAGGAACGAGATGCCTGGGCATATCTGCCCTGTCGTGGAATTGTGTTTCCAGGTGGCATGTGCACGTTATCAGCAACATAAACGTCAATAATTAGCAAAGTTTTTTGTGACCATACAAGTAGCTAGGTAAGTGAACAAGCTATATTTGCTTAGAACTCGAGCAGTAAAGAGAGAACAGATTGAAAGAGGAGCGCATCGTTGTGAACTAAATGACGCTTTGCTACAAGCTTCGAATATTGCTTTGTTGGTGTAGCAGTTCTTTGAGGAGGAGGAGGAATAAACTTTATTAGTAGAAATGAGCAGACGGTAAAATCGTCCGAGGTGGGCGGCTTCCCTAGTCCAGGATGCCGTGGGCCTGAGCTGACAACTTGGCCCTGCTCACCAGGCGATGCTGGTCTTCAGGGCTCGAGCTGTCAGCTGGGCCTCCCACTGCTCGACGGTTGGTCCGGTGATGGGCGGTGTCGATGCGTTTTGTTGACATTCCCATACCATGTGGTAGAGGGTATTGGGCCTAGAGTAGAAAGCGCATTTGTGGGTATAGCTCGTAGGGTACATGGCGTGTAGCAGGGTGCCGTGCGGGAATGTGCCGGTCTGTAGTTTTCGGAAGATCACCGCCTCTTCTCTTGTCAGCTGGGGATGCGGGGGTGGATAGATCCTCCTACCCAGCCTGTAGGGGCTCAGGATATCGGCGTATCTTTTCGGGACGCTATCTTGTTGGTCTACCGGTGCTCGTGAACCTGATGGGATAGCCCGGAGAATGTGATCTCGGGCAGCGGCATTAGCCGCTACATTACCCGCCAGGGACTCGTGTCCCGGGGCCCAGACAATGTACAGTTCTGGAAAAGTGTCTCGTTTTTCGAGGATGCTCAGGGCTTGTTTGGAAATGCGGCCCTTTTGGTAATTTCTACATGCTGTTTGTGAGTCGGTGATGATTGTGATGAGATTTTCCTCTCGCTGGCCCGTAGTGGCCGCCAGGGCTATCGCCGTTTCTTCCGCGCAGTCGATGTCTGGAGTGTTTACCGAGGCCGCAGCTACCTCTTGTCCTTGGCCGTTGATCACGCTGATAGCGTGGGCCGCTCTGTTCTTGTACTTTGCCGCGTCGGTGTATCGGACTTCTCCTTGTTTTGGTCCTTCGTAGGCCTTACGTAGAGCTTTCACTCTCGCTCGCCTCCTTTCTCTGTGGTATTCAGGGTGCATGTTTCTCGGGATGCTGGCCACCGTGATCTCCTCCCTCAGGGGTAGAGGAACCCGCTGTTTTGTAGACTCATATTCGACTGGGTAGCCCAGTCTTATTAGCATGTCCCTACCCGTGCTGGTGAGCTTGAGTCGCTCTATCTGGCTGGTCTTGTGGGCCTCTACAAGGTCCTCCCAAGTATTGTGTATGCCCAGGCTGAGTAGCTTCTCCGTCGACGTCGTTGGTGGAAGCCCCAGTGCCAGCTTGTAGGGTTTTCGTATTAGGGTGTTCAATTTGTCTCTTTCGCTGTTCTTCAGACCCAGGTACGGGGTGCCGTAAGTGACTCTGCTGATTATCAGGGCTTGTATTAATCTGATTGTGTCCTGCTCTTTCAGGCCGTGGTTTTTGTTAGTCACTCTTCGCACCAAGTGCGCGACTTGGATAACTGTCGCTTGCAGTTTTTTAATGGCGGCGAAACCGGCACCGTCCTTCTGGAAAGTGAGGCCCAGAATACGAAGTGTGTCCACCTTGGGTATGTTGACTCCATTTAGTGTCAACGTTGGGTCAGGTGTGTCCTGCGGAGGCCGCCCTCTTGTCCTCTTTTTGAGGATCAGGAGCTCCGACTTTGAAATACTTTCTTTTAGTGCAAGCAAAACTTCAGTAGCATAGGCAGACAGAGAGCCAAAAAAATGCAACACTGTAGTTTTATATGAAGGAGCTGCCTTTAAGATGGCGCCATAACACCTAAGTAGATGAGCAGAAATAATTTTTAAAATAAGGAAAGGAATGAGAAATAAATTTTTAGACCAGCTCACACTGCCATTGGGAAGACCAGCCACACTTAATTGTTTTCAATCAGTGATTTATCCAATCCATCCATTTATGTCAGCCTAACGGTCCATATAGCTCTTTTCGTTGCTGCTTTTGGTGAAACGTGGCTTCACATTTAAATACTGACATATTTCTTTCAGATTCAAAATGAGCTAGGAGGCACTCCAGCTGGACCGCGAACGGTGAATTCGTCGACCGTTCATTCTGTAGCGTCACCCACGATCAAATGCAGTGACGCCGTGAAAATGTATTTAGGGAGCAGAAAAAACTTTGCGGATGCAACTGCAAGCATTTCCTCCAGTGATGTATTGGTGTACAGTGCCTTCAGTAGCAGACAAGTTCCTTTAAGCACTCAGCTGAAACACTGCAACTACACAGGGAGTTGGAGTGAATTTCAGTGTCACTTGTGAACACATTATACGGAGATTGGGCTTTCTTGAGTCTATATGCCTGATATAATGGGGGCGTTCAGAAACTTAGTGTGCGTATTAGTGGTCTACATGAGTGCAAGTCTTTCTAGTTTTACCAGAATAAAGGAAATATGGGGGGAGGGGATATATGTCACAGCAGTGCACTGCTAGGGGTATCACAGCAAAACGCCAGCACCCATTGACAAAGTTGGTTGAAGAACGAGCAGTCATGGGGGTTTCTGAATTTCAAGGGCCAAATTCCCAAAACATTGATGCCGAGCTGGACCGTGTGTAGTGCCGGTCTACACATCCTGTAGCCAGTGAGTCATGACTTTACTTGGAATTCTGTATCTTTAAGACACAGTAATTGCATGACTGTCCATAAAACAATTGGAAATTGGGAGGTTGAGGGAAGGTGGCAGGACTCCCTTCTTGAGAAACCAGTGCATTCCCTCTGCTATACTCATAATCCTACCGTAATGAGAACCAGTGATGCATGTTATCCTAATATGCAGCCAAGTGCGTTCCTTGTTTTGTGTTAAAGGGACGCTTATGATACCCTAAATCAATTTAAAATTAGAAAGCGTCGTATTGAATATCTACTTCCGTTATTTCCTTGGTGTTTGGTTGATTATTACTTAAAATAAAGGTCGAAGTTCAATTTTCTGGGTGTCGCACCGAAATCTTCATGCTTATACCTTATTGCCGCATCATGGTTTTTATGTATTTTTACAAACATCGTCGTCTTGGTTCAGCAAAAGGTGATGGCGCTTCTTCATTTGGGTATGTGGCTTTTTTTTGGAATACAAAAAAAAACATCTTAATTTGCAAGAAAAAAATTGCCACACCAGAGCGGACACCATAAAATTTCATGACGTGACAGCAAGCTGGTGTGGCCACTTCAAGGCAGTAGTGCCACCAACCCTTCCTCTTGAGCCTTTTAGTTTCTCAGCCTCTTGTCATGGTACGCGTGAGTCTCTTTAATTGTAGGACGGTTATTTACAGATACATAAGAAATTATTTTTTCCTTTAGTGCTTTCATGCCGTGGTTGCTTAGTGGCGTTGGTCCAGTGCTGCTAAAGACAAGATCAAAGAATCAAACAACCAGATTTTGATGGAGGCACAATGATGGAGGTATACCGTGCAGCTCAAGGTGGCCAAAATTAATCTGGAGTTCGCCACTGAGCCGTGCCTCAAGATCAGATTGTCATTTCGACACGTAAAACGGCAGAATGAAATTAATTTAATTTTATTGGTGCTCCTTTAAGCTGTTGTATTCATTATCTCTGCAAAAACTCATGCCCAAAGAATTCTCCAAAAAGATCTATTAACAGTTAACATAAGTGTCTATATAAAATTTAATTCGTCGTAATACGTGATGACTATTCTTAGAACGGTGGCACTAAAGAGACAGACATAATTGTAATAGAGCGTGTGAGGGCACGATGATGCGCGTCGGAGAAATGACCGAGTATCCATAGGGGTTCCGGACGTGGACATCAACTGACTGTCCACAAGCTTCTTAGTTCACTCTGCGATCATGTGCAGCGTGTGCTTTGCAAGTCGAATAATTTAATTGATGAGGTAGTGGTTGGCACAAACTGTCTTCGTGGCTTGTGTACATTTCATACAGCAGAGGGGAATCTCGCATATTGCTTCTGGAGCAAAGCATGCGAACCTGACATGTAGTGGTAACCTTAGTAACGATCGACAGTCATGACCCTCTTCGAGCTCCTAATGCTGCTTGACAGTGCAAGAAGCAGCAGTTGCCCAAGATGGCGTGAAAGATCTTAACTGAAAAGTCGCAGCAGCCCAATCGTATCAAAACATAGCAGCCTTATCTCTTCCCATTAGACCATGGGTTACCCACTGACGCAAATTGGTTGCAATATACACAAAAACCCGGAAACATGAAGTATCCTAAAAATCCTAATCACCTTAAATAATACTTGATGCTTTGGATACTTTGGTTTACTTATAATTTTTACTGTTTGTCCTGGATAAATCCTTGTTTTTCCTGAAACGCATGGCATACAGACAGTATAGGATGCTAGTAAGAATAAAGTAGGTTTAGCATTCTAGATCTGCAACCGCTACTGCTGTGATTTATTTGCAGTAGAGCTATTGTGTAAATGTGCTTGAAATGCTTAAAACAGCTTTGTTAACATTTACTTAAATGTGCATGTTCATATAGGTTGGAGGAGTGCACAATGAGAAGGCTAACCTGGCACAGCTTACCATGGTCTGCCATGGTGGACCAGAAAAGTTCGCAAGGGCCTTGCTTCACTATATGTTCGTAGAGGAGAAGCTCGTGAGCCATTTTCTCTTTGTAAATAAAGCCAAGGGGCAAATGAGGCTCTTCAACCTACCAGGATCAACGCTGTTATGGGCAAATACCATATATCCTCTCCAATTGCATTTTTACATTTACATTTTTTATCTTAAATTAGCAACTTGCCATTGGCATAGCAAATGGCTTTCAAGTAGTCCGTGTGAAGTCGTGTCCTACAATAGCCTACCATTTGGGATTACCGTTCATATGATTTTAAGTGCCTAATGCCACATTACTCAAATGTTTCTAAAATTTAAAAGCTGCCATCAATGCCACAAGTTTTTGGCGGCTCCAGCAGATGAAATGAGCTGCGTTTGCGCATAAGCAGTGCTACTTGGCTGTCATTGCAATGAATAGTTGTCTGTGAAGCACACTCTAAATCTAGTGGTATGGACGACACGTTTAGGTAGCCTGAAAGTGTTCTTCTAATATACGAATTGCGGAGAAACTACGTTCAAGCGTGGCTATTGCTCAGCTCGAGGAGCAGCACGTTCACCAACTTTCTACAATCAAAACTCCAGGTTCGGTAATGTGAAACAGTAGTTTCACCAATTTTAACAGACAACTGTGAATAAAAGTTGCTTCTATCTTGAACGAGGTCCATGTTATGCTAGAGAGAAGCCCTTCAGCAGAGGGAACATGAATTCTGTGGCAATCTTCTTTTGATTGTTTCAATTAAAGAAACATAAGGGACACAGTTGCCAGCATCACTGTCAAAAGTGCTACGTTTAGTAAACGCTTACTCATCCTAAGTACCTAACCTATTTTTTTACATCTAGTTTGTCGCTTTGTATCCTTAGATATGAAAAAAAAATATTTTCGCGGCTTTTCGCCTTGTGATTAAAAAAGGTTGAGAATAACCCCTGGTGAGTACTGCATAAAGCTTCTTACAGATCATCAGGCATGTTCACTACTCCCATTTTGAAATAGTTCGAATTGTTTCCTGCTTCGTTACTGCTCCTGCCTGTATAAGGGGTTAGTAGGAACCATTGCTAAGTAGATCGAGGGCTTAAATTTATCAGAAAGATGAATGGGCTTTCCCATCGCTCTTGTGTAGCCCGTTGAGGATCACATTTGTGGGAACTATATCTATTTTAGTGGTGTGCAAATACTGGAAGCTTCTGAATTGAATAGTGTTCTATTCGATTTGGTCGTTAAATGGTCACTATTTGTCAATGCGAATATTATTTAGATATTTCAAAACACCAATGAAACAAAATTTGAGTCAAAGTATGGTAAATTTCCATCTCCTAGAACATAGTATACACATAAAATGTTAGAACTTGTACGAATAGCAGAGCAGGCTACGTTAAATAAGTAGCTCTACTTTAAAGGCTGTACAGTAATAATTCATGTCTACTGAAGAGTCCTATGCATGTGAAGAAACGTTTTGCTGCTCAATGTGTGCTTTTAATGAAAAGGTCTTCATAACAGTACGCAATGACAGAAACTTGCTAAATTTAAGAATACTAGGAGTCAAAATAGTGTTACATTAATTGTGGTATCAGCTGTTCATTATACAGAAGCTATACAATATGCTATTTGCTTGTGGCATTATTCGGTTTTGTCTCAAAAATCACTATTCGAGCATCCCTAATATTTTTTTGCAAATTTGAGTTCTTCAGAGCAACGTTTAAAAAAAAGCACTGGTAAATAATTGTTTTATGTGACGATAAAGCGGCTAAAGCCTTTTAGCATTTGCAGTTTTAAATGTTTTATTTTTATATGCAGGATAAAGCAGCATAACTTTCTTGTGCAATGAAACTTACGAAAAATTGTCTTATCGTAAACTAGGTGCAGTGGCAACGCTCCTAAACTACTGCAATGACAGACACCAAGGAGCTAAGTGAAAAATCAGTTTTATAGAAACCTCAAGGTGTGGCAGCACAACAAGAATATTTTCTAGAAGTCCCAGAAGGTTGCAGCACCTCCAGGGTGATGCTATGCAACACTTTGTTCTGAAAAGGCACATTTTTCAAAATGTTCCATCGCAGTCACAGGTGCACAGCCATGAACCTCAAAGGGTTAAAGAAGTCAGTCCTCTGCCGTATGGCTCTTAGAAGACTGAGAATTTCTTCGTATCTATCACATTCTGCATATGTCATGGCAACCAGCTTGGTGCACAAAACTACAGGTAATCCTCATTATAACAGTTGCTAAGTCATTGACGCAGAAAACTCTTTGCAGAAAGCAGTATGTTCTTTGAAGTAGAGAGTCCTAAGCCATTGTAAGGCGAGAAGTGGACTCCATGTGAGCTTCTGAAACAAAACTTCGAAAAAGCCACACTCAATTCTAGTAACATGATATTATTGTATTTTGAGCATAGAAAAGCACAGTGAAGTGCTGCACATTTTAAATGTGAAAGTTACGAGAAATAACTTTATTTCTCAGTAGTTTCAGTTTCTTTAGAAACGACAAGCATTTTTTCAACGTTTTGTTTCTTTGCAAGCAAAGTTCACATCATCGACATTGGGGGTATTCATAATGTTATCTTGCTACAGTGTGTTGTTCCTCTTTGCCCTTTTCTGCGTTTGACACTTAGTGCAGTCCTTCGCCACATTGGATAAATTAAATGGTCATGCTTTGAAGCTGTACCCGAAGAAAGTTGGAATAAAGCAAGACAAATACATAAATCGATTTAATTAAAACGAGGGAATACTGTATGTTACGCTCTTGGGCATGTGGAAGTTGCTTGTTGAAACTTTTTCTGGCTTTTTTTTGCAGGCTTCACATGTCACAAATTTTCTGGTACATACATGCCTTATGTAAAGAACTCTGGCCGTGCTTCTCGCATGGAACCAAAAGCCTCTAAGGAGCCCAAGTTGGACAGCTCAAACCAAAACACAAGTGTTGTGCTTTTTAACTTTCTGGATATTTATGTGCATTTATGTTTGTGTTAGTCTCCTGAACAGACTTATTTGGATTGCTCAAACGAGCATACATATGTGCCTTTTTATGCCTAGACATTTTTATGCTAACCTTATGTATTTTAAGTATTCCAGCCTCCTGAGAAGTCCACATTTTATTGCTCGATCCAGAAAACAAGGGTTGGTCTTTGTTACATTTCACTGCACTTTTATGTTACTGTTGGATATATTTCCAACAAGGATAGCGTTTTCTTATTATCTTTTTTAGGTATCTTGAGTCATTTCATGCCACACCACCCTGCTTTTTCAAGAACTGTTCCATCATGGCAAACCATTCTAAGTTTGCTTGATATGCAAAGGTAGGTACAATGAGAAATTATTGAAAAAAATTGCTTTATACAAATATTTCGACGCGTAAGTTGAAGCTCTGAACTCTTTCTTCCCATTTATTTTCCTTGCCAAAGTTTTCTAGAATTAGGGTAAAAATTTATTGTTCTTGCTCAGCCAAGCCAGAAGGCACTGATCCATTTTCAATTTGAAAGAAAAATTGTGTGATTAGGTATTTAGATGGTGTTCATGTCAAGAGACTGAAGCGGTGCGACTACCAAAGTTGCTAAGTTTGAATTTGTTTCTTCGAAGGCAGGGAAATACAGAAGGCATCATATAAATATAGAATCGCAGCCTGGTTGACTTGGGATAGCTTCAAAATATTCGCAGCCTTGGAGGTTCAGGTAATCGCCTAAAAAACTGTAAAGCCCAAATGGTTTGCAAAAAGCTTTATGTTGAAGGTGAACAAATTAGCTTTGGTCGCTGGCGCAAAAGTATACGTCACCCATTTTACATAGCCCTATACGTGTCCTTTGTATGTGACAAGTTACAAAAAGATATTATTTTTTAGTGTAGTAAATTATTTTTATCATGTTCATTTGTGGATCACACTGCAGCATAAATATATTGTTGCGTCCAAGCGTATAAAAGGAATGCGGGGATCAAGAAGAGACAGAAAGAGGAGAATGAAGAGTGTGCAGCGGTCTTTCATGCTGTTCATAGCCTTTTGCTCCTGCTCTCGCAACTAACGAAATAAACCCATTTTCGCCGTGCTTGTAACAAACAGGAGAACGAAGACTGTGCAGAAGAGTTGCAATGTGGACTTGTTGGCAATACATCTTCAAGAAATCAATTGCAGTCTCTTTATAAGGCAATCTTAACCTACTCGAGATTACAGTTCCGTTCATCCCGAAAAATTCCGAGGTAGTTTTAGCCTTTGTAGAGGCCAACTGCAGCGCGTGACTAAATGCCTTCTGAGCAGATGTGACGCACCTGTATTAATCTTTGCCGCATTGCCAATTGTTAAGTTGTGTTTACTCATGTATAGATGAATTTGGGGCCGTAAGATTTAGTACGATAGCGGGCACAACAGTTCAATATCTTTTAGACCTTTTATGCTTGTCCGTGAAGTCACCATTTGCCAAAGAAATGACATTCCACAGCTTCAAAAAAAAAAACAAGGGGTCTGTGTATTATCTAGCTTAGCGCCTGTTTTAAGCAACCTGTACATCGCCAAGCTAGGCCTGTGCTCACGCATCAATGATACAAAAGTTGTTAAAATATTTCGATTTCTTGACGATTTTTTAGTGTTTGTCGATGTTAAGCTAGACAACTGTAACACAGAGTGTTCAGCTGTTAGTAATATTGCACCCGAGTGCCTTTGTCCACTGGAAGTTACGTTCGAAGTGTCCATAGAACAAAAGATCAAGTTTGTTGATGGTAAATTTACTTTCAATCGGGATATAACTTGCTGGTGTTGCAGTCCCAGGACAAAGAAACCGCTTTTGTCATACCATTCAGCGCATTCTAGACTGGTGAAAAGAGGAATTGTGAGAAAATGCGGTTTACTAACGCACTTACTAAATCATGTCATTATTGCACAGACGAAGTATTAAAACAACAGGCCATGCGGCTACATGAAGCAGGCTATCCCAAACATGTTCTGGCATCAGTTGCAGAGGGAATAGTTAGGCATGTGCAGCAATCAGGGACTTCTGAACGTGCGGAAGGAAATTGCAACCGAGAGACAAAAAGACCAACAGTGATACCATATATCCACCGGTTATCGCACAACCTAAAGAAAACTGCCCGCCGAGGTAACACTAATGTTGTTTTTTCTGCACCGAACAAACAATAAGCCTATGCAGGAAAACAAGGCCAGAAATGAAAGTGCTCCTAGCTGCCAAGTTAAACATAGGAAGAAGTTCAGAGATTGTACGACATCAATTGCATATAATATACCCTTCTCGTGTGGGAAGCACTGCATCGGACAGTCCGGCAGATGCAATAATGAGAGACTGCGCGAACACAAAAATGAAGTCGACAAACTTGTATCAGAAGGCTTTCTCTCCCGTCATTGTAAGCAACATAAGTGTTCCCCTCTCTTCGAATCAACAATCATTACTGGTAGAAATAAGAACGAACTCACTAGACTTATAATAGAAGCCCAGCAGATTGATGCCATAGCGGATTCATGCATCAGCACACCGTCATTGGCTCTCTCTGAAAAAGTGCTGAAATTTTTGAGCATGGCTTAACATATCAATTACAAAAAGGTTTCGCTCTGATTAGTAAGATCTTGATGAGGGCTAGTTGGTTCATACTTAGAACTGAGGTGAAACAGCGCGAAAAAGACGAGGACACAAGGAAAGAAATACCACAGACAGGCGCTGACTGCCAACTGGAAGTTTATTTGAAATTCACCGGACATTTATACCTTCTTCAGCATAGGCATGCGCACATCAGTCGCAAAAACATCTGCAAATCAACATTTTATTAATTCTTCCGAAAATATGATTTCTTTTCCCGACAAGACAAGAGAGGGACTGCTTACATATTTATCGCCTTCCTTTCTTGTATGAAAGGCCTCTACTATTTCCCTTTCCTTCTTACTATTTCCTTTCCCTATGAATTTTGTCTTTTCAAATATGGGGGTGCATTGACACTTGTTACAGTGTTCAGCTGAATGACTCCCATAGCCATTCTTTAGGTTAGTGCTGTGCTGACGAGCTCCTTCATTGAAGCACTGTCCCGTTTGACCTATATAAGCTTTCCGTCAGCTGAGCGGTATTTGATAGATGACATTGCGCCTGCACTCAGTGAAACGAGATTTATTATTAGTGGTGCATAGCTGCCTTTCGCGCTTGTTCATGCGATTGCATATCGAGGACAACTTACACGGGGCACTGAAAACCAAATTATTATAATGTCTATTCAAAACTTTCTTCAGATTGTGAGACAACTTGTGTAGGTATGGCACCACGTGCACTTGTCTTTTGTCTTTGTTTTATTCTTGGGAAGCATCAGAACTTCTTTTCTCTTTCTGCAAAATGGCTTCGCATACTGAAGTGATCACAGAACTGGGAAAGCCTGCGTTCTGTAGTCGCGATATCTGATTTAAAAAACTATGATCGCACTCATGCTCACATGACTTACTAAGTGCTGCCTTATTGCACGTTGTTGATATGCCTCTCTTAATCAATTTAGAGTGGGCGCTGTCGTAACGCAACAGGGTTTTCTTAGATCTGGGATGATATCCCCAGCATACGTGCTCGTCCAAAGAAAAACAGGTTAATATCTAGAAAACGAATACGCTTATTAATTGGCAATTCATACGTAAACTTAAGTCCTCCCGATGAGTTGATGAACAAGTTCAAAATTTCTTCAACCGCGTCATGATAATGCATACAGGAATCTTTCTTCATATACAATTAGGTAGTCGTCAACATATCTAAGCACTCGCGTTACAGGCATGTCTACCAACTTAGCAGAAACTACATTGTCAACCGAAGATAAAAAAAAATGCCACATAAAATGGGAGCGATGGCTCATCCTATAGAGATGCCAGTGCGTTGGATATAGAATTGGCCATCATAATTAACAGCAGTTGAATGAAGATAAAAGTCTGAAAGCGCTAAAAATTGTCGCAGTTGACCATACGGAATTCTGAAAATTAACTTCCCCGAAATCTTCTATCCTATCGCGCACAGCGCACATCAAACCATCCCGCGGCACAGAATAATCCTCTAATAGTCCTCTACATCTACTGAAAATGCGGTTAGTGCGGTTCCCTGGTCTTTGTTTATGGCCGAGAT
This sequence comes from Dermacentor albipictus, assembly GCF_038994185.2. NCBI lineage: Eukaryota > Metazoa > Arthropoda > Arachnida > Ixodida > Ixodidae > Dermacentor > Dermacentor albipictus. The sequence goes on along the minus strand of NC_091828.1, from coordinate 13,092,222 downwards.
AACTTCTTCCGAGGTTCTTACCAGGAAAGGGTCATTTATCTGCAACATCCTGAGGTGGCCTTGCAGTACTTTTCCTACATGGCTTTGCCAAAACGTTTTCTCGGACAGAATAACCCTGAAAGGCTACAAGAGTACGCATGTGGGCTGGTTGATTCATGGTTACGAGCAATAAAAACAGCGCTAAACGACAGGACGAGTGAGGGGACACAGACAACAGCGCTGACTAACAATCAAAGTACCTTTATTCTTTCAGTCAGCATATACATGCTCCGCCGCTATCTGAAACCACAGAATCTACAGAATTGGGCATGCGCAGGGGGAATTGCAATTATTGTGATAGGAAGGCAATCTCCTTCGGAAGGAGAGAAACAACGACAATTGGGAGTGTTCCTGCAAAGGTTTTTGTGCCTCCTCGACATTAATGACCCCTTCATCATAAAGACGCCAGGTACTGTCTCCACTATCCTCCGTGAGGAATGTCCAAAGGCTGTCCGAGCCTTTTGCGTGGACATCAAGGAGTTGTATTACTCCATGCCTCAAGAAGATGTATGCATTGAAGTCGGCCACTACATTGACAAATATGGTGTTCTTAGGTTTCAGAATGCATGCGGTATCAGCGTCGACAAGTTTGTAGAGCTTTTAAGGTTTTATATGTTTTCCACTTTCGTTTCAATGGAGGATAAGCTTTTAATACAGAAGAAAGGTGTGTGCATCGGTTCGTGTATAGCCCCTGTTCTTAGTGACATTTTATTAGCCAGCTATGACCGCAATCTTGTAACTAAGCTCAGCCAGACAAGCACTGTAAAAGTGATGCGATACGTCGATGACTTTCTATTTTTTTACAATACTAACGGCGCTGACGCGCAGCCTGCTGTTGCTATAATATTTGACTTGTTCCGCGCAGTTCTAGATTCTTTCGAATCGACCACGGAGCATCCGTCAGACAACAAGCTTCGTTTCTTAGACTTGGAGCTAACGTACTTAAGGAATCATGGATGTTGGGGTTACGCTCCTCGGTCTCATAAGAACGTTCTTCAATTTTCGTCCTCGCACTCAAAGATAGTCAAGCGCGGTATAGCAAGATCCTGCATGAAAGCGGCCCTCATCCGGTCTTGTGACCATCGAGTGGATGTAAGCTTCGAAAAACAAGTAGCCAGGCTGAAGCTCGCAGGTTTCTCGGTACCACTTTTGACCAGCATCGCTGAAAGCCTCGCAACGAACCTTAAAGGAAAGCAGTCGGCAGCTGCTCTTTCTGAGAATCGCTCACGTCAAATGGTTGCGGTTATACCATATGTTCACCAGGCTGCGCACAATGTCAAAAAGGTTGTCAGCGGGGCAGGGGTCAGGTTGCTGTTTACTGCCAAAAATAAGTTAGGTAGCCTGTGCCACCAAGTCAATAGGGTAAGCAAGAACAACAGAAAAAGTTGTAAAAAGCAGCACAGACAAGAGGTTTGTTGGTGACTGTTGTGACTGTGTGGTGTATAAGACCGCCCTTTCATGCAATCGTTTTTATATCGGCCAAACGGGGCGTTGCATCAATGACCGCATGCGCGAGCACTTAAACACATTTTAAAAACGGGCAGAAGATAGTCAGTTGTCACTGCATTGCAACGAATGCGGCTGCAAGCCATCTTTCGAAGGTGTAACCTACCTGTCAAAATATCGTGATGACTGCGCACGACTTATATCCGAAGCTTTCCACATTCACGTTAGTGGCGAAGCATGCGTAAGCCTTCCGTCCATTTCTCTCCTTCCGAAGGAGATTGCCTTCCTATCACATTAATTGCAATTTCCCCTGCGCATGCCCAATTCTGTAGATTCTGTGGTTTCAGATAGCGGCGGAGCATATATATGCTGACTGAAAGAATAAAGGCACTTTGGTTGTTAGTCAGCGCTGTTGTCTGTGTCCCCTCACTCGTCCCGTCGTTTAGCGCTGTTTTTATTGCTCGTAACCTGAAAGGGTATTCAGGCTTGAGTGTCTTGCCCGTGAAGAAAACATTGTTTATCTGCTTAAGTGGCTGTGACTTAGGTTGGCTGAGTCTATAAGTGCGACCGCGTTTTCGATAATAAACATTGTTGGAAGATAGCGTTGTGTGTGTCCGTGTGTATATTCTTTTGTCCCGCCTTTTAATCGCGTTAGCGTACACACCTTGCAGACTTTGCAGCAGCCATTCGTGCTGTTCCTAGTCTGCTGTTCCGGCTCTGGCACGCCTAAATGAACATCTTTTCGCCATGCTTGAAACAAATTGGTGGATGGTATGGGGTACACCTCGTAACCAAGGAGCCTACGCTGATACAACTTCACCGAAGCCGTCGACTTGCCGGAATTCCGCCACCCTCACCTGACATGCCTGCCAGATTCCCGACGGATCTGACGCTGCTTCAAGGCCAGCACCTGGTGCTTCGTGGCAATACTACCGGGTGCTACTCACTTTCGGAGGAAAAGCCGGAGAAGATGTCGACGAGTGGCTCAGGAACTACCGAAGGATGAGCCGGTGTAATGGTTGGAACTCGACCACACAATTGTCCAATGTTGTGTTTTTCCTTACCGACACAGCGCTCGTCTTGTATAAGAATCACGAAGATACGCTCACTTCATGGGAGCTTTTCGTCGAGGAGCTCAGAGCGTGTTTTGGAGACTATAGTGCAAAAAAGAAACGCGCTGAACAGACGCTTTCGCTAAGAGCTCAGATTCCCGGCGAGACCTGTACGAGTTATATTGAAGAAGTGCTGAAACTGTTTAAAATAGTCAACTCTCAAATATCAGAAGATGACAAAGTTGGAAATTTGTTAAAAGGAGTAGCCGAAGACGTCTACACTTTTTTGATGGTTTTGTGAGCTAAAACGGTGACAGCAACGGCTTCTATGTGAGTGTTAATGGGAACTTCTCTGGCTGCTGTACCACCTGGAAGAACAATGGCTACACCACCTGACAGCCGGTTCGCCTGAGTACGGTCGCCCCGTACAACAGTCAAACTTTTTAAACATTTTTGTGCTTTTCGCGTAGGTTGGTTTCCTGTAAGCACAGGGCCACAAGAGAGAAGTTTATTAACAGGTTTTTTATGTCACCTAAGTTATGTAAGAGACCTCTACAATTCCTGTGGATCATAAAAGCCATTATGAAATTGAACGCAATAAATTGTATTAACGAGGGAATGGGAGATAAGAACGATGTAAGGTGACATGGATCTGAAGAAGGCAGATACAAGAGAGCGATAGCTCTTAGGTTATCGCATTCCTATTTTGAGTTGTAATTGGGATTTTGTCCCTTTTACCGCGCTCGAGAGAGCGCTTGTCCTTCGGTGTCGAGGACACCAGGGTTTTTGTTTCGACCTCCACTGCTCTCTCTGAGGCGCTGGAGGACCGAGAGTTTGGCGCCGAGACACGCGTCTCGGGCATTGGAGTTCGCTTGATCTTAGGGCCCTGCGGGACTGGCGTCTCCAGGGCCGTTGAAGAGGGCGGAGCAGTGCTGACTGCTTCCAACACTGGGGCGGGAGGAATCACAGCGGCACCACTGCGCGTGGGCTCGGAGGACTCCGGAGGCCTCTGCGACGCTGCCCCCGCCTGCCTCACATCGGCATAACTTCTTCGCGAAAGATACGATAGCTGCTTTTTGGCTTCAAAGAACATTTTTTTTTCTTTTACAGTTATTGCAATGATCTCCTTTTCCTTTTTCCAGCATGGGCACGACCTGGAGTAGGCTGGATGGTTTCCTTTGCAGTTAACACAAAATGGTGAAGGATGACATCGTCTGGGGTTTGGGATATATGGTCTCACATTGACTTTGACATAACCGGCATCGAGAGAGTTGGGCATTACGCTTGTTCTGAAGGTGACTATAACATGTTTGGTGGGGATTTCTTGATGGTTTCTGCGGATTACTATTCTTTGTGCTTTGGTGACATTTTGTGCCTGGAAACCCTCCAGCAGTTCCTCGTCTCTTAAACCAATGAAGTCTTCTTCAGATATTACTCCCCTGCTTGTATTAAGTGTTCTCTGGGCTGAGACAGTCACTGTCGCCTCGCCAATACTGGTAAGTTCAGACAGCTTACCTGCTTGATATTTATTATTCAGTTCTAGGAGGAGGTCCCCGCTAGACATTTTGGAGGCTTTCTATGTCTGTCCGATTTTATCTTTCAGGCATTTGGCTACCAGAAATGGAGACAGCTTTCTAACAGGCGCGTTGCTTTCACTGTAGACTACATAGTATTTGGGGAAAGATGGAGCATTGCTTCGAAAGAAAAATTGGTATGGTACTTCGGTGCGGCATCTTTTCAGACGCCGATCATGGACAACAGAGATTTGAGCTGCGATAGGAAAGTGTGTGTTCGGCAACAGCTCCGACCGCCCACTATAGAGCCCAACGCGGGGACGCGGCAGAGCTTGTGCCCAAGCCAGCACGACGCCAGCCATACGCCATCACTATAACCAAATACGGTGTACCCTAGGTAGGATAGCCACACAAGCTTCCTTCACACAAGGGTCCTTCCGTGGAGGAAGGAAGTAAATGGAAGAGAAAAGAAGACAGGGAAGATCAAAAAGTGAGAGATAAAGATGGAGACTTAAGGAAAGAGAGAGACAGGAAGACAAGAGTGCCGATTTCCCCCGGGTGGGTCAGTCCGGGGGTGCCGTCTACGTGAAACAGAGGCCGAAGAGGTGTGCTGCCTCCGCCATGGGGCCTTAAAGGTCCGAACACCCAGCATCGGCTCAACCCTCAGGATCCCCCTTTCCCCGGACACGGCTAAGCCGCGTACGGCTACACTCGGGAGGGTCCAACCCTCATGTGCTCGGGTACATGGTGTCGCAACACACCAAATGCCTGCTGACCCAGACACCCCTGTGGGGATTACTTCATTATATTCATTACTGCTATTCTCTGCAACACATCCGTAATAAAGTGCGCACATTTGACCTTGCAGAGAAGACAACATTGCAGCCAGTAGAACCGCTACATGGTCGCATGGGCTGAACAGAAAATAGCAAAAAAAATTTCGGCGTCATCAACACGAAACTTTTTACCATCTGACACGATTCTGTTTACGATAGCTGCCTTCTGTTAAAATATGATGGTCCTTCGTTTGCGCTTTCGGTTGGCTTGTCTCTAGCACCGCGAAATGACGACGCGGTTGAATAGGTTGCAAGCTGTGATGCCAACAAATTTACTCGCGTTCAAACAGCAGGTGCCACACCGGGAGGCAACGCCACTTAGATTGCGCTGGTACAATCTCTGAGGCCACGCCTAGCTATACTTGCCTGCGCAGCGCGGCAGTGAGAGATAGAGAGAGATTAAACATTTTTATTGGGTGAATGCAGCTTTGGAGAGGCGTCCTCATTCCAGAATGCCTTGAGCTCGGGCAGCGCCATGGGCCCTCGCAATCAGCCGTTGCTGATCCTCGAGGTCGGAGCTGGCCAAGGCTCTCTCCCAGAGCTCGTTAATGGGGTAATGGCTCGGAGGATTTAATGGTGCCGCTCTGCAACCTTCTATGTGCCTGAGGGACCCGGGCTCTGTGCAGAAACGGCATTGCTGAGAGAACTCTGTAGTGGCTATGAGGTGATTTCTGGTTGGGCAGGGGAATGTATTAACCTGTAGAGGTCGGAGGAATCACTCCTGCTCTATAGGTAGTGATTTGCGTGGGGAAATTGCGATGGGAATATTGAGCCTCTGCTTATGTGGAGCTACGCGTATTTGGAGAAGGAAGTGTTCGACGGCGCATTCAAAGCAAATACCTAGAAGCTTCGGCACCGATTGTTTGTGGAACCCCGTGGTATGGCGATTGACCGTGCAATGGTCGGGCGTATCTTGTTTCAGAGACAAATCAAGTTCGGCAAATGTATGGGCAAGATAATTTTACTTAGGTGAAATAAAGTTTTAAAACATGGATATTAGGGTGATTTTAAGAGGGGTTTCACTTTGCTACCTTCGCCTGGTTCGCCTTCAAGTGGAAGGCCCTTTATCTCAATGTTATCCGAACGTTGATATTGTTCCAGTTCCTCAATTCTGTATGATAGCTTGGCATTATCAGCGCGAAGATCCTGGTTTAATTTTAAAAGCTGCTGTATTTCTGTTTTGAGCTCAGTGACCTCTTGAAACTTATCTTTTATGGTCCTCAAGCCTGCCCTGAGCTCCCGCCTCAAGTCTTCAATGGCCTTAGCCTCTTTCGACAGTTCGGCAGCAGTGCACTACGGAGCCACATGTAAATTTTGCCTCTGCTTTTGCAGCCCGAAACCGGACTCGACCAACGTGCTATCGCCCCTTCTGACGTCTACAGTGCGGCGTGTGTCTGCACCACAACAGTAATCGGAGTCACGTGGCCGGAGCTACTCTTCTGCGACTGCGCAAGGGGCGGAAGAGCACCAGACCACAGCATAAAACTGTCAACGGAGCGAGCACCTGTTACAGTTAGGCAGCAGTGCACTACGGAGCCACACGTACATTTTGCCTCTGCTTTGGCAGGTGAGCGGAATATCCTTATTTAGTCAATAAGTCAGAGTCTGTGCACTGCTGCCGAACCTATCAGCTTTCTTTTACTTGTTTGATTCTTGCTGCTGGCGTTGTTAGTGTATGGACGTACACTTTTGCTGTGCAATGTCGAAAGAGGCTAAGGCCATTGAAGACTTGAGGCGGGAGCTCAGGGTAGACTTGAGGACCATAAAAGATAAGTTTCAAGAGGTCACTGAGCTCAAAACAGAAATACAGCAGGTTCTAAAATTAACCCGGGATCTTCGCGCTGAGAATGCGAAGCTGTCATACAGAATTGAGGAACTGGAACAATATCAATGTTCGAATAACATTGAGATAAAGGGCATTCCACTTGTAGGCGAACCACTAGTCATTGTGAGGCAAATTGGCGAGCTGATTAAGGAAGAGGTCTCAGAGGCTGATATCGACATCTACCACCGAGTGCCTACTGCTCGGCATGATGAAGCAAATATCATTGTTCGGTTTGCCCGCAGAACCAAGAGGAATGCCTTCCTTAGCAAAGCTAAAAAAAGCAGAATGGATACAATTACACTAGGCTTTCAATCGTCCTCAAAGGTGTTCGTAAACAAACACCTCACACGGTATGGCAAAAGACTTCTAGGTGCCGCAGTAGAAAGAAAGAAGGAATTGAGATGGCGGATCGTATCGACGGCTGGCGGCAAAGTGTTCGTACGCAAGGACGAAAATTCACCAGCTACTCGAGTCGCCAGTATGAACGACATTGATAAGATGACAACGTGAACGTCATGGCCTGCTTCTCTTCTTTCCTTTTTTAAAGTTAGTTTCACCGTATGAACTGCACATATTATGATGTTCAGTCTTTCAATAAATTAGTGTCTCATACCAGTAAATTGCAAAATATGTTTCACCTAAACGTGCGGAGCATAAAAAACAAAGAGGACAAACTGAATTGCTTTTTTGCGTCAATCGCCCACAATTTTCACATCTTATTGTATTGTGAAACATGGCTTTCTGTGAATGATAACCCCCCGTACTGTGAAAATTACATATACCATGGGTTAGTAAGAACAAAGTGCAGAGGAGGTGGTGTGGCTGTCTATGTTAAACAGTGCCTTGTACATGAGGTAATTTCAGAATTTTCACTTGTAACAAACAATATAGAATGTATAATGATACGCGTAGAATATGTCACAGTTGTGGTTATGTATCGCCCACCGTTGGGAAACAAACTGACGTTCTTTGATTTCCTAGAACAGGTACTACATTTCCTGAGCCATTCGTCCTCCCCCTTTATCATAATGGGTGACGTAAATATAGACATGTTGTTGGACGACATACCATCTAGATAGTTAGCTGGTCTCATCAATTCGTTCATGTGCACAAACGTAATCTCGGAACCCACGAGGCTAACGGCGCAAACAGCTACCTTGCTTGATATATGCATAACCAATGTACACCCAACTGACTGCATTGCGCTACTGTTATCCGCTGATATAAGTGATCATCTGCCTGTATTTTGTTTCATTCCTCACGTGCACAAACGACGGGAAGGAGGAAAAAAAGCACAGATTCGCAGTTTCCACGCAAGCGCATTAGAAAATTTTCGTGCCCTGATCCTCTCAACAGACTGGTCATCTGTATTTGAAAAACAAGATCCAAATGCAGCCTACGAATTGTTCTTTCATAAAATGATTACGCGCTACAACTTCGCGTTTCCGTTTAAGTTTTGCAATCAGAGGAGCAAGAAAATAGGAAAACCCTGTATAAACGCTGCTTTGCTAAAAATGATAACAAGAAAAAACAAAATGTATCACTTGTTTGTAAAATGCAGGAGTGTGCAATTGTTGACTGATTACAAAAAATACAGAAATAAGGTCAACAGTGCATTAAAGCAAGCAAAAATTAAGTACTATGAACGGCTATTTGCTAAAATAAAAACTACCCCAATAAAGTTTGGAATGAAGTTAGAGACTTAATATCTACGAAAAGACAGAACGCGGAGATTAACATAGAGACAGTCACTGGCGTGTTGACAGGCAGAGAAGCAGCAGCTGCTCTGAATGAATATTTTATCTCCAGCACCCAGCATCCCGACAGGGGGGAGCCCACGGCCACATCTATAGTGAATAAATTCAGTCTTGCCAACTCAGTGATACTTACACCTGTTACACCTACTGAAGTTGTGGAAGTGCTGTTCAAAGTAAAAAAACACCGTCTCTGCTGGGTACGATGATGTGAAACCAGTACCAATGAAATACATTGCGGATATAATTGCACCTGTCCTCGTTCACATCATAAACAGAATGTTTGAAAGCGGTATATTTCCTGATTGTCTAAAAATAGCACGCGTATGCCCTATTTACAAAGGAGGTGATAAACATTTAATGACAAATTTCCGGCCGATATCTGTCTTACCTGTTCTGTCAAAGGTGTTCGAGAGTGCCCTGAATATTAGACTACAAACATTTTTCAGTAAATATAGTGTAATTAGTGACATGCAGTATGGATTCCAAAAAATAAATCTTGTGAAGCAGCTCTTCCTAGTATCAAGCATAACATAATAACAAATATTGAAAATAGAATGTACACATTACGTTTATTTGTAGACTTCAGGAAAGCCTTTGATTCAATATGCCGCAGTTTATTAATTAACAAATTGGAACAGTGCGGTGTACAAGGTATCGTATTGGAACTTTTACGACATTATTTAACCAATCGCTATCAATGTGTCACTATAAATAATGATGCTTCATCTTACGCGGAAATTGTAACGAGTGTTCCACAAGGATCAATACTTGGACCTCTTCTATTTATGATATATATTAATGATCTGTGTGAGATCCCCGACTCTCCGGAATTAGTTATGTACGCAGATGATACTAACATATTCTTTAAAGCTGCCACTATAGTAGAGCTCGAAACAAAAGTTAACAATTATCTAAAGCAACTCTCTTGCTGGTTACAACATAATAAGCTACAAATGAATTCCTCCAAAACAAAATATATGATATTTGCTCCTACTAATAAACCACGTAACTGCAACGCGGCTATTCTTTTTGAAGATGGGCTGATAGAACAGGTAAGATGTCAAAGATTTCTAGGAGTCTGGTTCCAAGAAGATTTGGCCTGGAACATGCACATCGACAACTCGCTATCCAACTAAGCAGAACCGTTGGTTGCTTATACAGACTGAGTACTCTGGTTCCTCCATGGTTGAAAAGTTCTTTATACTACGCACTCTTTTATTCTAGATTAACCTACTGTACTTTAATTTGGGGCACTACTTCGCAAAAAAATTATAATAAATTGATAGTGCTACAAAAAAAGGGTCCTACGCGCATTCGAGGGATACTATGGTCCTGCACAAAACTTTAGAACCTCGCCACATTTTATGAAACATTCTATGTTAAAGGCAAACCAGGTGTATTATTACAGGTTGCTCCAATACATTAAACAAAACAAATCGCAGTACATCTTGAATGTACCCACCAACACGCATTACAGCCTTCGACAACATAACATGAGAACACCAAAAATAAGAACAAATTACGGAAAACAACTAGTCAGTTACCAGGTACCTTCACTACTAAATCGCCTACGTGATTTTGAAGATGCAATTATAGAATATTCGAATAAATAATTCAAAAATTTTCTCATTCTGAACAATATTGAGTTCGTCTGATTCGAATCCCAATATAAATTGTCACTCTTTTGTTTCTTTTGTTTTCTGGTTGTGGTTGGTCTCAAACAAAATGCATCTTACTTTGATTATCCTGTTGGTTTCTTGTATACATGTTTTATTTCACGAAAACACTATTGTCTGGCGACTATCCAGTTGATTTCAGTATGTATGTATGATACATATTGCTGCGTACGTCCTGCGTTCCGAATTGCTGTGGGAGCAGAAGCCTTCGTCAGGCCACATGGCCTTTAGCTTCTGCTTCCTTTCTGTTGTAAGCAGGAGAAATAAAATTCATTAATTAATTCATTCATTCACTCATAATCGTTATGTCCAATTTCATGATAATTAAGTTTCACAACAACATGCATTTGTTAATACCTTGTCTTACCTTCCAATTAGAAGTGATAAATCAGCCCTTATAGAACATAAAAAATAAGCTACATTGTCTGCGGGTGCATCAGCCTGTGGAACTAAGCCAGCTTTCTGAAGCATGAGGCGATCAATGTGCCACAACAGACAGTCACAAAGCAAATCTCTAGAAGGTGCATTACAAACATCTTGTTTTTCTAGTGGTGGTATTGATTTGACTTCTTGAAAATTCCTTGAAGCATTGGGCAATTTAACATTGCATTTGTGCGATTAATCATTCTTTATATTAAGCGTGGCATTAGAATTGGTTATCACTTTTGTGGCCTTGCCAATATTTTAGTGATCCTATGGTGGGTTGTAAGAAATTGGCTAGGCATTGGTGCTGTTGGTACAGCCGAACTTTTTTAAATAGCGTGAGGATCAGGAACATTCCCAGTGATTTGTACACTTAGCAAGTATCAGGAGACAATTTCTTTATAATAATGGCATAGTAGAAGGATGTGTTGTTCCTAAATTTATGTCTGTGCCACATATCCATACAAGAAAAACTTTCTTGATAGCGTTGGGGGAATATTTGATATTACTCCATCCACAAATTTCGTACAAGGTTTATTTAGCAATCTTGACCAGGTTAGGAAAATGATCTAGAGTCTTACCAGACCTACGCATATGTAAAGCGTATGCCGTTTTTAGCCAGATCACTCAAGCTCAGCAGCTTTTGTTGGACAGTTGATCTGGAAGGAGGCAGACACTTTCGATTGAAATGATACGACTGAATTTTAAAGTCCAGAGACTACATTATGTGCAATCTTTGGGCCAGTGTTTACCTTGACAATAGTGTTCCCACTGTATATTGACAGGATCGGTAGGCCTCGCTGTCATTTTGTAACTAGTATGCATATAATGACAAAAAGCAAGAACACGAGGTGTGCTAAAGTTTCTTATTTTGCACACTAAAGAGCACATGGTATCAGATGAAGAAACTAGAGCTATTTATAAATTGATATCACAGCAACTGCAAGAAGCAGAATGAAAATGCGAGCTTTATTCGCCTAGTATCTGCCTACAAGCAATGTTACCAATAATCTCGAAGCTTGAAAAGAACACAAAAGGAACAACAAAACATACAATCAAAAATCAATCTTGTCATGAAATAAAACAACGGGAACAATATAAAATTGAATATAATGCCTGTTCCGTAAACGAAACAAAGTAATGGTGAGATAATTAAAGGACCATAAAACTAAACAACAATCTAGTGAATAATCCTAAAGAATGATGTGAAGTCAAGGCGCTAAAAGGACGGTGGACGAAGAAAGCACACACACACAAGGCGCCTTCTCTTCAGGCGCCGTGTGTGCGTGTGCGTGTGTGAGTGTGTGTGTTCCTTCATCGTCCACCTTCATTTGAGCGTCTTCTCTTCAGATCATGCTTAACCAACACGCCCAACTATCCACCCGAACATGCTAAGGAAAACTCGAATAAAAAAATAAGTGTAAAAAGTGGGCATCACTGTGATGCACCGTACGTTGAGACTGAGTAGCTCTACATAACTAAAACAATCTTAGTACTATAGTACAGGAGAAATGAATCTACAAGCCTCATTATTACAAACTTGTATAAACCTGTAAATTTACTGGCCACGGCGGCCGCATTTCTATGGGGGCGCATTGCGAAAACAGCCACGTACATATATTTCAGTGCACGTTAATGAGCCCCAGGTACTCCAGATTTCTGCAGTCCCCCACCACCGCTAGCCTCCTAATCTGATAATGGTTTTGGCACGTGAAACTCGATCATTTATTTTTTAAACCTGGAAAATAACTGGAATGCACAGGAAGCTGCGCTTCAGTAATCAAGGGAGCAATGATCATAAGAAATACGAATCAGTTTATGTAAACACCACTGCACAAAAGGCACATAAGTACAACTTTAGCCAAAGCAGGCATAAGGTCGCAATGAATTATTTGCAAACCCATGAATACATTAGCGTACTTCGCACATATATCTATTCTCCTAAAGTAAAATAAAAGAAGAATTGGCTCGCGATGCCGGCCCTGCAAATGTGGATGTCCAGTGAAGCTGTTTAATAACATCATTACACCTCCTGGGGGGTATGCAATATTTACTGCTTTAGAGTGAAGGTAATTTTGACAGCACGCCGCCTCCCGAAACGGTGCTGCAACTGCGCTAAAATCAGGTACTAGGCTGGTTATACCATAGGCGCTAGGCTAGGGACGTCACGTCCCATGTCGCAAGCTGCCGTCGCCGCGGCATCAGCCTTGTTACGCCCACTGCAGAGCAAAGCCTCTCCCACACCTCTCCAACAACCCCGGTCGTGTACCAATGGTGGCCATGTCGTCCCTGCAAACTTCTTTATCTAGTCCGCCCACCTAACTTTCTGCCGCCCCCTGCTACGCTTCCCTTCCCTTCGAATCTAGTGCCTAACCCTTAATGACAATCGGTTATCATCCCTCCTCATTACATGTCCTGCCCATTGTCCTGCTCATTACATGTCCTGCTGTAGCAGCAGCAGCAGCAGCAGCAGCAGGTGGTGGTGGTGGTGGTGGTGGCAGGTGGTGGTGGTTGTGCAGAATTAGGGTAGCTTAGAGCCGGCGTAGATAATTTGCAGAGTACTTATGTAAGCGTTCTGTACTCCTTGATTACGTAATGCCGCTATGACTGTTGGTATCTCCACTGGATGAAATGCCTTTTCGTAATTTATGAAAGCCGTATATAGAGGCTTATATTCTGCGGCTTTCTCGATAATCTGATAAATGAGATGGATGTGATCCATTGTAGAGTATCCCTTCCTGAAGCCAGCCTGAAGGTTGACTAAAGTGGAGTGTTGTCCTTATTCTAGTGGAGAATATTTTGGTAAATATTTTATATAATACTGGGAGTGAGGCAATGGGCCTATTATTTTTCAATCCTTTAACATCTCTTTTTTGTTGATTATTATACTGTTTGCATTCTTCCAGTTTTCTGGGAACCTTGCAGTCAATAGACACTTCGTATAAAGAGCCGCCAGTTTTCCAAGCATTATGTCCTTGCCAACCTTCATAACATCGACTTTCATTGCATCTTCTTAGGCCACTGTTCCTCGTTTCATATCTCGTAAGGCCCTCCTAACCTCATCGCTAGGTAAATGAGGAGTTTTTCTATCCAGTTCATTACGTTTTTTATTTGAATTATCCTGACTCCTCTGGGTACTGTACAGGTCAGTATAGAATCCTTCCGCTGCTTTTACTGTATCTTCAAGATTGCTGATGATATTACCCTGCTTACCTTTTAGGGCATGCATATTCGTTTGTCCTATGCCAAGTTTATTTCTCACTGATTTCAGACTGCGTCCATTTTTTACGGCTTCTTCTATCTTTTTCATGTTATAGTTTTGAATAACGCATATTTTTGCCTTGTTGATCAGTTTTGACATTTTCGCTAATTTTATGTTATCTCTTGAGTTGGACACTTTCATTTTTTGTCGTTTCTTAATTAGGCCCTTTCTTACATAGGACAGCTCGCCTAGTGGTTGCCTTGGTGCCTTGCCTCTCACTTCAATCGCTGCCTCTGGAGCCTACCTAGCTACGGTTTCATTCATTTGCTCTATGCCGTCATCACCTCTTTGTTCTAAGGCTGCATATTTGTTTACAAGTACCAGCCTGTATTTGTCTGCTTTTAGCTTTATTGTCTCGAGGTTGACCTGTTTTTTCTTCCCCAATTTTGCCCTTAATTTTTTTAATTGCGGTGAATCCTAGCCCTCAACAACCTATGGTCACTGCACTTTACCCTACAAGTCACCTCTACATCTTGCACTACACGAGCACAATTGCGGAACTATGCAGAGCCCGCTTGCACACGGCAGCCTTGGCCACACGCTTGGTCATGTGACCGATGTGATGATGGTAGTGTGTCGCCATATTGCGTAAGGTTGGATTGTGTTGATGCTAAAGCCCCTTTAGAGCATGGGCTGTTGATGAGCCGCGATCTGAGCGCTTGGTGTGTGCGTTGACGTGACGTGCGCGTTGCGCACTTCTGTTTATGGACTGTGGATCATGTCGCGCAGAGCCAGACGCCGCCCTCTTTTTCATTGTTCTTTCGCGCACTGGCTTGCTTCCTTGATATATCACTCTGTCTCGAACAAGAGCAGTGAGCTGGGAGTTTCCATTCAGCATTTCGCAGGCCTTTCATTTAGGATACCGTCAGTGCCACATCATTGTGGTTAGACGATCGGCACGTCAGAGCAGGCACGGCCACACCAAGCTATGTGCCCAAGCGTGCCCGACCCTTACCGCTCAGTTCCATGAGTATTAAAGCGAACAGCTTAGTGTCTTCGGCTGTTTTTATGGTTTTTAAGTGGTCAGCGGTCGGTAGTAAGTGCGGTTTATGTGCAAGGAAGACGTTCGTTCGTTCTTTTACCCCTCTGCCAACTATATTCCGCTTTTTCTGTCTCGCGTTCTTTCGTTTGCTCGCTCGTTCGGGCTATTCCCTTGTACTCACATTCATCGAAGGTGGTTTCTGCACATTGTTCTTTTGTACACTGTGCTCACCGTAGAGTTCACCGCGATACTTTCGGAAGGCACCGTTCTTATAGTAACGGATGTACCGATATATACCTTGAGTGCCATCGAAAGTGATGTTCGCTCGTAACTCGATCCCTTTATTCATGAACATATAGAAAAGCCTTATAAATACACCACATGAGAATGCTTACAAAAGGGATGAGGGGACAATTAGCATGCCAACGTTAAAATACATCTCACTGTGTAAGAAACTTGGAAAACAAAACGCGTAAAAAGTAAACAAATCACTTAGGTCGGGCAATGCGCTCATTGTGTAGCAGCTCTTTGAGTTTAGCTGCGCATCATTCAGTGACTACATGTGATGGCACGTGGTTCAATTCGACAATAATGCGTGGTATGAATGAATTTGCAAAATGATGAGAGTGACATATCGGTCGTTTCACATTCGCACCAGTTTTCATGACCAAAACGACCATGACCAAGAACACGGGACTGAAATAAATAGTCAGAAAGAATTGAATGATGATAAAGTTCATGAAAACGCGAAAGTTATTGAAGTAGAGGATGTGCTATCAGAATCAGAACTAACACATACATGGTCTACTGAGTGGCAGCACTCCTCCGAAGTCGATGTGGAGCCGTTGTCCGAGTCGCAAAGAGCGGCTTCAATGTTACTGCACTCACTCACCATTTCTTCCTGGCCTGTTCTGGTGTCAACTTCATTTTAGTCGTTCGTCTCTTCTGACGTGAGGGCAACACACCAAAAGCCATCTTTTTCCTAGCCAGGATCATGCTAATGCAGATCGAATACAGCACAAGTTGACACGACGAGTGCCGCTTGATATATAGAGAATTCTCCCGTCAAGAAAGGCGCTGTCGAAAGCTCAGCAGGCTACCTTAAAAGATATGGGTGGCCTGATGAAACCGTTTTCAAAACGTATTCACCCCCCGTTTTTAGACTATCCTGCTTGAGACGTAATGCGGTTAATTTGGTGTAAATACTGTTTGAGACGTTGAATCCATTAATACGACGTTTTGTAGCTCCCTCGTTTAGGGTAATAAAATATGCCTCAGCCTGATACGAGATTAAAAAAACACAATGTCCTTCTACTCTGAAGAAGGATGACCAGCGAAACAGGGTATGTGGGCCCCTTAATTGCCAACTGCGCCACGGCCGCCGGTCGACCCGGAATCGCACGACCTTTGGGATCGGCCCACAGATAGGGAGCGCTTAACGCATGCTTCACCTCCGCCGTGGGTCGGCCTGGCATTGCGCTATCTTCTAGATCCGCCCACGTGTGAAAAATTGTTGGTCTTCGCGAGGACTCAATCCGCCAGATACTAGCCATAGAGGCCTTCGCTGTAAAAAGACGAAATTTAATGATTTCAAATGTTCAATCGGAAAATATACAGATGCAAGATCTCACACCTGTCTCATGATCGTCTCGCGTCATGCAAACGTGATTGGTTACCAGGATGTTTCGAAAGACTGATGAGAAATGTAAATGTCACAATATAATAAATATGTGCCTGAGTATGCACGGTACTATCATCAACGTCACAAGTCGCATGGTTAGACCAAAGTATCAGTGTGAGAAATGATGTAATTATTGTAGCCGCTTAAACGCACCACTTGAATTTATCCATGTAGTCATGAATGAGTTTAAATAAGGTTGCGGGCGTTTGAAAGACACAGGCTTTCGCTGTAGCCATTGTAAACTGCACAAGTATGGCACCTAACGCATGGGAAGACGATCCTTCATGAACGACATAATGCGAAAGAACTTGTTGAGAGTAAGGGGCAGAGTCTTCCCTTGCGAAAAGGTACAAAAACGGACCGAAGGCCACCGGGTCACGCTGAGGTTTTCCACCCCACTTAATTATTAAAGAGACGACCTTCACAAAAGAATGTTACGTGATTTAAAAAATGCGCGGGCCTGTACCCGCTTTCATGAAGGATATAACTGGAGAATAGAAGATGTCATTCTGCACTGGAATTGCTGGCAGGCGACTGGCTTCGGAGGCATTTTCTACTTTCTTGCACACGCAAGGTCATGTCTTCTACCTGACCACGAACTGTGCGTCATGAAAAAAGCAGCTTTTAGAGAAGTGCCTAAAACCACAGTATAGCGGATCGAGCGAGAAAAAATGACAAGCAACAATATTTTAATGTAAGATATCACAGTCAGATCCACGAAATTCAACCTGGAATCCGCGAGCTAACTACATCTAACAGACTTCATCTAGAACCATTGCGCAACAAATAAATAGGTTGCATAAATATTCTCTTCACTCATTCCGTCACTAAAAATGAAATCATGTCGTTTTTATCGCATGCGTTACGTGAACTAAGGTGACTCTTTGGGAATGTCGGTAAGACATGAATACGCTGCTGTGTCTTAGCCTCTTCTCTGCCGTCATCTAGTGCGCAAAAATCAGCATTCTGTTTAAGCAAAATGTGCGTTCCCCCTGATTGCGCTTGTGGCAGCCGCTCTTGAAAATACTGATACATGCATATTGCGTGTTTCTTTTGGCCCATGCACGCGGGCGCCCCGATCAAGGTGACGAACGTTCTCTCGCTCTCGAGCTGTCGGGTGAACTGGCCAGCGCTGCAGTTACCCTTCGTAAATATACTTTGTAAATAGTCTCCAGTCTTAATCCTTCATTCGCGTAATATATTGGTGGTGGGAGTCATTCATGCGCTATGTATCACAGTTTGTGTGTATCCCACCAACACGTCCACAGTAATTCTCGGCCCAGTCACCTGTATGAGCGTGTTAGCCGACACAACTGCTGGGACCCTCCCATTGTGCTCGCGAACTCCTCGCGTCTGCTTGCAGACACACGAGGACGAGGTCTGTAGCTGGGATTCTTTCAATGAGAAACTCAGCGACCTTTTTGGAAATCTCACTGGTCGCCAGCTGGCTGCTAGAAAAGAGCTTGCTACTCGAGTTCAATCTTCTACTGAAACGTATGTCTCGTACATACTAGACGTGCTCGCTCTTTGCTGGAAAGTTGACGAGAAAATGGCTGAGGTTGGCAAAGTTGGCTAGCTATTTAAAGGCATCGAGGACGACGAGTCTCATTTATTGGTATTCAACAATGTGTCCACCACTGACGTCATTTTCAAGGAATGCCGCCGCTTTGTGCTCGCCAAAAGCCGCTGCGCCATTCCGCATTTCTCCCGGCTCCCTAACACGGCTGCCACGTCGCCTTTCGCCGAGCTTGCCGCTTCACCACCTTTCAATGAGCACGCCACACGTATTCGCGGCGAGCTCGAGGCCACAAGTCCTGCACCGTTCCATCAACGCCCACTTGGCCCCACCATTGACCAACCAGCCCTAGCAATCTCTCTCATTCAGGCAGTTGTGCGGCAAGAATTTGCAAACCTAGGTTTTCCTGCTGCCTGCTCCGTCTCCCGACACGACGCCCGACCAGTGCTGACTGCTACGCCTCATGGCGCTCTGCATTCCCCTCCCAGATAGCGTAACCCTACTGAGTGGAGAACTCAGGACGACAAGCCCATTTGCTCCTGTTGCCTCCGCATTGGCCATGTCACTCGCCACTGCCGCACCTCCTGGACGTCGCCGTATTCGAGCTCCTTTTCCTCGTCTTCTCACCCATACGCAGACCCGCGCCCTTACTCTCCTCGCCAGATGCCTCCTACCTGAATAAGATAAGAACAAGATGCTTCCCAAAGACATTGTTGAACCTTCGTCGAGCCCTTGGGCGTCGCCCTTGGTGCTTGTTACAAAGAAGGATAGCACATAGTATTTCTTTGTAAATTATCATCATCCAAACCGCATTACCAAGGAAGACGTCTACCCTTTGCCTCGCATTGACGACGCCCTCGATTGTGTCCACGGTGCCAACTATTTTTCATCAATAGACCTACGGTCTGGTCATTGGCAGATTTCTGTGGATGAAAAAGACCAAGGGAAGACTGCGTTTGCCACTTCTGATGTTCTCTATCAATTCAAAGTTAAGCCATTCAGTCTGTTCAACGCCCCAGCAACTTTCGAACGTATGATGGACTCTTTGCTTCTAAGGTTCCAATGGTCAACATGCCTCTGCTACATAGACGGCGTTTAGTATTTTCGCCTACATTTAAGACATACCTTGAGCGCTTATCAGGTGTTCTTCAAGTCTTCCCCGAGGCTGGCATTCCACTAAGTTCCTCGAAATGTCACTTCGGTCGTCGGCAGATTAGAGGGCTGGGATGCCTCGTCATTGATCCCGGTGTTCAATCAGACCCGGAGAAAATTCGTGCTGTCACGTCTTTTCCCGTACCTCAATCTGTCTTAGACATCCGAAGTTTTGTAGGACATTGCTCCTACTTCCAACGCTTCGTTAAAGACATCGCAGTGATTGGCCGATCTCTTACTGATCATCTGAAGAAGGACGTGCCGTTAATGTGGGGCCCTGCTATAAATGCCGCATTTGCCCACCTCACCAACATTCTCACCCCGCCACCTATACTAGCCCAATTTGACCCGTCCTCCACTACAGAGGTCCGTGCCAATGCCATTGGTCACGGTATCGGAGCCGTCTTAGCCCAGTGCCAGGAGGGTCAATATCGCTTTATCGCGGACGCTAGCCGCTTCCTCACAGCAGCGGAGCGCCACTATTCCATTACAGATCGTTAATGCCTGGCTCTCGCCTAGGATGTTTCCAAATTCCGCCCGTATTCGTACGGCACGCACTTCTCTGTAATTACGGAATACCAGGCTCTCTGCTGGCTTTCCTCACTTAAGGATTCTACCAGCCGGCTTGGTCACGGGCCCTGCAGCTGCAAGAATATTCCTATGAGGTAGTGTATCAGTCAGGCCAATTACATCTAGGCGCAGACTGTTTATCGCGCTTTCAAATAGACGAACCGCCCACCGATCCCGACCCCGATACCGACGCTTGCGTTGCCTGTTTCTCAGCAGCTACACGTTGCCGACGAGCAACGCCGTGATGCCACTTTGCGCGCCGTCATCGATGGCTTGGAATCTTCGCCTTCTGATTTGTGCCTTGACCTGTTTTTTCTTTCGGGATGACATATTATACAGCCACAATGTACGCCCCGGCGGCACGGCCCTACTCCTCGTCATTCCTAAGCACCACCGGTCAGCTATTCTCAAAGAACTTCATGATTTACCAACGCAAGGTCAGCTTAGCGTCTCCCGCACCTACGACCGGATTCACCGGCACTTCCTTTGGCCATGCCTTGCCCCCTCCGTCGGGAAATACGTTGCTGCGTGTGAAAAGTACCAGCCCCGGAAATCACCGCCGACGTTCCCTGCCGGCTGCCTTCAACCGCTCGACATTCCTTCGGAGCAGTTCTTTCGCGTTGGCTTGGACTTACTTGTTCCTTTCTCTCTATTCACGTCTAGCAACAAGTGGGTCGCTGTGGCGACAGATTATGCCACGCGCTACGCCTTCACCAAAGCGCTTCCAACAAGCTGCGCCACAGATGTCACCAATTTTCTTTTACGCGACGTGATTCTGCAGCATGGTGATCCGCGTCAGCTGCTCAAAGACCGTGGTCGGACATTTCGTTCTCAAGTCATCGTCGACATCCTGCAGTACTGCTCCACGAAGGACAAGCTGACTACGTCATACCATCCCCAGACCAATGGTCTCACTGAGCACCTGAATCGTACCCAAACAGACATGCTTTCAAAGTACATCTCGTCCGACCATACTGACTCGGACCTTGCCCGATCCTATGTCACTTTTGCGTATAATTTCTCGCATCACCACACTGCCTCTTATTCCCCGTTCTTTCTGCTGTTCAGCCGAGAACCCACATTGCCACTGGACGCACCCCTTACATCCGCCGCTGCAGAGACCAGTGCGTATGCACTTGACGTAATTACCGGGGCAGCCCAAGCACGATAAATTGCCTGCGCTCGCCTCCTGACCTTCCAAGAGAAGCAACGGCGCTTGTACCATAGCCAACACAGATACGTACACTTTTCGCCGGGATCTCTGGCACTCCTGTGGTCCCCGTCTCGTCACGTTGGCCTGTCAGAAAAGCTCCTGTCTCGCTACACAGGCCCATATCGAGTGCTGCGTGCCGTGACTACAGTTACCTAAGAAATCGCCCCAGTCAGTACCAGTGCCTCATCTCCCCTGAATTCCACTGACGTTGTGCATGTCGCACGCCTCAAGCCTCTCTGGTTATCACCGATATTTAGACACCGTGGGATGGTGCTGCTGCCACCGGGGGTAATGATACATGCATATCGCGCGTTTCTTATGGCGGATGCACGTAGGTTCCCCGACAAAAACGATGAAAGCTCTCTGGCTCTCGAGATGTGGGCTGAACTAGCCAGCGCTGCAGTTACCCGTTCCAAATATATTTTGTAAATAGTCTTCAGTCGTATTCCTTCGTTCCCGTAACAATATATATTAACAGTGCAGGTGTGAATTGCTGGTGTTTGTGTCACGCGTATAGCATGTATTTTATTACTGTTGAGCGTATAGAATAGACTTCCTGTGCGCAATGTTTGCTGTTATGCGGAACAAAAAAGGCAAGGACTTTTGTCAAGCCATTTTAAAAGATTTTGTCCCCGCCTCCTTATATTTGAAAGGTAATACAGTATTGGTTGATTAAATGATTGGTCGATTCAATTCTTTCAAACGGTTCTAGGTTATTCTGTTTGAGGTTCTACATTGTCATCTGAAGAGCAAGCCCCGATGAAGTGCCAAGGATTACGAGACAACACCCCAGGAAGGCTGCAACTGAGCGCCGTGGACAACGTCCCACAGCGTCGCCACAAAGATGATGAAGGGAACAAAAAGTAGAAGCAAAGCAACTAGAAGTGCGGTGTGGTTTAACCCACCTTTCTCGTTTGTCAGATGCAGTAGAACAAAGCACGGACAAAAATGCAGACGGCACTTAACGCAACTTTCCACATGCAACAAATTGAGTAGTACTTCTTACTCGCGTTGGTCGCCCTGACCAATTGAAATGAGCTTTTGGTTTCTCTAAACTCACTTGAAACCTTACATATGACTTGAGATAAATTAAAGAAACACCAGTTTTCCATTCTTGTGCACTTACGTAGACCACAAGGTAGTTGATGTTGTCCTCGCCTTTCAGTCTGCGCAGAGCAAACCCGAAGCCCCAGAACTTCTTGTAGCACTTCTTGCGGTAGAGCACCACGTCAACCTTATCCGCGCCCACCAGCAGGGATACCGGCGCTGCGGCAGAATGCAGAGTACCCGCGTCTTTCTTCCAAGTCGCGAATGTTGGCGAGAATTCTCTCTTTGGAGACATTCCCATATAAATCCATGTTCGTACCTGTCGCAGGTGTACAGAGCGGAGCGCGCAAGTGAAACCAGCGGCATGGGCGTCTCGCGGGGATGTTTAGTCACTCTGCGGATGCCTCATGTCGCAGCGGCATTTATGCACAGACATCAGTATAACCGAGGATATTGTGGAAAAAGTGTCCTACGGCCGGTAGCTCTAGCGGATGCTCACTGCCCCTTCAATATAGACTGCACGCAAAAACACCCATGCATGAGGAATTACTGAAGTTGTCAACTGTGTACATGCTGACATTTTAGCAAGCTTCAGATTCTTTTTGTGGGGCCTTATTTAACCAAAAAGGGCAATTTTGTCATTTTCTTAACCTTTGGTCTTACTGTGTAGGTTTTACCGTCAATGTGAATGTGCAATTACCAAGTAGATGTAAGATAAGCATCTATAAAAACAAATGCAGCCAGTGTCTAAAATGGGGTGATATTAATGTCATAAACAATTAGTATCAATGAGTGATATATAAATATGCACAAGCTAGTGAGGAATGCACGAAAAGTGTAGCAACATAACATGAGTATCAATAAAGACATCATAAGAATAAACAATACACGCTAGAATACTTGCAAAAATAAAAGATGCTTGATCCCTGTTGCGCAGGAATCGATAATAACAAAATAACAAAAAAGTGAAACTCGCTTCATAGGAGTCGTCCAAGCTTTGTTGAGCCTTAAGACATACAATCGAGAGGCGGGGAATGGGTAGGGCGCTCGCGGTATCTGAGGCCGTTGCAACTAGACTTCACGGGCACCCTACCGCGGCCCAGGGATCTGCGACAATCGGCACAGAAGGGGAAGTTGTTTAATGGCTCGCCACCAAGAAACATTCCCAGCAGGCACTGCTTTGCGCGCACTGGATTACTGTGCAAATCCGACAGGAGTTCGGAAACCGCACAAGAAAAGCCGAATGGCTTGTCCGTAAATCGCTTCAGGAACTTGCGCTCCGCGGCCCTCAAAGGCACTCTATTTGTGGATCGCCTTTTCCGAGCGGCTTCGCCGAAGATAGAAGCACTTTGCTCCTGCTTGGTAGTGTCCCAAGGCCGAACTACACGTACGCCCACCAACGCGCCTCCCACATGCGCAGGTGGGGCAGCACACGTCACACGCGTTGAAGCGCTGCGCGAGCACAGGTATCTAATGTGTACGTGCGCTAAACAGTGTTGTCCAACACGGCCACACCCATGGCTCCCGCTCCAGCGTGAATTATCGTGATGACTGCGTTCTCACTCGCGGTGATCACCCTGAACAATTTAAATTAGCTTTCGAGTTCTCTGAACGCACCTAAAAATTAGATCTGAGCGCATAGCGCTTCCACTTTGTGAGATTGTTCCATGATCCCTGTGTCTGTAAACCTAACGAGACGCGTCCGCATAGTAACAACAGGGTTATGGTGGCCGACCGACCCACAGAGAAACGCATGCATGACCGACCCGTCTGGAGCGTAGTTCGCCACTTCTCCGCATCATGACGCAAAAGAGGTGCTGCACTCAGTACGACGGTTCTCAGCCGCGCATGTCGTCTGGACAGACGGCGCGCAACAAATAAGGCATGCAAAGGGCAATACTTCTCTTTGGCTTTCAGCATGTTCAATGAAAAGATACAGGTCTCGCTTATTGCGTGTTCACAAGCTGCTTGGACTGTTGAAGCTTCTACGATGAAAATGTTGGCGGCATCGTTAGGGCAAAGTCATCTCCCGTGGCAAATAAGCGGAGTCCGCACCAAATAGTGGCGGTATTGTGCTTCAGAGAAGATCAACTTACACACTTATTTCTTTGCTCTGCACTGAAAATCACGGGCGCCTGAAGCAGCATTGTTTAAGGGCCGAAAACAGCAGCCGCGGACACTAATTGTGGGCGAAGGACGCTTTCAGGAACGGTTCCTCAAGCACGATATCACCCTTGTTGTGGGTAAGGGTGATATCGTGCAAAGATGCTGTAATGGAGCTTCCCCTCATGTCTGTAATATGATGCCCGAAAAAATAAGAAGGAACATTTTTGGAACTGTGATCACACAGCGTGATTTTGACCGCGAACTCCAGAAAGATGAGAGCACCAAGCTGCGAATGAACCCTGCACAAATTACGACGTCAAGATTTCTGCGCCGGCGCTTGCGGTGCTTGTCCTCGAGGGCGCGTTGCGTCATGCTAGGTCACTCTATTTGGAAGTAGAAAGTCCCATGGCTGCTGCATTTTCCCTTTGAGCGAAATCAGTTTCTAAAATCGCGCTCAATAAAGCTTCCTTCCGTTTGCGTTCCCGAAGGTTACAAGAGTCTTGAAAGGGACGCACCCCCCAACGTCCCGCAATGGTGCTTGCGTTAATAGTACATAAGGCAACAAACGCTATTCTAAAATTGCCATCTTTTCTAGGCGAGTCTCGGTGCTGTGGCTATCTCACAAAAAAATATCAGTGCCCTTCCACTCTGTGAAGAAGGACGACCAGTGAAGCTGGGTATGTGGGCCCCTGCTTAATGACGAGTATCATCTCCACCGCGGGTGGACCCGGCATTGCATTATCTTCGGGATCGGCCCAAGTAAGGGGAGTGCTTAACGCTTGCTTCACCTCCGACGCGGGTCGGGCCGGTATTGTACTATCTTCGGGATCCGCCCACGTATGGGGAGTGCTTAACGCCTGCTTCAGCTTCGCCGCGGGTTAGCCCGGCATTGCCCTAACTTTGAGATCGGCCCACGTATTGGGATCGCTTAACGCCCGCGTCACCTCCAAAGGGTCGGGACGGTATTCAACAATCTTCGGGCTCGGCCTACGTATGGGGAGTGCTTAACGCCTGTTTCACCTCTACCGTGGGTTGGGACAGTATTGAACTCTCTTCAGGATCGGCCTACGTATGGCGAATGCTTAACGCATGGTTCACCTCCACTGCGGGTCGGGACGGTATTGAGCTACCTTCGGAATCGGCCTACGTATGGGGAGTGCTTAACGCCTGCTTCACCTCTGCTTATCCGGCTGATTATGAGGCTCTTAACCAACTTGACTGTATCTTCTTCCTTTATGCGGCTTCTTTTTTGCGAGGCGCGGGTGATCATAAGTGCCACCTGTACCGTCACTTGCTTGAACAGGTTTATTGTGCGTGCGCAGCGTTGATTGCTCTGCACCCACATTCCCAGAAACCTGATGGCTTCCTTTTCTTGCATCTTCCATCATTCTAGGGTGAAGCTGATTTGTTCTTCCGAGCGTTTCCCCTTCAGACTCTCAGGAGCTCGGACTTCTCCGTTGACCAGGTGAGGCCTCTTTCCCTAACGCATTCTTCTACGCATGTTGCTGCGGCTTGTAATCGTTCTTCTTTTTGGCTGAGTGAGCTTTGCTTAGTCCAGACGGTGATATAGTCGGCATAAATGGCGTGATGTATGCCGTCGATCTCTTGCAGCTTCCGGAATATTCCGATCATTGCAATGTGTAAAAGGATCATTCAGATCATGGATCCCTGCGGGGTTCCTTTCTTTGGCTTGTGGAACTTGTCTGTCCGCAGGTCTCCTAACCCCACGGTGGCTGTTTTGTTTGACAGGAACGCTGTCACGTAGCCGTGGATTCTTCGTCCGCTGTTGAGATCATCCAGTGCCTTGAGGATGGCCGCATGGTTGACGTTGTCGAACGCTCCTTTGACATCGGGTGCCGTTATTATGTTTTCTACTTTGTAGGGGATGTGGCTAAGAACCCTTTCTTTAATTTGTAGTAGGACGTCTTGGGTTGATTATTTGTTGTGAGACGTCCACAAACAAAGGCGAACGGAACCAAGCCGACACCATAATAAGGAAAGCATGCAAAACAGCGCTTCACCTGCCGGCCAACACCTCGACAGAGAAGCTGCTGGCCCTCGGGCTCCACAACACGTTCGAGGAGCTCAAAGACGCACAATTAGGGTCGCAGCTGCTCAGACTCCAGTAGACTACCACGGGCAGAAAGCTCCTAAAAACTGTGGCCCAAAGAATTTGAAAGGGAAGAACAAAGAACGGCAAACCTACCCGATGAATATCGCAGCCACATCAAAGTAGTGTCCCTGCCAAGAAACATGGATCCAAATTTACACACAGCCAGGCAGAACGCTAAGGCAAAGTATGCAGAAAAACACCTAGCAACCAAGGCGAACACTGTATACACGGACGCCGCGGTTTATCCCCGAGAACGAAGGGAAACAGAACAGAGTCGTCGCGGCAGTAATAGACTCGGACTATAGGGAAATCGCTTGCGCGTCGGCACTGGATTGTACGGTAACCGAGGGAGAGGAAATGACTGTTGCTCTAGCAGCTGTGGAGGGCTACCGCAGAAATAGATCCCTTATAATTGTAACAGACTGCAAGGAAGCATGCCGAAACTACATTAACGGCAGAATCTGTCAGAAATTGCTCCATATCTTCCTCCGCGCTGGCCGGCTGAATAAACGCATAAGACACACCGTCTTTTAGGTACCAGGGCACACTGAGATTGAGGGCAAACAAAGGGTTGACAGGACCGCTCGCGAGCATAAAAACCGAGTGAACCCAAACAGAGATCCTGAGGATTTCATGACAGTGATTCCAACATACTCTGACATACTAAATTACCAGAGAGGGACGAGGATCAGATTTCCCCCGCCCCATAATACACTCACTCAACAATAGGCAGTTTACTGGCGAAAGCTGCAGACAGGAACTTTCCCAAATTTACATATGTTATCCAAAATGTTCCCAAGTCAATACAGGGACACGTGCCCGTGGTGTGGCGCCATACCCAAACTTTATCACATCACGTGGGAGTGCAATACGCATAAGGCATTCCACAAAATAGACACAAAAAGGCATTCCACCCTAGCCTCCAACGGAGGTTGGTGGATCATTCCCGAAGAGCAGCCACGCTCTGTGGTGCCCTGGAATAGGGGCGCCACCCATGCAGGCCGGAGATTCTCATCAACCAATTGAAGATGAAGACCTCCGGCCTAACCACTGAATTACTCGTTCTAGAGCAATAAAGTGTACTTCCTCCTCCTCGGCGGGTTCGGCCCGGCATTGGACTACCTCCGGGATCGGCCCACGTATGGGGAGTGCTTAAGAGGAAGCTTTAGCTAAGGCCCAAATCCGACTCCGCCTATTCAAACACATGTAAAACGGAAAAACGTTTTTCTGAGATGACCCCTGGAACGATTTTAATGAGATTTATTGAGTTCGGAAGAGAAAGTGAAATTCTAGTGACTGTTGGAAGCGGAATTTCGATTTGGAGTCCGAATTTGGTTAAAAAGATTTTCAAAGATTCAAATGTTTGAAAAAAATAGAAGTAGGAAGATTACAAATTCATAGCTCTGCATCAAGAATAGATATCACGGTTTGAAAAGGCATCCATTAGATCATTGAAAGCGAACAAATTCTATATGTTATTTTACATCTTACGTGAATTTTTTGCGTAGTTTACAAGGGTTCTGCAAAAGCTCTATTTACATAACATACCTTTTTTTGGTATTCATGTGTAACATATCAATTTTGTCCGCTTCAGACGCACTATTTGATGCAATTCACAAAACTGTATAATGTTTTTCGTTGTTGAGTTGCGAAGTTGTAAACTGGATAGCTTCGTTTTTCACAATTATTTGATTTTTGA
This sequence comes from Dermacentor albipictus, assembly GCF_038994185.2. Taxonomy (NCBI): domain Eukaryota; kingdom Metazoa; phylum Arthropoda; class Arachnida; order Ixodida; family Ixodidae; genus Dermacentor; species Dermacentor albipictus. The sequence continues at coordinate 13,064,313 of NC_091828.1, read as the reverse complement.
CAATTCTTAATGAAAAAGTTTGAATGGAATTATGCAAAACCAACAGTCACTAGATTTTAAGTTTTTCTTTTAAGTGCAACAAACCTCGTCAAATTTGGTGCAGTGGTTGCGGATAAAAACGCATTCTCCTTTTACATGTATTTAGTTAGGAGCACCCGAGCTAAAGCTTCCTCCTAATACCTTCTTCGCCTCCGCCGTGGGTCGGCCCGGCATTGCACTATCTCCGGGATTGGCGTATGTGGAGTTTCTAACAACAACACGAAAATTTCCTCGGAAAGTAGAGGTACACATCTTCGTTGTATAATACGAAACGACGTCCACCAAGGTGAAAATGTGAGCCAAGTGGACGCGCGCTCGCGCGCGCCTTGTAGATTCATACCGCCATTACTCGCAGGGTGCGGCAAGCGCAGGGTGCGCGGGCGCGAGGTTTCGCGCACTGGCAAGCGTAGGTGTAGCTTGGCCTTTGGGCAACGCAGAACCTGGCAATGCGTCCAGATACAAGAATGCGAGATGCGCAGTTCGTAGTATGTGCCTTGTACGCGTGAAAGGGTCGTGCTTCCGCTGGCGTGTCTCTCACTGGTCCAACGCGGTCAGCTTAATCAAATTCCCCCGTCCCAATCACTGCCTTCCTGCTGCGCTAACAGAACAGGATTGTTATTTGGCGTCATTGCAAGCGAAGCAGTAGGTGGTGTGCTAACATTCCGTCTGCGCGTTAAGACCCACGGCCCCAAGGCTAATAGGCGCTAAAGGGAATCCACATGGTGAGACTGCATCGTTATCCGAGCTTGTCAGACAAGCTCAAATTTTGATGATGATGAGGATAATGGCGATGATTTGTTCGCATCTCCTTTGAAGTAGTAAGATCTTGATGAGGGCTAGTTGGTTCATACTTAGAACTGAGGTGAAACAGCGCGAAAAAGACAAGGACACAAGGAAACAAATACCACAGACAAGCGCTGTGGTATGCCACAGACAGCGCTTGTCTGTGGTATTTGTTTCCTTGTGTCCTCGTCTTTTTCGCGCTGTTTCACCTCAGTTCTCCTTTGAAGCAGCGAGGTGACAAATAGTCACCTAGCCTGCTTGAGTAAATTAGGTTTACTAAACATGCTTTTCGTTCTAGCATTTTCGAATAAATCTCCTCAATATTTTTGTTCATCAAAACTCCATCTACCTTGCAGTGCTTCCTATGCCTTTTTTCGGATCCAGCAACACCAGCGTTGTCCTGTCCATTTATACTTCTTGTGCTCGCGTCGGTACTTGCTGGAAACCGTTATATGTTCAGCCATACCAATCTCTTTCTTGTTTTTTTTAACCAACACTCTAAATGTATCTGGCTTATCAGGTGCTGCGCGGCTAAGCACTAGCTCACGGGTTCAAATCCCGGCTGCGGCGGCGACGTTTCGATGGGTGCGAATTGTAAAACCTCCCGTGTCTCGTGCATTGGGGGACGTTAGATTCTACTGGCTGTCAAAATTTATCCGGAGTCTCGCACTACGACGTGCATCATTAAGAAATCATTGTTTTGGCCAAAAGAATCCCCGGAAATATCTTGCTCATCTCGACTGCTGACCAGTTGATGCATTCATCCAATTTATGTACAAGCGCTTCTGGAAGGTGTACGTTGCCTACGGGTCTCACTGGATGGATTCCTTGGCATTTCACAAGGATGTGCTGAGTGGTCTCTGATTGCTGCAGCAGAATGGCCAAACGACGCATTTATGTGGTTGCTAAATACCTACCATACTCTTTTCGTGACCTCATTTCTGTCACAAACTATTAGTGGAATCCAAGGAGGTTATACTTAAACTTAAACTTATAGCTTACACTTATGTACTTGAACTTCTGAAATGTACGAGGGTCTCCAAAAGTGAAGTCGGTCGCCGCCATCTTGCTAGAGGCAAGGTGCCCGAACTGCCGTAGCGGCTGTTACACAGCACAGGGTATTCACGTCGTGTTTATTCGCTGTGCACTGTTGCAACTGTGCTTAACTGCTCATGGCATGCTTTTCTGGGCCTGTGCAGTACCTCCGTAGGCCACATTTCACTTGTAAATAAGCGCGTGTCATCGACTTAGGTTCTGTCGTACGTCATGCGGGCGTTTGTTCCACTTGGCAATGTTTGAAAAGGCCCTTGTCACATACGGGTATGTCAAAGTTAAATTTACGATTACACCCGATCAATACTTGTCGGCATGTCACTGCAAGCGGTTTTCATTTAGCGCCTGCATGGGCTACATGTTTGAAGCAGATGATTGGGAAGCTTGCAGCGTCTTGTGTTGCAAGTGGCCTAGGTAATGCTGTGTACTAAATAGAGAGTGATTACAGTATTTGCACGTAAATAATGCGACTCAGTTTAGTATGTCAGAAATAGAAAAAAAATTGCTTGCTATAGAATTACTATATCAACAGCAATTATTACTATAAAAACTGGGAACACGTAACAAAAAAGGAAAACGGGTTTCCGCTGGTATTTATTGAACGTTACTTCGAACTGGCCATCACAAGATAAAGTGAAAGGGGCGAGTGCTGGCATAATTTATTTCTGTAAGTGAGGTCGGTGTCGCCGTCCATTACATCCACAAATGTTATTGGACAAGCACCATGGTAGAATTGCCGTCGACACAACTAAACACCGCAAAGCTTTCCGCAGTTTGTGCAGGCATGCACCATGCGACTTCGAAGGTCGTGCACTCGATACGCCGTACAACAGCGCATATCGCTTCTTTCACGTCAGTTAGTGGGCAAATGGCGGTGAATGTTCATTACGCAGTCGCACCACACAAGCTTAGTTCGCATCATACAGTGCAGCGCGCCTCGTCTGGGGGGTCTGCGGCGGCTGCTGTGAAGCGCGCCGACACGTCACGCACGCGCTGCCTCTCGCGATCTGCCGATTAGCGACGCAGTCACGCCGCACTTTGCTCCGTTCGAAACATGCCTCAAGAGACAGATTGTCCGCCCCAGCCAATGAATATATATAGCGAAATGAAAAATTTGTAAGACGCTTAAAGTTCGACTTTAAAAGTGGAATGCGTTAGCAATGAAGATCCCTGACTACTTCTGAAGCTTCCCGCCAACTGGAGCGTTTGTAATCTTAATGTTTACTGGGAAGCGCTGGCCGCAAACACTATGCACGAAGGCGGGCATTCTGGTAGAAAGGCCGCCTCTTGCGTGGACCGCGATGCAGCGGAGAGGAGCGCTAGCGGCAGGTATTGCAAAGAATCTGGCGGGCCGCTCCATGGTCGCAAGACACCCTCGCACCGGCGCGCGCAAATAGCAGACGCCGCGGATGGTCTATGATTTGTAGAAACGCTGGGAAAGGCGTTTCTTTGAGTTTGGGGCAACAGAATTATGTTTTCTCGTGTAATCAAATTACAATCCGACGCTATCATGCCTGTATGGTGTGTTTGTGTCATAGTTTACGATATTTCCACGTATTTTAGCTCGCGAAATTCAATTAGTTCAGGAAATTGCTTGCGGCACATGGAGGGCCTTGGTATGGATGGTTGGAAAATATTTTTTCCGAAGCAACGTCAGACACCGGAAGCCGACGCCGGATTTTCTGCGACACGAGGTCGTTAACGCTGTCGCGTTAAAACACATATCGAGTGCTGCCTCAAATGTCGTCTTAGGGGGTATCGTAATCGCCTGTGAATTTTTTTTATCGGCAGCAGCGACTTTTCAGTGTGGATTGATATATATTCTAAAAAATAACTCTAGACAATTTCGAAGCGCCATACGGGGCAATGAGCGCAGTGCAATAGCTTTGCTAACAACGGAAGGACATCCAGTGCCTGACGTAGAATGTGCGTCTGTCTTAAATGATACATTTGTAAAGGCTTTTCTCGCCCAGTAGTTACCAATGCACAACATACCTTGCCATTACGTCATTACTTGCCCATGGACGCCATCTTTTTTACTTCTGAGGGTATCGTACAGTCACTAAGAAGCTGAAAAACTTGTCATCATGTGGCGTCGACAGCATCAGTACAAACTCCTTGAAAAATACTATTGAATACTCCTCTATCATTTTGGCATGCATTTTTTTCACAGTCCCTGCAGCTATTAGCCTTCCGGAAGACTGGCTGATAGGTAAGGTTGTGCCAGTACACAAGTCTGGGGTAACACACAATCCACCTAATTTCCGTCCAATTTCACTCACATCTGTTCCATGTAAAGGTTTTTAACAGATTATCTTCACTCACCTTGTCAATTTCCTTGAGTCGTACCAGTTTTTTACACCCTGACAGCTGTGTTAAGCTGTGTTTCGCAAGAATGTTTCTTGCAAAACACAGCTTCTAGTCTTTGCTAACGACCTGCATCATTTACTTGATTCTGGATTCACAACAGAGTGTATTTCGTTAGATTACTCCAAAGCATTTGGCAAGGTTAGTCATCATTTACTACTTTTTAAGCACGGCCAGTTAAATCTAGATCCTAATGTTCTAAACTGGATACGTGCTTTCCTTTTTAACAGTACTCAGTTTGTTTCCGCAAAGAACGTTGATTCTTCAGTCCAGCCAGTGCTATCGCGAGTTCCCCAGGGGTATGTATTGGGACCCTTACTTTTTTGAATTTTCATGAATGACCTACCCGATAACGTTTCATCAAAGATTTACCTATTTGCGGATGACTGTGTAACTTATGAGAAAATAACTATCCAAAACGATGTTGCCTTACTTCAGAGCGACTTAAATACCATACATTTCTGGTGTCAAACGTAGAACATAGAATTGAACATTTCGAAATGCAAATCAATGGCCGTATCTCGCACCTTATTAGCATCACCACACCATCATCTTGATAATACGCCCCTTGAGTCTGTTTCACCCTAAATATATATCGGTGTTATAATTTGTAGAAACCTATCATGGAACCATCATGTGAGGCACATCGTCACCAAAGCTAACCGATCACTTGGATACTTTCGAAGAAACTTGTATATGGCACCCCCGTCACTTAAAAAGCTTCTCTACACAACTTACATTCGTCCGTCACTTGAATACGCATCATCTATCTGGGATCCCAATGGTACTACACTGATAAACGAACATGAAAGAGTGCAGAATCGTTCCGTTTGCTTCACCTTATCCAATTATGACCGCACAGCCAGTGTTACCACAATGAAGTCACTACTTACCCTCCAGAACTTACAATTCGGCGTAAAATAGCCCGGCTTGCTCTTTTTCATAAAATTTACTATCACAACACTAATTTCCACAATCCGTTCATTAAATCCCTCTTTTCATTTCATCTAGAATTGACCACCTCCAAAAAGTAGATCTTCCTCGTTGTAGAACTGTTACCTATTCACGTGCATTTCTTCCAAGAACCACTTCCGAATGGAACCAGCTGCCGCGAGCAGCTACAGCAATCACGGATACAACGCGCTTTAAGGATTTCTTCAAATAGCGTGCCTAATATTGCTTAAATATTTGTAGCATAATGGTGAGTCGGCCTACTTGGAACAAATTCATTATTTAAAAAATCTTGTGCGCAAAAAGACAGAGACACAGAAGAGGGGCAACACAAGCACGAGCGCTTTCTAACAACTGGGTTTATTCTTCAAGAACTTCCTGCTTAAGTACCCACAGATCTGCGCGATCTAGTCAAGAAGAGCACGCCTATGGCGCATACAACTCTTGAGATCAAACGGCGAGGACCGAAGCCACCTGGTCAACATAAAAACATCAAGACGCATGTAACAAACACTTGCGATGAAAATACGTTATAGATGTGATGACAACAGCGAATTTTCTTTATCCAGCAATGAAACAGAAGGATGGCTGATGCATTTTTCCTTTTGTTTTTCAATCCAGGGTGCTTCCACAATTTCTCTCGTGGTTTGATTCTTATGCATATACAACATTACGGTGCTACTAAGACACGGTGAGCAATCGTGTTCTTGACAATGCATAGCCAAATGCGTACCAGGGCGACCTTTCAGACTAGATAAGTGTTCCCTTAGTCTCGTGTTCATGCATCTCGAAGTCTGCCCTACGTATACCTGACGACACGTGATAGGAATCTGATAAACAACGTTTTTCACGCAATCAACAAATTCGTTTTACTCGGATGTCTAACGCCACATTCATTCTTTGCATCAATCTTTCTTTCCAACTTATTTTCAACCTTAGAACACACACTACCTATTTTGTTTTTTGCCGAAAACACCACTTTTACTTCGTAACTCCCAGTCACCTTTTTAAGTCTATGTGAAAGGCCGTGAACATACGGAATCACTGTAACCTTAGAAGCCGAATCCTTCTACCTTTGATTCTTTGTGCGTTGTACTTTATCCTTTATCGTTTATTTATTCCATCGTCGACAGGTTAGCACTTACAAGGGATATTGCCAGGAGTGTACCGGAGAAAGAAAAAGAACGATGTGCGGTGGAATGTGTGGACGTGGTGGCCAAAGCTTCGGTAAGCGATAGATGCAAGCCTGATGTTGAGAGGACTGCTAAATATTTGGTTGAGAACGATCTTCTTGTGGTTCAAGCAGACAAGGAAGGCTTTCTGATTGTTGTACCGAATGATTGTTATTTAGAAAATGCTTTCCTAGCGGTGAATAACTGCATTACGAAATGTGATGTAAATGTAGAAAGCGTAAAAAAGAAGGCGGTGGCGCTATTGAAAAAATGTGACCAAGATAAGCTTGCGTCACATGTAAAGAACTCAAAAGGAATGAAATTGGAGATGTTTTTTACGGTAAAAACACACAAGGAAGGAATTATTTTTAGGCCAATTCTGTGTGAGCGAGGGTGTTGGCAGGTTCTGGTTGTGGGGTTCCTACATAAAATGTTGAATTCCTAAGAAGTACAGGATCCGTACTTGTTAAAAAACTCTGAAGGCCTAGTGAATTTTCTGGCATCGTATAGTACAAGTCGCAGATGGGGATTCAGCATAGATGTTCAAGATCTATACTATTCCTTACCGCATGGGCCCCTAATCTGCAGTGTAGAAGAGTGCATGACAAACGAGAACGACCGGGTGTCATTCCGCAACACGTGAGGGATGGTTATTGAATCCATTCTTGAAATTCTGCATTTTTACTTAGCGAATACACATATAGGATTCTGTGGTGAAACGTATCTACAGGCAAAGGGTGTGTGCATCGGGTCAAAGGTAGCTCCCATCCTTAGTAGCATTTTTTGGGGATGCATAGACAGAGAACTGGCAAAAGATTCGGAACGTGCAGTATATAAGGTATACAGGTATGTCGATGAATACTTGATTTTAGGCTGTCACGACAAGGGTGCTCTCAGGTATAGGGTAGTAGAAGCTTTTAATTCCCTGGGCATGGGCTTGACATTTACTTCGGAAGTACCGGTAGATAATAAGCTACAGTTCCTTGACGTCAAGTTAGAATTTCTACCGGAACGTGTGTGTTGGTTATTCTCGCCCCGAGCTGGAAAACCGCTAGTTAACTATGCCTCAAACCATTGCAGGATTGTAAAGAATGGGATAGTCATTTCACACTTCCGGTCAGTGTTGATAAAGTCATGTCACCACGCTCTTAACAATGCATTCCATAAGCAAGTTGATAGGTTGAGTAAGGCTGGGTACCCGCTCGCTGTCATGCTGGCGTCATGCGACAGTCTAATGAAAAAGAAAAAAAAACTTAAACAGGATAAAGAACAACGCACAAAGAATCAAAGGCAGTAGGATTTGGCTTCCAAGGTTAAAGTGGTTCCGTATGTTCAAGGTCTTTAACGTAGACTTAAACAGGTTGCTGCGAGTTACCAAGTAAAATGGTGTTTTCGGCAAAAAACAAAATAGGTAGTGTGTGTTCTAAGGTTCAAAATATGTTCGAAAGAAAGATTGACGCCAAGAATGAATGTAGCGTTAGACAACCAAGTAAGAACCAATTTGTTTTTTGTCTGAAAAACGTTGTTTATCAGATTCCTATAACGTGTGGTCAGGTATAGGTAGGGCCGACTTCAAGATGCATCAACACGAGACTAAGGGAAAACTTATCTAGTCTGAAACATGGCCCTGGTACCCATTTGGCTATGCGTTGTCAAGAACACGATTACTCGCCGTGTCTTAGTAGCACCGTAATGTTGTATAGGCATAAGAATTAAACCGCGAGAGAAATTGTGGAAGCGCACTGGATTGAAAAACAAAAGGAAAATGTATCAGCCATCCTTCTGTTTGATTGCGGGATAAAGAAAATTCGCTGTTGTCATCACATCTATAACGTATTTTCATCGTAAGTGTTTGTTACATGCGCCTTGATGTTTTTATGTTGACCGGGTGGCTTTGGTCCACGGCATTTTATCTGATGAGTTATAGGAGCTATAGGCGTGCTCTGTTTGGCTAGATCGCGAAGATCTGTGGGTATTTAAGCAGGAAGTTCTTCGAACATAAAACCAGTTGTTAGATAGCGCTCGTCCTTGTATTGCCCCACTTCTTGTCCCTGTCTCTTTGTTCACAAAAAAGTTTTTAAATAATAAATATTTGTATTGAATTTGTTCTTCTGTTTTTTGGGTATTGTCGTTTTAGTTTTAGATGTTCAAATTACTCTGCTTTATTTTGGATGCGACTGTTTCAGTTCATTTTTGTATTAAGGTGGTGATTGTTCATGCTTCTTATTGTGATTGTATCAACTGTTTTTACAATTTGCGTCTGTAATATACCCCTCCCCTCTGTAATGTGCAAACGCTGAGGGTAAAGTAAATAAAAATAAATAAATAATGTAGTTCCTTTTTATTCTTCTTCGCGGAACCGTAAACACAGGGAGGGCAGCGCGTATGCCGCGGCTGCCTGTGTTGGAGCCACGCTCTTCTAGAAATATGGCCGCCGGCGGCTGCTCTTGCTCCTGGTGGCAGCGGCTTGGGCTCCCACTCCAGACGTTTTATAGAACCTCCTTCATCAAGCTCGGCACAAAACAATCTCGTGCATGGCGCAATCTCGAGCGAATACGAGACAACTGGAGTACTCTTTTCGGGATGTCATTCACATGACCTATGTGCTCGAAATATTTCTTGGTGGAGCCGGGCACAATACATTCTCGTGCTAGAAAATATTACACAAAGGTTGCAGTCCTGCTAATCAAAGGGTTAATAATGCGATGGATAGAAACTCGGTCTCATTGATTCGACATACTGCAAATGAAGCGCGAATCAACAAGGACAGAAAGCTGTTTCCTCCTTCTGCCCGTTTTTGGTGCTTAAGCGTTCTAGTCTATTATTAAAATACAAATGCAGTAATAATAAATAATAATAAAACTAGTGTAATGAAGAACACCAACAGAATCACAGGCAGCTGATGCTCGAGCTGAGAGACTTTGCTCGACGAAGCGCTTTACCCGTCATCTATCTGCCGTGTATGAAACCTCCTTTATAATTGGTGGACGTGCTAGGTACATTTCAAATCTTATCATCTTGGAACTCCGCCCTCGGACGCTACCTTCCGCCATGCCAGACGCCAACCAGCAGACGCTCCCGTCGCCGCCTGTTGTCTGCGCTAGTTGTGTTTGCCACCTGGATCCTACCATCTTCAGCGGAACGGGCGACAACGACATTGAACATTGGCTTCCGTCCTACGACAGGCTGAGCGCTCATAACAAATGGGATGACTCAACCAAGCTAACCCACGTCCTTTTGCATCTCGCGTGCATCGCCAATTTCTGGCTCAGGAACCAAGAGGCGGATTTCTGAAGGCGGTCTACCTTCAAGGCGGATTTTGCAGAGGTATTTACCCATTCCGCTGTCCGCAAACTCCGAGCCGAGCAGCGTTTGCGCACACGCGCAATGGACACGGCTGAAAAATTCAATAGTTTCATAGAGGACGCTGTCGATCTATTAAACGCGTCAATGATGCTGCCATGTCCGAAGTGGACTAGATTAAGCACCTAATGAAAGGAATTGACGATGATGCCTTTCAAATCCCGGTGGCAAAGATCGCCCATCGCCCAAAAACGGCTTTTGTTTCACCAGATGGCCTATATGAGTTCACCGTCATACCTTTCAGACATTGCGATGCGCCTGCTACACTCAAAAGGACGATGAATTGCGTTTTGCGCGGCCTTAAATGGAAGATATGGTGTGTTACCTTGAGGCCATCGTGGTGTTCGCCCCTAATTTTGCAACACACCGGCGCCGCCTTCAGCACGTACTGAGTTCCTTAAGCAACGCCGGTCTGCAGCTTAATATCGAGAGATGTCCAGTTGCCTCACGGAAGTTGACGATCGTCGACCAAGTTGTGTCCAAGCATGGCATTCTTCCAGATCCTGAGAAATTGCGCGCCGTCTCTGCGTTTCCTAAGCCCACTACAGTGAAAGAACTTCGTAGTTTCATCGGCTTGTTCTCTTATTTCCGGCGCTTCGTTTCGAAATTTTGCTTCGATCCTGTCGCCCCTCACTCAACTGCTGCGTGGCGCCGAAGACCTCTCATCGTAGTCCCGTGCCTGGCGCCATGCGTTCACCACATTACACCGTCTTCTCACGACACCACATATTCTTGCCATTTTGACCATCAAGCTCCTACTGAAGTACATAGCGATGCAAGTGGCGCAGGCCTAGGTGCTGTTCTCCTACACCGTTATCCTAGTCAGGCAGAATACGTTGTGGGTTACGCGAACCAAACGCTGACCAAGGTTGAGGGCAATTACAGCGTCACGGAAAAGGAGTGCTTGGCCATCGTCTGGGCGCTTGGCAAGTTTCGCCCTTATTTATATGACCGCTCTTTTGATGTAGCGACCAACCGCCACGCGCTGTGTTGGCTTTCCAATTTAAAAGACCAATCTGGCCGCTTCACTCCCTGGGCCCTGCGGAAGCAGGAGTACGACATACGCGGGGTGTGTCGTTCGGGGCAGAAGAATACAGACACTGACGCTCTTTCCCGCTCCCCAGTCTCGCCAAAGGCCACTCGTGAGTCCCCCTGTAAGCGCACGTTGTCACCTCTTGATTTTGACACTATTGCTGCCAAACAACAAAATGACCAATCGATCCCTTTTCAACCTTCTCGTGGATACCTCAACAGTTCGGGCCTCTCGAGCACTTAGGTGCAAAGTTCTTCATTTTGTGATGCGTGATCAGCTCCTGTACCGACACAACTATGCACCAGAGCGGCGTACGTGGTTGCTCGTCAACGCGAGAGCCTTGAGCTCAGAGATACGTTCCTCATTAAACTCGGACCCCCAGTGTAGCTACGCCAGCGTTTCCAAGACGTATGACCGACTTCGGCATCGCTCCATCTGGCGGGAGATGTACACCTTCGTTCGGAATTTTGTCCGCTCTTGCGGTGAACGTCCGCAACGCAAATTTTTTCCGCACCTCCCAGCCGATGAACTTCATTCAGCCCCTGTCATACCCATCTCAACCTTTGGTAGTGTCGGCGTCAATCTATATGGCGCACTTCCTTTGCCTACGTCCGGCAACAGGTGGATTATAGTTGCCGTCGACTACTTAAACACGCTATGCAGAGACTGCTGACCTCCCTGCTGTTACAGCACAGGAAATTGCCACTTCTATACTGCGCCGTTCTGTGCTTCGTCATGGAGGTCCTCGTCAACTCCTGAGCGACCGAGGTGGCATCTTTCTGTCTGAAGTTGTTGAAAAATTGCTTGCTGAATGCGCTATTGTTCATCGCACATGCACCGTCTATCACCCGCAAACCAATTCTGCCACGGAAGTCTTTATTCGCACCCTTGGCTACATGTCCACGATGTACAGTACATCTGTCCACTCCAATTGGGCCCTGGTTCTTACATTTTTCACCTATGCCTACAATATCACAGCGCAAATCACTACCGGTTCATTCACCTTCTGTGTTCTTTATGGCCATCATCCTTCTCCTACAATGGGTACCATTTTGCCCTACCACCCAGAGCCATCAGGATGCCTGCCAATCTTGGACGCTGCAAGACAAGCTGAACCATGTCGTCAGTTTCCCACCGTTTCACCTCGGATGATCAAAATTGCCAGAAATCAAAACCTGGTGCTCGCAACTCGACTCCTTTTTTTCTCCCGGGAACCATCGTTTGGTTGTCGGTACCTACCCGCACGCCAGGAATCACTTCAAAAATTCTTCCTAAATACAAGGAACATTCCGCGTTCTGCACCGAACTTCTCCCATCAAGTACCTCATAGAGCCACTCACACCGCCATCTGACATGGTTCATCGTAGCCGCGTCCATGTCCAGCGGCTCAAGCCCTGTCATGATTCAGTGGCTCCATCTTCTGACTAAGTCGCCAGGATTGCTCCTTCTGCCGATGTGGCCATTGTAATGAAGAAGAACGCCTGGATGTAGGCAGCCGGATTTCCAACAGCGTCGCATGCCGCAGATGCTCGACCTGAGAATCTTTGCTAAGTGAAGCGCTTTACCCGTAGTTTGCTCGTAGTTATTAAAATGTGATATAATGCTTCGCAACCTAGATGGAAATTCTATTTTAGCCCTCACAGCTAATTTTAACGCATAACGGGAAACTGGACGCCTCCCCTCATAATGGCAAGACGCCAAATTCATTATGATTCCAAATCCAGGGAAGCACCTCCTACTCGAAAACTTCCGCCCTACCTCCCTTACTTCATGTGTCTGAAAGGCCCTCGTACACATCATCCTCAGATGCTTACACAAACATATAAACAGCAACGATCTGTTCCTCAATACCATGGTTGGCATCCGCGCTAAACTTTCTGCTCAAGATATTATGATTCAGCTCAAGCACCAAATTATCAACGGCGATAAAAGCTCCAAGCTGGACACCAGAGTCATCTTAGGGCTAGAACTAACCAAGCCGTTGGGTAACGTCACACATAAGACCACTGACACAACTGGCACAACTCCAGGTTGAATATCGAACTTATAACTACGTCAAGGATTCTTTACAGGTCGCACGGCCACCATCACCATCGGAGGGTTGTAGTCGCCAATTATTTATTTCGGCAGCAAAGGCACGTCACAAGGATTGCTTCTGTCCCCTTTTTCGCTTAACGTGGCATTGATCGGACTGCCGCCTGCATTAGCTAGCATCCTTAACCTCAAGCATAGCCTCTACGCAGACGACATCACCCTCTGGGTCACCAGGTGCAGTGACGAGGACATGCAAGACATGCTGCAGCAAACCATCAACGAGGTTGCTGCTTAAGTAGAACTGCGTGGCCTGGAGTGCTTCCCAAAGACATCGGAGCTCCTTCTATACAAGCCCAATTGGAGAGGTACACGTCCAGATTCTGACCCCCACCAACATAGAACTCGCGTGCGTCAGCGACGCACACCTACATTACCTAGCATCGGTTTCCCTGGCTTACGCCTCCCACAAAACGCGAGAAACACAAAAATAAGCACTTAGATACTCGTGTAAAGCAAACCACCCGCCTCATTGGAGGCATCGCCAATCCACATCACGTCATGAAAGAAAACAACCTGATACGCCTGGTAACCGCCTACGCCCTAAGCAGGATCACCTATGTCTCCCCGTACCTTATACTCAGTGCAACGGACAAGCTAAAGCGGAGAACCATGATCAAGAGGGCCCTTGAACAAGGCCGACATCTTCCCATTTCCACCTATAACGAGAAACTGGACGCCCTCGGGCATTCACAACACCATAGACGAGCTTATTGAAGCTTACCGTATTCGCCAATACGAACGACTCGCCAAATCTACCACGGGCAGGCAGATTCTAGGCACCCTAGGTATAACCTACATTACCTAATTCGCCCAAAAAGTACACGTCCCACCGAAGATTCACGCTCAGCTAGCTATGCCATCTATATCTCGCAATATGCGTGCAGAACACAATCGGGAGCGACGTGCACCCAAGGTTAAACGACTGCATAAGCGCTACGACAAAGCCACTGACGTAGCCCACGTCGACACACTGGAACACCCCACCCAGAACGCCATGGCCGTCGTCGTAGTCGAGGGCTCGCAGTACCGCCTCGCCGCGACCGCATCAATACTCACCACTCAACCCCAAGAAGGAGAAAAAACGGGAATCGCTTTGGTCTCCGCCTCTACCAATGCACACTCCATTATCATCAGTTCAAAAAAGGCCATTCGGAACTACCGAAGGGGACTGATAGCGCCCCATGCGCAGAATACACTCCCCGGCACTGCTCCCTCTAGTCAACGCCATGTCCAGATCATCTCCGCCCCTGCACACTCGGGTCTGGCTGAAAGCGAAGCTGCCCGCGATGCCACTCCAGCACTTGCACACCGCGCTAATCATCCTTCTCCTGCGCCTTCCGATCTTGAGGAGCCCTCTCTTCTGCATCGCTGTCACGCGCGGGATCGAATGGTCACGTTGCGAGAAAGAGTCCGCCACTACCGCAGAGCGGAGTTACGCTACCCCCGAGCACAAAAAACACAGAATAAATCTCAATCCACTACTTCGCGACTGCTTCAGAGGCGAACTTTCCCAAACCCGGTGCTATACAACTGCACTTACCACAAGCGATACTCCCCACTTTCCTCCTCATTACCTGCCCTGCCCATGCCCATTTCTTTTTCTTGATTTCAACTAAGGTATCATTAACTCGCGTTTGTTCCCTCACCCAATCAGCTCTTTTCTTATCCCTTAACGTTACGTCTATCATTCTTCTTTCCATAGCTCATTGCGTCGTCCTCAATTTAAGTAGAACCCTTTTCGTAAGCCTCCAGATTTGTGCCCCGTACGTGAGTACTGGTAAGACACAGCTGTTTTAAACTTTTCTCTTGAGGGATAATGGCAACCTGCTGTTCATGATCTGGGAATGCCTACCCCAGCCCATTCTTATTCTTCTGATTACTTCAGCCTCATGATCCCGATCCGCAGCCACTATCTGTCCTAAGTAAATGTATTTCCTTACCACTTCCAGTGCCTCACTACCTATCGTAAACTGCTGTTCCCTTCTGAGACTGTTAAACATTACTTTAGTTTTCTGCAGAATAATTCTTAGACCCACCCTTCGGCTTTGCCTCTCCAGGTCAGTGAGCATGCATTGCAGTTGGTCCCCTGAGTTACTAAGCAAGGCAATATCATCAGCGAATCGCAAGTTACTAAGGTCTTCTCCATTAACTCTTATCCCCAATTCTTCCCAATCAAGGTACACATTCGACCACATTATCTGACAATGCCCCAAAGCCTCACTCACCAACACACTCCGTATTAACACTACACGCATCACAACTACGGCCGAGCAGTGGGAGACTGCTGCTCCACTTAGACCGAGAACAGCTCTGCGTCATCCGGATGGCCAAAGACATCGCCAGAGAGCAAGGACTAGCCGCCGTCTGAGGAAGGGAGAGATTGGGGGATCTTACCAGGCATCTTACTCCCGCCACCCCCGGACCCCATAAAGGACACAATAAAGTTTTAACTCTCTCTCTCTCTCTGTTGTCTATTCCAGTCAGCGCTGAAAATGATAGTGAATGCGTCACCGTGTTACTTGCTATGCTGACGTTTTGAGGGTGATTGAGACGCGCAGATATAAACGGTGCGGGATGAACCCGCAAGAGAAACAAGTATGGGTTATCTTGCTCCTGTGGTAGAGGTATATACGAGATTGTCTACGGCGAGTGGCAAGTTAAGAAAGCCGCATCGGCGCTGGATGTTCAACCGTCGTTAGACGCGATAAAACGGTGCCGCGCAGTTTTGTATTGCTTCGATGTTCGAGGGTAATGTGGGATGGTAGTGGTCTTACAACGCTAAGGCAAGCTTCAGGTGAGCGTAGAGTCAGTAGCAGTATTGGGAAAGATGGCAATGTGAAAATGTTTCTGCACAGTTAAGCCTAAGTGCAATAATGCTCAGATTTGGTGGATTTATTGTGTTCCTTGTGTTTATTTCAAGACAAGTTGCTGATTATGTAAATATATAAGTATGCTTATAGAACGTTGATAATTCCGGTGGCTGGTTATTTTTACCAGATAGTAAGGTGCATTATGTTAGTGTGACTTAATTGCATGGCCTTGCACTTGTTTATATTTAATTTCATGGGCCATGAAGGACAACCGTCATACATAGTGTTCCGGTTTGTTTGAAGAAGTGTGAGGTCATAACTGTTTGATTTTAATTAAACTTTTATGGTTATTCAAAATTAATAAATTATGAACGACAACCCAGGAAATTATATCATGAAGGTGGCAAGAAATTTAAATCTGAAGCGCAGAAATTACAGTGACGGAAGTGCGTTCAAGTTGCCACTAGCAACTTTTCTTTCTTTTCTGTCATTTTTTCTTTCATTTTCCGTGCGTTTATTTGTAACCAATCACGTCCTTGGTGCCTGACGTATGTGTTGGCTCAGGTTGATTGATCTGCAACAGTATCGAAGAAGGTCACTGGACTCACTGATGACACCATCCTGCTCCTCGTCTATCAATGCTCCTAGCAGATGGCCATCACTGGGTTGCAGAGGAAGTGCGTAGGATATCTCAGACGAAGGCTCCTCAGTCGTCTCCATAAAGGAATCAGAGACTGCAATAGGCTCTTTGGCTCTCTCCACCTGCATTGAAAATCGGTGCACGGTATTCCAAGTTTCTCGAACTTGTAGTGGGCCGTCTATGACATGACATCTTGGGTTAATAGATGCCGTGTCTTACATACACGGCATTTTACAAAAAGACAAAACGAGGTAAACAAGTTATTTTGCGTGCCTTGCAATCAGGAAATCATATTTAGGCAGACAAATACATTTTCCAGCGTGTAAGAAGATCATTCAGCAGAATCTACATACAAAGAAGCTTTGCGCGAGTGAATAAAAAGAGAGAACGCGCGTTTGTGTTTTTCTGTTTTTTTTTTATTCCCCCAGCGACCGGCACCGCCACTGTCGTGGATGCGGCGTAGAGGTGAGTGCCGCTTGGTGACGGTGCATGATACCCAGTGGCGGTGAGGTCGCGCACGTCCTCCGCTGGAGACTCGAAACACGAGTTTGTGTTATTCTGTTTTTTTTTTCATTCTTCCGCAAGGCCAGCCCCTCCACGGATGCGCGGAGGGGAGCGCCATGTGGTGGTAGCAAAGGGACCCTGCGGCGGTGATGTGGCGCCCGTCCTCCGCTGTGGTTGATTTGCGTATTAGGCCACGCAGGACGCACGGTAACGCAAAAGAGCTTTGCTTTAAAACAAATCCATCAAAACCAACGAGGCCGTGTTCACGCGTACCTTCTGGCTCAAGGATGCCCCGTGTGAGCAGCTCTGCAATGTAATGCACTTTCGGACTCAACGAGATAATAAAGGCAAAGACGCAAGCCGGCTTTCTGCATCATTCTTTAGGGTACCCAAACTCCCCTTCGATGCGACCGACCATGTGGTTGTCAGGCGGCGCAAAGCATATGCGCAGCGTGAGGTGCCACCTCTTGTCGCTACGCTCCATGTCGTCGCCCGCTCGCCGTCTTCAGCAGCAGCCCCCACGCGAAGCCGCTTCCCCTACTGCTTCGGGTGAAGTAGTGCAAGCCATCGCTCCCAAACAGCGCCGCCGTTCGGCATCCGAGAGCGAGCTATTAGGCGATGTCATACGAGCAGCAGATGGAAGCCAGCCAGAGAGGCCCAGTGTGGTTCGCCAATGTTATCATCATCAGCCTGGTTACGCCCACTGCAGCACAAAGGACTCTCCCATACTTCAACAACTACCCCGGTCAAGTGCTAATTGTGGCCATGTTGTCCCTGCAAACTTCCGAGTTTCATCCGTCCACCTAACTATCTGCCGCCCCCTGCTACGCTTACCTTGCATTGGAATCCAGTCCGTAACGCTTAATGACCTCGGTTATCTTCCTTCCTCATTACATGTGCTGCCCATGTCATTTCTTTTTCTTGATTTCAACTAAGATATCAATAACTCGCGTTTGTTGCATCACCCAGTCTACTCTTTTCTTATCCCTTAACGTTACACCCAACCTTCTTCTTTCCATAGCTCGTTGCCTCGTCCTCAATTTAACTGGAGCCCTTTTCGTAAGCCTCCAGGTTTCCGCCCCGTACGTACGTACTCGTGTAAGA
Organism: Dermacentor albipictus; assembly: GCF_038994185.2. Taxonomy (NCBI): domain Eukaryota; kingdom Metazoa; phylum Arthropoda; class Arachnida; order Ixodida; family Ixodidae; genus Dermacentor; species Dermacentor albipictus. Next base: position 13,046,400 of record NC_091828.1, on the reverse strand, counting down.
TACAGCTGTAATACACTTTTCTCTGGAGGGATAACACCAACCTGCTGTTCATGATCTTAGAATGCCTACCAAATGCACCCTAGCTCATTCTTGTTCTGATTATTTCCGTCTCATGATCCGAATCCGCGATCACTACATGCCATAAGTAGATGTATTCCCTTATCGCTTCCAGTGCCTCGCTACCTATCGTAAACTGCTGTTCACTTCCGAGATTGCTAAACATAAATTTGGTTTTCAACAGATAAATTTTTAGACACACCCTTCTGCTTTGCCTTTCCAGGTCAGTGAGCATGCACTGCAATTCGTCTGCTAAGTTACTAAGCAAGGCACTATAATCAGCGAATCGCAAGCTACTGAGGTATTCTCCGATAACTCTTATCCCCAATACTTCCCAATCCAGGTTTCTGAATACCTCGGGTAAAGACGCTGTGAATAGACGCTGTGTGTGAATGTGACACTGTTGACCTTTGCGTCCAGCAACAATAGAGTCTAAAGGGGCGAGCAAATATGAGCGGCGCCTTGGAGGCCCTAGTGGGAAAAAAAGTGGCCTCAATTACTACGGCGGAAGTGTAGCTGAGTTTGTGATCCATGTACGACTAAGACAAGTGCACAAAACGCTCCATAACGGAAAAGCACACACACACCTAACAGTGTTCTGAGTGTGCACTTTTTCCAAAGGTGTCCTCGTGTGAGCTGGTTCTGCCAGATGCTAGGTAATAAACACAGTATTTGGCTATGAACGAAATGCAATTATTCCAACTGTATCAGCGGAAGTACATTTGCAGTAAAGGGCAGTGTATATCGCCGCGTATCATTTATGCAGAAACAGCCGAAACTATTATTATATCATGGAGGGCTGCTCAAGGGACGAGCCACCGCGAGAACGACGACTAAGTGGGTCTGTGCCCTTGGCGCGAATGAATGTCGGCCTGGCGCTCTCGCTCCTGTCCAGTGTAAATAACCTGTAAATAGCCTCTTTCGTCTGTGTCTTTCTACACGTAACATTCTGGTGGAGGTCAGCGATCCCCGTCCTCGCCACGGAACTCCGGAGTGGTCGGTACATCGACCTTGTCACCATGCCTCCCGGTGACGAGCCCGCCTCTGCAACGCCTTCGGCTGGTCCGACTGCTCCAATCGTCACCGTTGCCCAACTGAGTTGAACATGGTTGCGCGACATAATGGACGCTCTAGAAGTTGAGCAGCGTGGTGCCCTAAGGTTTTTGACAGCTGAAGATGTTTCCCAAAAAGAAATTAGTCGCCGTATGGCTGCCGTGTACGTTGAATATAGCAATAATTGGCCACTGTGAAGCGTTAGAGCAAACAAATCAAAAAAGGACATGAAAGTTGCAAAGACGGTCCAAGACCGGGCCAAAGCCATCCTGCAATCACCCCTAACAAAATTGCAAAAGTTGATGAGCTGATGAGACAAGAACGGAAGATAAGCATCGATGAACCGGCAGAGCGTGTGAACATCAGTCACGGTTCGGTTCACGCCATAATTCATGAACATCTCGGTTATCTGCTCTTGCGTGCGCAGTGGTTGCCAAATATTTTGAACTACGGCCAGAAGGCGAAGTTCAGCGCTGCCTTGACTCATCTTATCCGCTATCACAATAAGGGTGACGACTTCTTGTCTCCAATTGTGATCGGGGACGAACCATGGTGCCACTTCTATAAACCTGAAACATGACAGCAAAGCTTACACTGCAAACATTCGAATTCACCACCCCCAAGAAAGGAAAGGCCGTCATTTCCGCCGGAAAGGTGTTGTTGACTATTTTTCGATCATCAGGCGCCATTACTGATAGAATTCGCTAAATCTTGAGAGACTGTCAATTTGTTTCGTTATTGTAAAACGCCAGATCGGCTGCGTGTCACAATCAAAAACAAACTACGTGGAAAATTGACGAACGTGGTCATCTTGTTCCACGACAATGCCGTGCCCACGTCGTTGATGTCGTTAATGCAAAACTGGCAATGCTCAAGTGGGAAACGCCGAAACATCCGTCAAACAGCTCAGACCTGTCGCCTTGCGACTTCCACTTTTTGGAGCATTTGAAAAAAACAGCTTAAGGGAACCAGATTCGTGTCGGATGGTGACGTGAAAGAGTCAGTTGCAGGCTTTTTGAAGCAGCAACCCAAGAAATTTAATGAGACGGTAATCACGCGACTGGTTAGACAACGGGGCAAATGTCTAAATGATCATGGAGACTACTTTTAAAAGAGGTACCCCGTTTGTCATATATTCGCACTGGCTGACTTTCGTTTGACTTGCCCTCGTTTATTTTGCAGAACTCCTGCTTTTTATACGTGCTCTCTGTTGCGGCTATAATTTCGGTGCAATTACTCTCGATACACGACCTGTGACAGCTGCTCCTGCGTAATACATTGGAACAACTGACAGCGTCATTTAGATTTTTTACTGGCCGTTGTATACGTACAAGAATCTAAACAAGGTTCTTGAATGACAAAATTTCATTACAATATTTGTCCTCAGCTTCTTAATTTCATAGCCTTTACATTTTTCATATCAGCGGCATGCACTGCCTTGCTGGTTTCGAACTGATATAGTTCTAAAGTTCGTGTGATATTTTCTTATTAAATAGAGAAACAACATGGAAGCATTCATATCGGTTATTTTGGGCACAACTTTTGGCACATACATGTATATACTTTTATGAAAAATACTTATTTTACTTGTTTTGGCAGTGCGTAGCATTCAAGAATTCGTTTGCAGCATCTTTAGCAAGGACAATGCGGTTATCATTCATGTATTTTATCCCCAGACAATTTGTTTAAGAGGAAGCTTTAGCTCGCTCCCAACTCCGACGCGGCCTATTTAAATACATATAAAGCGCAGAAACGCTTTTCTGTGATAACCCCCATATTTGTCCTCAGCTTCTTAATTTCATAGCCTTTACATTTTTCATATCAGCGGCATGCACTGCCTTGCTGGTTTCGAACTGATATAGTTCTAAAGTTCGTGTGATATTTTCTTATTAAATAGAGAAACAACATGGAAGCATTCATATCGGTTATTTTGGGCACAACTTTTGGCACATACATGTATATACTTTTATGAAAAATACTTATTTTACTTGTTATGGCAGTGCGTAGCATTCAAGAATTCGTTTGCAGCATCTTTAGCAAGGACAATGCGGTTATCATTCATGTATTTTATCCCCAGACAAATTGTTTAAGAGGAAGCTTTAGCTCGCTCCCAACTCCGACGCGGCCTATTTAAATACATATAAAGCGCAGAAACGCTTTTCTGTGATAACCCCCGGATCGCTTTTAATGAAATTTGTTGCACTTGAGAGAGAAAGTTAAAATCTTGTGTCTGTTGGAACCGCAATTTCGATTTAGGGCCTGAACATTGTTTAAATATTTTGAAAAACTCGAAAGTTCATCCCCCAAAAAATAGAAGCACGACGTTTACAAACTAATAGCTCTGCATCAAGCACACATGTCGCTGTTCAGTAAACGGCATCTATTATAATAGTCAAAGCGGACAAATTTGGTTTGTCAATTCGTATCTTACGTGAATTGGTTGCGTTGTGTAGAAGGATTCATCGAAAGCCGTATTTCCATAATGCTAATTTCTTGAGATTCACGTCTAACATAGAAATTTTGTCCGCTGTAGATGTACTATTAGGTGCAATTCACAGAATTCTGATATCATTTTTCATTGCTGAGTTACATAGTCTTAAGCTTGATAGCTTAGACGTTTGCAAAGTTGCGATTTTGGTGAATTTTTATTAAAGAATTGACAGCCTAATTGAAAAATTCGAAACCAACAGTCACTAGAATTTTAGTTTTTTCTTTAAATGCCACAAAACTCGTCAAATTTGGTACATATTGGTTGCCGAGAAAAACGAATTCTCCTTCTATATGTATTTAGATACGAGCACCCGAGCTAAAGCTTCCTCTTAAGGAGGAGACCGAGCTACAGTGTGAGCCCCCTCCCCCCCCCTCCCCCCCCCCCTCCGAAGAAAATTTCTGGCTATGCGACTGCTCCCAAGTTATAGAAGGAGCTTCTGTAACCTGTTCATTACTTTTCTCAATGGAGTTATCCTGGCTGCTCTGGGTATTGTATAGATTAGTTCGGAATTCTTCCGCTGCTTTTACTATTTCTTCGGAATTGCTGCGGATATGCCCAGCTTAACTTTCCGTGCATACGTCTTGGCTTGTCCTATGGCAAGTTTTTTTTCTCGCTCATTTCATGCTGCGTCCATTTAATACTGCTTTCTGAGTCTTTCTTACGCTACAATTTGGAATATACTTTATTGTCTCCTTCAGTTTGACTGTTTCATTCTTTATCGTTTTTTTATTAGGTTCGTTGCTTGGGAGAGCTTACCTACTGATTGCCTTCGTGCGTTGCCTCTTACTTCAGTTGCTGCTTCTGAAGTCAGCCTAGTTACGGCCTCATTCATTACCTCTATTTCATCTACATCTCGCTGTTTTAAGTCTGCATATCTGTTTGGAAATACCGGCGTGAATTGGCCTGCTTTTATCCTTGCTACGTCTAGGTTCGCCTGCTTTTTCTTGACCAATTCTATTCTTTCTCTCTTCAAATTCAGGTGAATCCTAGACCTCACTAACCTACAATCAATGCAGTTTACCCTGTATAACGCTTGAATATTCCGCAATATGCTGGGATTGGCAAAAAGTACCAAATTGATTTCTTTCCCTTTTTCAACAATAAAAATTTTCGAGGTGCACTTCTTGTTGCTACGCTTTCTGAAGAAGGTGTTCATTATTCGTAGCTTATTTCTTTCCACGAATTCTACCAACACCTTTCCTCTGGTGTGTCTAGAACCGGTGCCGCTGCTCATTGGCCACCCTGCTTTCCCTCACTTTTGCATTAAAGTCGCCCATAGGCAGGTTGCGAACGTAGGTCCCGCGCCTACAAGGGCGCCCCTCGCGGCGGCGAGCGCGGAACCGGCAGGATAAGACCGGCTCGCTTGCGTTCGGAAAGCCTGTCTGCGCACTGTTTCGCGCGTAGCTGTTGCCTTTTCTGAGCAATGGCAAAGTGCAACACGAGCTGCTGCGTAGTGGGCTGCAACAGCACGTACACCAAATCACGAGGAACAAAGTTTTACAGGTTTCCAAGCAGACCGCATGAAGCAGAATGGCGTCAACACTGGATAGCGCTCATCCGACGGCATAAGCCGTTCTATGCTCCGGCGTTATGCCAAGCGCGTTAACGCTGAATTCTTTGCTTTTACAGCAATGATGGCAGCAACGGGACACCTGCAGTGCGTACCAGGATATACACCAAACAAAGTAGTTTGTTCCCACACTGTACCGCAGGAAAGCAGTGGAACTCTTTCCCAATCCTCCCCCATTCACAGAGCGCAAGGGCTTGCTGAGAGGTTTGAGGAGAGGTTGCAGCTATTTGAGCTGGCATACACCCTTCTGCGCCCAGCATATCAACTAAGGGGCAGTTGAGATCACCAAAATTTTTGACGGCGTGGTTTATTGGAATCTCCTTTGCACGCACTGGACAAACGCAACATAAAAGTATGGCACTTCTACTAACTTGGGCGAAAATATTTTCCCAACGAAGTCTAACACAACCGGTAACGTCCTCCCCTTTTTTTGTGTTTGGGGAGAGCAACGTTAGAATACCTCGGGTAGGTCTTACGAGTCGTTCGTACGCCCCACGTTCTTGGATGAGATGTTTTGGATTCGTATTTGCCGTCCTGTATGTATACAGGGAAACTACCGCGGCGTCCTCGCACTTCCCTGCGATGCCAGCACGGCAATCGCAGCTCCCCGCTAGGATTTGTCTGCTGTCGCCGATCTTCAAGAATCAATGTCGCCTATAATTTCATGCGTCCACACCGTAGAAAACGAAGTAACTTACGCTGAGCTTCACGCATCTAGCTGGTGCTTTATTTTTCGCTTGCGGAATACACCTAGCAGTCACTTCCGATCAGTGCGAGTTTAACACTTCCCTCACGTCGTAGAAGTGCCCCACTTCAAATAGACGACTTCCTTTCTCTAAATTCTTTTCACGAAAGAAGCTGTGGATATCTTGTAATTCCCAAAACCCGGTTAAAATTAATATCGGCACGCTGTTTCGCGCGCACCAAACACGCAGCGCGGGCTGCTGACGCCGCGAGTAATCCTACCACATTCGCGCAACTATTCGTCAGATGGCGCTAGGGGTCGGAATGACAGGGCGCCGCCTAGCACTTGCAACGTGCCCATGCGGAGTTCGAACTTTTCTCACGGCTAATTACACATCTTCATAGATCCACCCCATGATCCATGATTGGAAGTTGGAGCGTAGACTTGTACCGCCTTTATTCTATACCACATATTTAGTTTTGTTACAAGTACTACAAGCTTCTCAACAATGCTGTAGAATTCGTCATTGTTGCCCGCTATGTAGTTATCTATTAGGAATCATAGCCCGTATAACTTCCTATGTGGGAGTCCTCTATATCAGAGGGCGTGGCCGCTAGTCAGCATTGTGCAAGCCTCAACAGTTCTTCTAACGTCACTAAGGCCTATGATATCCCAAACAATGCCTGATAGATCCTCAAAGAGCCCTGCCAAGTTAGCCTCACTCGAATGAGTTTGGGCGTTAAAGGTTTCAAGGGTCAGTTTCCATTGGCGGCCTGTCAGCACAGAGATTCTTAGCACCCTCGGCTGTGTTATAAGTCTAACCGCTGTCTTGGTGAGGTGCTCCTCAGCTGCTGGGGACTAATGACGGCGCGTTGTTGAAGTTTAGTGGGCCTTCCTAATTGGATTTGTATAGCACCTCTGGTTTTTGGCGTTTTAGCCGGTATGAGGCGCCACTCTAGGCCTGGAGAAGTTTGACTACTGGAGGAGGTTAATTCAAAATTACTGCCTTCAGATTTAAAAACAAAACAAGTTCGAGCATTCGAACATCTGACTAAGACAACCGAGCATACAAGGTAGCTCAGTCAGACAACGCTGCAGGCTGTGATGATGTCTCATGGCAGAGAATTTCAGCCCAGAGGACCCTAAATGCCTAAAAGCTTCTTTGATTTAGCCGCAATAGCTGCATTTTCCTCTGACAGTGAGGACGAGGTCATGGAATCAAATCCCGGCCACGGAGGCCGCATTTCGATGGGTGGGAAATGCGAAAACAACGGTGTACTTAGATTTAGGTGCAGTTAAAGAACACCAGGTGGTCTAATTTTCTGGAGCCCTCCACTACGGCATGCCTTATAATCAGAAAGTAGTTTTGGCAGGTAAAACCACATACTGTAATTTAATTTATATTCCTCGCACAGCGCTTAAAACGAGAAGAGGCGAAATAATGGTGGGAGTGGTCGCTTCTCTCATCCGAAAGGCGAGGAGACCCGGGATATCTCCATATTGTGTTGCTTTGAAAGACGAGCCGAGGAAAATGAATAAGCTTGCTTGTGACACACACGAGCACACACACACACACACACACACACACACACACACTATATATATATATATATATATATATATATATATATATATATATATATATATATATATATATATATTTATAGTCATATAATGAGAAGCCAACAAACACTGACACCAAGTACAACATAGGGGAAATTGCATGTGCTTAATAAATGAAATCAAGTAATGATAAATTAATGGAAATTAAAGTGGATGAAAAAACAACTTGCCGCAGGTGGGAACCGAACCCACAACGTTCGCATGTCGCGTGCGATGCTCTACCAATTGAGCTACCGCGGCGGCGTTTCACCATCCACTTTCTTGGGTATTTATGTGTACTAGTAGAACCCTGGGAGTGTTAGCCAGCGCCCCAACTCACAGACCTTGGCGGCGGACGTGGAACGTCTTTTTTGCCGCAGGCGTCACGAGAGCGTGATCTTTTTCGGGTGAAGGCAACTGGTCAATAAACCCACATATGCTACCTGAAGGCATCAATGTTGCCGGATTCGAGACCCTCGTTATGTAATAAACGAGAAGAAAGGGGGTTAACCGAGGGACCCGATAATTATTAGTCATATAATGAGAAGCCAACAAACACTGACACCAAGTACAACATAGGGGAAATTGCATGTGCTTAATAAATGAAATCAAGTAATGATAAATTAATGGAAATTAAAGTGGATGAAAAAGCAACTTGCCGCAGGTGGGAACCGAACCCACAACCTTCGCATGTCGCGTGCGATGCTCTACCAATTGAGCTCTACCAATTGAGCTACCGCGGCGGCGTTTCCCCATCCACTTTCTTGGGTATTTATGTGTACTAGTAGAACCCTGGGAGTGTTAGCCAGCGCCCCCACTCACAGACCTTGGCGGCGGACGTCCGCCGCCAAGGTCTGTGAGTGGGGGCGCTGACTAACACTTGATTTCATTTATTAAGCACATGCAATTTCCCCTATGTTGTACTTGGTGTCAGTGTTTGTTGGCTTCTCATTATATGACTAATAATTATCGGGTCCCTCGGTTAACCCCCTTTCTTCTCGTTTATTACATAACGTGGGTCTCGAATCCGGCAACATTGATGCCTTCAGGTAGCATATGTGGGTTTATTGACCAGTTGCCTTCACCCGAAAAAGATCACGTTCTCGTGACGCCTGCGGCAAAAAAGACGTTCCTCTTCCGCCGCCAAGGTCTGTGAGTTGGGGCGCTGGCTAACACTCCCAGGGTTCTACTAGTACACATAAATACCCAAGAAAGTGGATGGGGAAACGCCGCCGCGGTAGCTCAATTGGTAGAGCATCGCACGCGACATGCGAAGGTTGTGGGTTCGGTTCCCACCTGCGGCAAGTTGTTTTTTCATCCACTTTAATTTCCATTAATTTATCATTACTTGATTTCATTTATTAAGCACATGCAATTTCCCCTATGTTGTACTTGGTGTCAGTGTTTGTTGGCTTCTCATTATATGACTAATAATTATCGGGTCCCTCGGTTAACCCCCTTTCTTCTCGTTTATATATATTTATATATATGCATATTGTCACGTGGTAGTGACGTTAAGGAACACAGTAGCAGTACTGTGAAAGACAAAACTAGCTTTTGTTGGGCGAACCTGTGCCCACAAAACAGGCTACACTTAAAGCACAACGATAGCGGCGAACACAGTCGGCGATCGTCGAAAATCTGATCGCCGGGTCAAGCGCGTCGGCTTTTATAGATCAGTCGTGGAATGTTCCAGATTAACCGATGGGACCCGCGTGCCTTCCACAAAGTTCTGCACTATTCGCGTCGCGCATACATGCAATCAGATTACACAAGTTGCGGTGAAAGACAGTGGAGGGCACCATCGATAACATTCCCGAAACTTCTTTTACATGCAGGCGCGTCCTGCGCTGCGCGATAACATTTGTTAGGCGGCCAAACGTGGTCGCCCGATAAAGATAAGTACACGTGTCATTACCCCCCTCTTAAAGAGCATCGACCCGATGCTGCAAACAAACGAAAGTAATAAATAAGCACTCGTAGCAAAGAAAACAACAAAATAAGGGAAGTTTGTTAGCGTCCGTAAAACGGTTTAAGATGCACCACGTGGACCACTTCAGGTCGTGCGCGGCGCCGCTGTGAATGCGAAATGCCGTCTGGCACGACCTCATAGTCCAGTGCGCCAATACGTCGGATGACCTTGTCGGGTCCGAAATAGCGTCGCAGTAGTTTCTCACTCAGACCTCGTCGGCGTATCGGGGTCCGTACCCAAACACGGTCACCGGGCTGGTACTCGACGAAGCGTCGTCGGAGGTTGTAGTGTCGGCTGTCGGTACGCTGCTGGTTTTTGATTCGTAGACGGGCGAGTTGTCGGGCTTCTTCGGCGCGCTGGAGATAGGTAGCGACGTCAAGATTCTCTTCGTCAGTGACGTGCGGCAACATGGCGTCGAGCGTCATCGTCGGGTTCCTGCCGTAAACCAACTTGAACGGCGTGATCTGTGTTGTTTCTTGCACCGCCATGTTGTAGGCGATTGCTACGTACGGCAGGACGGCATCCCACGTCTTGTGTTCGACGTCGACGTACATCTCTAGCAGGCCGGCGAGGGTCTTATTCAGCCGCTCCGTAAGACCATTCGTCTGCGGGTGGTAGGCCGTTGTCCTCCTGTGCCTTGTCTGACTGTAGTTCAGAATGGCTTGAGTGAGCTCCGCTGTAAAGGCCGTTCCTATGTCGGTGATGAGGACTTCTGGGGCGCCATGTCGCAGCAGGATGTTTTCGACAAAGAATTTCGCCACTTCGGCTGCGCTACCTTTCGGCAGTGCTTTAGTTTCAGCGAAGCGGGTGAGGTAGTCCGTCGCCACGACGATCCACTTATTTCCGGTTGTTGACGTCGGAAAGGGTCTCAGCAAGTCCATCCCGATCTGCTGGAATGCTCGGCAAGGAGGCTCGATTGGCTGTAGTTATCCGGCTGGCCTTGTCGGCAGTGTCTTGCGTCGCTGACAGTCTCGGCATGTTCTGACATAACGGGCGACGTCGGCGGTCAGGTGCGGCCAATAATACTTTTCTTGTATCCTCGACAGTGTCCGGGAAAATCCTAGGTGTCCAGCGGTCGGATCGTCACGTAGGGCGTGCAATACTTCTGGACGCAGTCCTGACGGGACAACAAGAAGGTAGTTGGCGCGGTCTGGTGAAAAGTTCTTCTTGACGAGTAGATTGTTTTGAAGCGTGAAGGAAGATAATCCGCGCTTAAATGCCCTGGTGACAACGTCGGTGTGCCCTTCCAAATATTCGACGAGGCCTTTTAGCTCCGCGTCTGCACGTTGCTGTGCAGCGAAGTCTTCCGCGCTTATCATTCCAAGGAAGGCATCGTCATTCTCGTCGTCTTCCGGCGGCGGGTCAATGGGGGCGCGTGATAGGCAATCGGCATCGGAGTGTTTTCGTCCGGACTTGTAGGTGACAGTGATGTCGTATTCTTGTAGTCTGAGGCTCCACCGTGCTAGTCGTCCTGAAGGATCCTTTATATTCGCTAGCCAACACAACGCGTGATGGTCACTGACGACTTTGAATGGCCTGCCATAAAGATAAAGGCGAAATTTAGCTGTAGCCTAAACGATGGCGAGGCATTCCTTTTCGGTCGTAGAATAGTTGCCTTCCGCTTTTGAGAGCGACCGGCTAGCGTACGCTATCACCTGTTCGACTCCGTTTCTCCTCTGGACTAGAACGGCACCGAGGCCTAGGCTACTGGCGTCAGTATGGATTTCTGTATCGGCGTACTCATCGAAGTGCACAAGTACCGGCGGCGACTGCATGCGTCGTTTGAGTTCTTCAAATGCGTCGGCCTGCGGCGTTTCCCACTTGAACTCAACATCACATTTAGTTAGACGTGTCAACGGTTCGGCGATGCGTGAAAAGTCCTTGAAAAAGCGCCTGTAGTAGGCACACATGCCAAGGAATCTGTGCACTGCCTTCTTGTTGATGGGTTGTGGGAACTGTGCGATTGCAGCTGTCTTTTGCTGGTCTGGACGGACACCAGATTTGCTGATTACGTGGCCTAGGAACAGAAGCTCATCGTAAGCGAAGCGGCATTTTTCCGGCATCAAAGTAAGCCCTGACGACTTGATGGCTTCTAGTACTGTCGCAAGCCGCTTGAGGTGATCGTCGAAATTTCCGGCGAAGACGACGACGTCATCCAAGTAAACGAGACAGGTCTGCCACTTCAATCCTGCTAATACCATGTCCATGACGCGCTGGAACGTTGCAGGCGCCGAGCACAGTCCGAATGGCATAACCTTGAACTCGTAGAGGCCGTGTGGCGTGATGAAGGCGGTCTTTTCGCGATCCCTTTCGTCGACTTCTATTTGCCAGTAGCCAGACTTGAGGTCCATCGAGGAGAAGTATTTAGCATTGCAGAGCCGATCCAATGCGTCGCCTATCCGTGGGAGGGGATATACGTCTTTCTTCGTGATTTTGTTCAATCGACGATAATCGACGCAGAAACGTAGGGTTCCGTCCTTTTTCTTAACTAAAACTACTGGAGAGGCCCACGGGCTTTTCGACGGCTGGATGATATCGTCGCGCAGAATTTCGTCGACTTGGTGTCTTATAGCTTCGCGTTCTCGCGTCGAAACTCTGTAGGGGCTCTGGCGGAGTGGTCGAGCGCACTCTTCGTTTATTATGCGATGCTTTGCGACTGGGGTTTGTCGAATCCTCGATGACGTCAAAAAGCAGTGTTTGTATCGTCGAAGCAGACTTCTGAGCTGTTGCTTCTTAATCACGGGGAGACTTGGATTTATGTCGAAGTCTGGCTCGTGAGCTACGGTCGTCGGGGTAGATGCGACAGAATCCGAGAGGGCAAACGTATCGGTGGTTTCCTGAATTTCCTCGATGTATGCAATCGTCGTGCCCTTGTTGATGTGCTTGAACTCCTGGCTGAAGTTTGTCAGCAACCCCTTCGTGTTTCCTCCGTGCAGTCGAGCGATCCCTCTTGCGACGCAAATTTCATGGTCGAGCAGTAGACGTTGGTCGCCTTCGATGACGCCTTCTACGTCAGCGGGTGTTTCGGTGCCGACCGAAGTGACAATGCTGGAGCGAGGCGGGATGCTCACTTGATCTTCGAGCACCCTCAAGGCGTGGCGACTACGAGGGCTCTCCGGCGGTATCGCTTGATCTTCCGACAGCGTTATTGACTTCTACTTCAGGTCTGTGACTGCGCCGTGTTGGTTCAGGAAGTCCATGCCGAGAATGACGTCTCGTGAACACTGTTGGAGGATAACGAAGGTGGCAGAGTAAGTCCGCTCATGAACGGTAACTCTTGCCGTGCCGATTCCACTCGGTGTAATGAGGTGTCCTTTAGCGGTTCGAATTTGAGGGCCTTCCCATGCAGTTTTCACTTTCTTCAAATGGGCGGCGATATGTACATTCATTACGGAGTAGTCAGCCCCTGTGTCCACTAAGGCGGCAACTGCGTGGCCGTCGAGAAGCGCGTCGAGGTCGGTGGTTTTTTGTCTGGCGTTGCAGTTGCGTCTTGGCGTCGGATCACGGCTGCGTCGTGTTGAACTAAAGCTGGAATGTTGCGTCGTCAATTCGTCGTTCGTCGGCGTAGTCTTCGCTTCCTGACTTCGTCGGGACGGCGGCGCGTCGTTATTATGTCGTCGAGATGGTTTCTTCGTCGTCTTCGTCGGCGGCGGAGGATCTTCGTCAGTTCGACGAACAGCAACCACACCTCCATCGGTTGCTGCTGTTAGTTTTCCGGATATGGGCTCGCAGAGCGGCCCCGGGCTGGGCCGGTGTATGGTCGGCGCTGCGGTGACAGGTAGCGGCCTGGTGACGGCGAACGGGATGGTCGTCGAGGGTTCCACTGAGTGGCGGCGAGGTAGTCGGCGATATCGCGAGGTCGTTCGCCAATTTGTGGTCGCGGCGCGTTAACGGCGAACCTTCGGAGTCCCATATCCCGGTATGGGCATCGGCGGTAGATTTGCCTGGCTTCTCCGCAATGATAGCAAAGCGGACGGTGGTCGGGGGTGCGCCAGACGTAAGTCTTCCTTGAAACGCCGCGTGAGGGGACGGCTTGGCGTGCTGGCGGCGGGGGTGGTGGTGGACGACGGAACTGTGTCGTCACTGGGCCCTGGCGCGGACGCGGAGGGGGTACGTGGTGGCGGGCTACAGCGGCGTATGTCATCGCTTGCGGCTGAGGTTGCGGCAATTCAAGGGCTACTCCGAGTTGTTGTTGTACCTCCTCACGTGCGGCGTCGGCAGTCGACGCCACTTGAGGCTGTGATGACGGGAACAGCTTTTGCAGCTCCTCCCGCACGACCGCTCGGATAGTCTCGTGCAGGTCGTCGGTGGCCAGTGACTGAACTCCGGCGTAGTTTGTCGAGTTAGAGCGGCGGTTGAATTGCCGGTACCGCATTTCCAATGTCTTCTCGATGCTGGTGGCTTCGCGAAGAAACTCCTCGACAGTCTGCGGTGGGCTCCGTACCATTCCGGCGAAAAGTTCCTCCTTTACACCACGCATCAGTAGGCGGACTTTCTTCTCCTCGGACATTTCTGGGTCGGCGTGGCGGACTAGGCGGCTCATTTCTTCGGTAAAAATCGCTGTGGTCTCATTTGGTAGTTGCACCCGGGTTTCTAATAGCTTTTGGGCTCGTTCTCGGCCTACGACGCTTGCGAATGTCTGCAAGAAGCCGCTTCGGAACAGCTCCCAGGTCGTTAAGGTGGCTTCTCGGTTCTCGAACCACGCCCTGGCAGAGTCTTCCAATGCGAAGAAGACATGTCGCAGTTTGTCGTCGCTGTTCCAGTTGTTAAAAGCAGCGACCTTCTCGTATGTCTCAAGCCAGCTTTCCGGGTCCTCGAACGTAGAACCACGGAACGTCGGGGGCTCCATGGGCTGCTGCAGCACGATGGGGGATGCTGGGGCTGCCATTGGGGTGGACTTTGTGTCGATCTTCCTGGTCGTCTCAGGCAAAAGTCCGCGCTCCGGGGGCAGTTGTTGAAGACGGCGGCTTGCTCGATGGTCCGAGACTAGGTTGGTGTTGTCTTTGCGCTCCGGGCTTGGATCTCGGCTTGTCGGGGGCGTCCGGTACATGAACAAAAAGCACCTCCACCAGATGTCACGTGGTAGTGACGTTAAGGAACACAGCAGCAGTACTGTGAAAGACAAAACTAGCTTTTATTGGGCGAACCTGTGCCCACAAAACAGGCTACATAAAGCACAACGATAGCGGCGAGCACAGTTGGCGATCGTCGAAAATCTGATCGGCGGGTCAAGCGCGTCGGCTTTTATAGATCAGTCGTGGAATGTTCCAGATTAACCGATGGGATCCGCGTGCCTTCCACAAAGTTCTGCACTATTCGCGTCGCGCATACATGCAATCAGATTACACAAGTTGCGGTGAAAGACAGTGGAGGGAACCATCGATAACATTCCAGAAACTTCTTTTACATGCAGGCGCGCCCTGCGCTGCGCGATAACATTTGTTAGGCGGCCAAACGTGGTCGCCCGATAAAGATATGTACATGTGTAAATATATATATATATATATATATATATATATATATATATATATATATATATATATATACACGAGGAAACGAGCTCACGAACGAAGGGGAAGACTGCGACACCAGATTACCCGCTACACACACATAGCCCACAACGCTACTCGAGTTTACACATATTGATGCGCTGCACGATGCGCCCTTTCCGACAACAAAAGGGGCCATCTGGGTTGGCACACCTCGCCAGCGCACTTCGGAAGTTTCTGCAGCCCATTTCGTAAATCTAACCTGCATAAAAACTTTTTTTGATTTATCAGTGATAAATGTGTTTTGCTGATCGCGACGGACTACACAATATAGAATGATTTCTAAACGTTTGTGAGCTCGTAGCTTCAGAATCTCACGTACGCAGACAGGCGTGAACTCTGAACCACAGAAAGCGGAGCTAGTTGGTAAGAATTCAAATGCTAATAAGGGGTAAGGCGTGAAAACACGGGAACAAGCATATAGAAGTGGACATCACGAACGCCGACTATCAACTGAAGGAAGCACTGAGGCGAAAAAAAAAGGAGGCACAAAACTCATTTCTGCACGCTCTGGAATGGTAGCAATCCTATGCCTGTACAATGTCGGGCATTCATCCAACTCTGGCATCCAGTTATCCAGGTGGCACACCAGCAATTGTCCAAGCATGACCCAATCCTGGCAGAAATTGGAACCAATCTTCACCTAATGTTGGCATATTGGCAAAGTTCAACGCAGTCCAATGCTGGCCTAGAGTTAAAGCCAAGATTAGAGCAATGTTATGCCATTGAAGCAGCCATTGTGCTGCCAGCGTAGGACCAGTGTTGAGCCATGTCGTTGCCATTAATAATGCCAGTTTTGAGCCAGTATCCTTTGCACGACGTTTATTGTAGATACGTTGGCTCTACAGTAGGCAGCCATTCTTACCGAGAACCCTTTTCTAGCGACATTTACCGTCTTTCTGAATAATAGCTAGGAAATCTTGAAAAAAAAATATATGTCAAGAAGCAGAAATCCTCTATACTTGCAAATGATAATAAAAGATCACTGAAATTCACTTTTATGACAGTTTATTTGCGAATAAAGTTGCATAAAGAGGCATTATCCATGGATCTAGATGGGTGACGCTCGGTTATGCTCAAACAGTTTGTTCCTATCCTGAGGTAGTGCCCTCAGGATAGGAATTGGGCAAGGTGCCGAGGATGGTGGGCTAGCCAGGGGTTTCAGGGCAGAGAGCTGACGTCGGTAGGCAGGTTTGTCTGTGCTTGGATAACGGCGGGCTGGTCAGGCCCCCGGCGACCATGATAACGAGTGGCTTCGCTGAGTTAACGCCCACTTCCCATAGCCACTTCACCACTACTTGGAGGAGATGTTTGCACTGTAAAATAAAAAGAAATATCAGAAATGTTGGTATGACAAATGTATGTTGCAGTGTTTTCATTTGAGAAATCGCCATACTGCAAGCATATAAGTTTGGGCAGAGATTTCGAAGGGTTGAATCAAGTAACTTTTCGGCAAAAGATTTGTCAGGTAACACTTTTTAATATTTTGACATATATTGTATACTTCGTAGAAGATGTAACAGAGACTAATTAGAAGACAAACATAACATGCGCAGGATCCGTCCGCCTTGTTTACACCTCACACCTAGTCAGCATAGCAATTTATAATTAAAAAAATGCAGCAGAACCTGCTGTAGCACATAAAGCTATGGCTTTTACAACCTCTCCTCCTGTCCTTGTGTTTTGTGATTGGCTTTTTCCTTCAACTATGTACCAACTGGCCCGGATTTCAACATTTCTACAAAAACTTCAGTTTCAGATAGCGTAGACACAATGCGGCCTTCGTGAGGAATTTCTCATGAGAAATCCGAGAAGTTCCGTCAGGAAACATTAGCAAAATAGGCGTTTAATATATGGAATGATAGAAATACTGCGGGCTGGAGATGATGCTTGACCAAGAACAGTGAGAAAAAGCGGGGCGGTTCGATATGACTAGCAGGATCAGACCACGCCGCGCGCATGGCTTGAGAAAATTGGTCCTGAAATTTGGGTAAAATTCACAAACATAAGTTTACATGTTTTGTACTCCGGGCACTATTCAAAGGCTGCGAATAAAAAAGAGCTATGTAATTACAGGCACTATACATTAGCCAGGGCTGTTTGAGTAATATATATACCACGTCATATTCGTTGGGTTGGCAGCAGTTTATAACATTCATCCTAAAACATCACAAAATAGTTGTCGATTCGGCTCACAGCGTTTCTGCTCAGTAAAAGTTTAAAGGTCTACACGAGCAATTTATCAGCACCTAAATTTCTGCAGGCAAGAAATGAATAAAAAAAGAAAGCATATTTAAGTGATTCTTTCGGCTGTTCACTAACTTACTGCAATAGCAGCATTTTCTAGCTGTGAATACCGCCATTTCACTTTACATTGCCTGCTTAATCCTGAAATAATTGCGTTCCTGCCACTACAGGAAACTCAATTCGGTTATATGAAAATGTAATCATATAAACATAGTGTACTAAATTATATGTATTATCACATTTGACATGTAACCACTACATATAAAAACTGTTTGAAATTTCAATTAAACCTAATTTATAATGCGCACATCACTGCCCCAAGCCTATAGCAGACAAACGCAATAAACGAGAGCAGTACTGAGCATGAATGAAAAAAGAATTCAACCTTAAGGACGCAGCGAAACCATAATAAATGTTAGAACTTCAAAAGTAATATACACACAAAACATGTAATTAAAAAGCGAAAAGAAAAACCGCTGAGCAGCTAGACATAATTTGAAAAGGCAAGAGTAAAACTAAAACTTCCTTCTCTCGCTTACCGTCGGCGAATTTCACGTCTCTGCCTTTATCACAGGTTTTTCCATTGCTCGCCACGTGACAGCAACCTCATCCTACCAGTACGTCGAACACCCCGCACAGGCCATCCAAACAGCGTCATCCCGCATCGTTCCCGAACAACTACATTTCAGAAATCATTTTTTGTCCACACAGCTCGCGACTGGAATGACCTTCCCTGTCACTTAGCACAAATCCCTGATCCAGTCCATTTCAAGACTGCCATCGAGGAAGCCATGTCATCGTCATGATTCTCATGTAACATTCATTGTTAACCGCCGTTCTTGCGCCCACCCCTCATGTAATGTCCCGCCAGGGACCCTTGAGGTTCAAATAAATAAATAAATAAATAAAAAAGTATACTGAAGTTTAGCCCTTTGAAAAAAACCTCGCTTGTAAAACATGCAACTTAGTGCTTTGTTTCCTAATTCACTCTGTCTGGCTCCTTATAAACTTATAACATGCGCAAAACAAATGCACTCACCATTGTATGATCCACGCTTCTGTGTATACGAGTTCATTCCACATCGAAGACGTTGGCCACCAGCGCCGGCTTTTTTCTACTTGTTGTTCAGCCTATAATAATTCCAGCACTCACAATAATTCGTGGCTACATTGCTGCGTATTTCGAGGTGTAGGCGTCTCAGTAGGAATGACGACCGCAAGCGAGTATTTTCGCGATAGGGCGGCGCTGACAAGAACAGACAGGACTGCAAGCACTCAGGTGGTGCTGCTCCCAGTCAGTGTGCTAGCTATGCATAGAAGGAAAAGGTAAAATGGAGAGGGTTAATGAAGAAAACGATGTAAACGCCCCACTTTCTCCCGCTAGACCTAGCACAACCGCGTTCTTTGGGCGGCAGCGACGGAGGGAGACAAGGAGGACAATAGCGGCCCCGCCGCGTTCTCCCATGCCTGCGAGAGGAGCCAATGTGGCACAGCTTCCTGTAGCTTCATAGCATTGACCAGGCTCACCTGGGGGCGTGTCGGAGAGACAAGTGGGGGCTGAAGGATAGAAAGTTAGGCCAAAAAAAAATCGGGAATGCACCGTGCCAAAGATAGGCAAAGACGAGAAAGTGTTGACACGGACAAGCACAAACGTTCAACAATGTTTTTTTCTGTCAGGTGCATTCATACGAGGACCTTACTACACATTACCGAACAATCAAATTTAATGGGATAGGAGCATGATGCAGGTCACCGCAACATGTCATGCATGCTAAACAAAGAAAATTTTCACTAATACATATGCGCTCCATCTCGATGCAACATAAACCGGTTTCATCAGCTCTGCTGCACTATAATTCCCAATTCTCCTCAGAATCCTGATCCCCCAAAGCCGCGGAGCATACATGCAAGACATACAATGCGCTGGCAAATGTGCAAAACCATTGTTCCTTATAGAAAGCTCCCGTTCCAATGCACGATGAATAAAGCAGTGGCTAGTTTTCCCTTTGTGTGACTTCCCGTGCTTGCTACGTTGTGCATTGGCTTTTCTGTTTAGGGGCCACATTTGAGTGAAGGCGAAGTGCAAAAACGGCCATGTACCACGCATGGAGTTAACATGGAAGAACCCCAGGTGGTTAGCACAACTCCCCCCACCACTCTCCTACGACGCACCTCAGATTCACATTGTGGTTTATGCACGCAAGACTCAGTATTATAAGTTTTTAACGACATTTTTGAACGACACTTAAGCTTAACGCATTTGTTTACTTCAAGCCATCTGTTGTTCTAAGGAAGCCGGCTTACTAACCCATGATGGCACACCCACACGAACGTCGGTCCAATGATTCCCGCCTTTTTGAATGGCAGTGCTAATATTTTTTGTTGCATGTGCAAACAGTGCCTGCCTTGGATCTCTGTCACAGTCGTACAGACACTATTAGATTCGCGCTGTTTATCTTAGGCCATCATTGGGCAAGCAATCAGAATGTCACAGCCAATATTGGAACCGCGCTGTTAACCTTAGGCCATCATTGTGAAAGCAATCAGAATGGCACAGCCAATAGTGGAACCACGCTGTTAAATTTAGGCCATCGCTGGGCCAGGAACTGATAAAACGTATCGAACGTTGCACCGAGCTGACGTGTCGCCTGGGTACAATCTTGGCAGTTTTGGCAATGTAAGGAAAGATTAGAAGGCGAACCACCGATTAACGAACGTTTATGTTCCACTAGCCTCTGACTGAGTGAGCTCCGCTAGGTAGAAGGCGTTTCGACCACCTCTAACGGCATTTAAAACGAGAAGGGGGCAAATCGATGACCCGCAACCGCGTGTCCTGGTACTGTGCGCACCTGGTCGGTGTTACGTTTCGCCTACGACGCGCGGTATAGCTGGCGCGGATGCAACGGACGCCGGGGCTTCGTTCAAAGCGGCGGACATTTTGGCCAGTTCGGAGCTGCCGCAAAGCCTCCCCGCCAAGCGCGTCCAGGCGTGTTTCAGTGCCACGTGTCTTCGTGTGTACGTGTGTGTGTGTGTGCCCACGCTTGTCAAAGCGCGGCAGCCGGGGAGAGGAGCTCCCCAAGTGTGAAGCGAGGAGGTCTGACCGGCGCCGGCTCGGCTGATGCGTCACCTTCTTGTCCCAACGTGTCTCTCAGCGTGTCCGTGCCCCACCGTCACGTGACCTAGTCCCGTGACCTTCCCTCTTGCCCTCAACTCCGAGAGTATAAGAGCAGCTGCCCCCGAACGCCAAGAGAGAGGCTCCGAATTCTTCCGTCGAGAAGCGTGCTCTCCCGTCTCTCCACTTCGGTCGACCTGACCGGCCGCTCTTTTGCGATGCTA
Organism: Dermacentor albipictus; assembly: GCF_038994185.2. NCBI lineage: Eukaryota > Metazoa > Arthropoda > Arachnida > Ixodida > Ixodidae > Dermacentor > Dermacentor albipictus. Next base: position 13,025,838 of record NC_091828.1, on the reverse strand, counting down.
GAATAAACAAGTTGTTCTGTTAGCAGTCGACTCATGCTTTGTCAGGACCTTCGGATGCTTCCAGTTGTGCCCCAGGCCGCCAGGCCGACGCTTCCCTTGGGGCTTGCGACCCATTTGCAACAACTCGTGCCAGCGGTGCGACTGCAATAACGGGTGTCAGCACTGAGGATCCAACATCGGAGATCCCCCTCGTGGCTGGGCTCTCCTGCGTACCAGCGGCCTGCTGTTATAGCGGCATGGTTTAGTCCTTCCTGCTGGGAACTGGGACGCTTCAGGTACCTGCCTGGTGAGCGGACCCAATGACTGGCGACCGGGTGTCCTGCAACTGTGCGGACCTGGCCTAAGATCTAGCTCGTGGTTCAGCTCTCGTGTGCACCAGCGTCCCGCTGTTATAGCGGCCTGGTGCAGTGCTTCCTGCGGGGCACCGGCGCGCCTGGGCTACCTGTCTGCCTACCGAGCCCGACGTTCGAGCGGTTGAGGCGTTACAGGCCAGGCGTTACGGGCCAGCTACAGCACTGGCCTGGGGTTCTGCCGGCCTACTGTTTCCCTGTTTCCACGTCGCGACTAGGTGCGGCGTAGTAATCACGGCGCAAGACGTGGCCGTCGCAAGCAACACACCAGCTGGCTTCAAGTGTCAGAGGACGCAGCGACGCACTTCTCAACGACAACCCTCATGGTCACCGCAACGACGTGATGCATGAGTGTTAGGCACATCCTTATATAAAAGTACAAATTACTTACGAATTCGAGTTCGCGTTTCTGAAAATCGGGGGGATCGCCACGGGGCGCCGAGAAGTGCAGACGCGCAAGCATCGGCTGCCGTTTCCTTAAATGTTTTCGGGGGTGAAGTCCGCGAAAACGCTTGAACACTGTGCATCATTCGATGCAGTTTTTTTGCGGAGATCAAGCCGATACAGGATTTATATCGGTAGGTGATTTCCTTGAACTTTTATACGACCTTGAACTTTTCATCACGCCGGGTGGAGCTAACCCTAGCGGGCTAACGCCGGTGAGGAGTACGGGCTAGGCTTTGGCCTAACTCCGGGGTGGTGGGGCATCATGCCTGAAGTCGATATGGTGGAGGGGGTAGAAATCACCCCCGAATCATGCGCCGGCTGGACCATGGCAACGGGCAAGACTAAGAAGGCAAGGCAAGAAACTTTCAAGTCGACGCCGAGCCCGGTAAAGCAGGGAGGTGGCAGGGGCGGCCGCCGTACGGCAGCCCCGTGGAACGCGCTGTAGAAGCTGGCCGCAGCCTCAAGGTTCCCGAGACTGCCACGGGACCATATTCGAGTCATCGTTAGGCCAAGGGGTGCCTGAAAAAGATCAACACTATTAGAGTGGCACAAGCGCTGGCTATGGCGGCGGCGCTTTCACCCCACGAAGTTGGCAAAGACATCGTCGGCCCAAATACCTTGCAAAACATCTACGTCGTCTCAATACCAGAAGAAATGAACGCGTGTGCTTACGCGATGGTTCAACAGATACACCTGCGCGAAGGGGTCTTTGAAGTGGCCGCGTACATGGCTGCCTCGGACAATACATGCAAGGGTGTTGTGAGGGGAGTCGACGTCGAGTTCAACGACGCTCAGCTCCGCGCTATGATCGTACACCAGCGGAACCCCACCGCGTTGGGGGTGCGTCGCATCAAGACCACCGCCATGGTTATCGTCCTGTTCGACGGTCTGAGGGTGCCGAACTTTGTCATGTGTGGAGCGGGAATGCTACCCTGCTCTCTATACAGAAGGCAAGTTGATGTGTGCTACGGTTGTGGGGAACTGGGCCACAGGGCCGATGTATGTCCGACCCCGAGTGTAAAGAATTGCAGGGGAAGCGGAGCCGCGTCCCCCATTGAAGGCGACTAGTGTGAGGTGAAATGCGGCATATGCGGAGGCCCACACCCATCGGCTGATCGTAAGTGCGAGCAACGCTTCCAAACGCCGTATGTCATCAGGCAGAGAAGCCCAAGGTGCCGGCTGAAGAAAACTGGCAACGCCAAGAAGGGCGGCAGCGCGCCCCTTCTGGGCGCTCCCACTCGCGCAGTCTTTCCCGCTCTAGAACACGCGCCCGCTCACGTGGGCGCTCCGTGCAACGAGGGCGCTCTCACTCTAGGAGTTGCTCTAAGTCCGAGGTGCGCATCGCAGGAGCTCCCACCTGGGCCGACAAAGTGAAACAGACGAAGCAGACTGGCCAGACGCAACACGCTGCCACCCAGGAGAGCAAGCGGGCGCATGATCCCAGTGTCGCGCAGTTGAACGAAAACGCGAGTCTCAAGGAGGAAATCCGGTGAATGAATTAAGGCCGACTTTGAGGCCTTCCGAAATGCCAGCGTCATCCAAGCGGCCGCGCCTAGGCGAACGTCTACGGAAGAAGGGGCAACAGCAAGAGCGGTCAAGCGCAGAGCCACCTCCTCCCAGGTACTGTTGAGGACGTGAGCATGACGGAGGCTGCCATGCAGAGGTCCTTGGACTGCATGCAAAAATCCTTTGCCGAGCTGGTACAGAGTAACCAGGCCCTTCTACTCAGAGTGCAACTGCTTGAGAACGAGCTTGCCAAGCGATGTGACCTACACTACGATGACGCTGCCAGGCCGGTGGCGGTGTCCAGTGAAATGCTACAAGACAACAAGCAGTCGTGGGCTGACGAGGAAGATGGCATCTCAGCCCAGCTCCGGTCCAACATGCCGAACCATGGCCAGAGCGGATAGTAAGCTCATTGTGTGGCAGTGGCACTGCGCCAGCTTCCGGAGGCGCAGGCCTCAACTGGTGCAGTTCATCAGTGCCCGAGAGCCGCAAGAGAGGCCCCACATCATTTTGCTACAGGAAACCGGAATGGAAATGATTTCCCTGCAGGGGTACCGAGCTTTCTCCTCGTTGGCTCAGAACGGGCTCGGCATCGCGATAGTTATTGCAAATAAGTGTGCTTTCCAGGAGCATGATCTCCGTCTTGGCAACACCAAGCAGGAAGCGTTGCGCGTCCAGACTATACCAAACAGTTGGCTCAAGAACAGCGTCTACATTATCAATGTGTACTGCTCTCCTACGTGCAGCGGTGGCGTAGAGGTAGAACACCCGCCCCGCGTGCAAGAGGTCCGTAGTTCGAATCCCGGTACCGGCAATTTTCCACCGGATTAAAAGAAGAAAAAAATCCGCCTGTTGATGAAATTGCACAAACAGGCCTGGAGTGTGGCCTGATCCCGCTGACCAGAACCGGTAACGCACTCCCTCACCAGAGAAGGATTGGCCACCCTGGTGCAAAACTTGGCCACAACCTCCTATATGAACACAACAATCAAACCCCGGCCCTCAGTCCCCAGCAGCTGCGAAGCAACTGACCACGGCGGCGGTCAGACCTGTGGCGCAGCAGAGGGTGCTAAGAATCACTGGCTCCGGACAGGCCGCCATTGGAATATGAACCTGGCAACGTTTAACGCTAGAACGTTTTCTAGTGAGGCGAGTCTAGCAGTGCTATTGGAGGAATTAGAGGGCAGTAAATGGGATATAATAGGGCTCAGTGAAGTTAGGAGGCCAAAAGAAGCATATACAGTGCTAAAAACGCGCACGTCCTGTGCTACTGGGGCTTAGCGGAGAGAAGAGAACTAGGAGTCGGATTCCTCATTAATAAGAATATAGCTGGTAACATACAGGAATTGTATAGCATTAACGAGAGGGCGGCAGGTCTTGTTGTGAAACTTAATAAGAGGTACAAAATGAAGATTGTACAGGTCTACGCCCCTACATCCAGTCATGATGACCAGGAAGTTGAAAGCTTCTGTGAAGACGTGGAATCGGCGATGGGCAGAGTGAAAACTAAATACACTATACTAATGGGCGACTTTAATGCCAAGGTAGGCAATAAGCAGGCTGGAGACAAGGCAGTGGGGGAATATGGCATAGGCACTAGGAATAGCAGGGGAGAGTTATTAGTAGAGTTTGCGGAACAGAATAATATGAGGATGATGAATACCTTCTTCCGCAAGCGGGATAGCCGAAAGTGGACGTGGAGGAGCCCGAACGGCGAGTCTAGAAATGAAATAGACTTCATACTCTGCGCTAACCCTGGCATCATACAAGATGTGGACGTGCTCGGCGAGGTGCGCTGCAGTGACCACAGGATGGTAAGAACTCGAATTAGTCTAGACCTCAGGAGGGAACGGAAGAAACTGGTACATAAGAAGCCGATTAATGAGTTAGCGGTAAGAGGGAAAATAGAGGAATTCCAGATCAAGCTACAGAACAGGTATTCGGCTTTAACTCAGGAAGAGGACCTTAATGTTGAAACAATGAACGACAATCTTGTGCGCATCATTAAGGAGTGTGCAATGGAACTCGGTGGTAACTCCGTTAGGCAGGATACCAGCAAACTATCGCAGGAGACGAAAGATCTGATCAAGAAACGCCAATGAATGAAAGCATCTAACCCTACAGCTAGAATAGAACTGGCAGAACTTTCGAAGTTAATCAACAAGCGTAAGACAGCTGACATAAGGAAGTATAATATGGATAGAATTGAACATGCTCTCGGGAACGGAGGAAGCCTAAAAACAGTGAAGAAGAAACTAGGAGTTGGCAAGAATCAGATGTATGCGTTAAGAGACAAAGCCGGCAATATCATTACCAATATGGATGAGGTAGTTCAAGTTGCTAAGGAGTTCTATAGAGATTTATACAGTACCAGTGGCACCCACGAGGATAATGGAAGGGAAAATAGTCTAGACGAATTCGAAATTCCAAAGGTAACACCGGAAGAAGTAAAGAAAGCCTTGGGAGATATGCAAAGGGGGAAGGAAGCTGGGGAGGATCAGGTAACAGCAGATTTGTTGAAGGATGGGGGACGGATTGTTCTAGAGAAACTGGCCACGCTGTATACGCAATGCCTCATGACTTCGAGCGTACCGGAATCTTGGAAGAACGCTAACATAATCCTAATCCATAAGAAAGGGGACGCCAAAGACTTGAAAAATTATAGACCGATCAGCTTACTGTCCGTTGCCTACAAACTATTTACTAAGGTAATCGCAAATAGAATCAGGAGCACCTGAGACTTCTGTCAAGCAAGGGACCAGGCAGGATTCCGTAAAGGCTACTCAACAATAGATCATATTCACACTATCAATCAGGTGATAGAGGAATGTGCCGAATATAACCGACCCTTATATATAGCTTTCATTGATTACGAGAAAGCGTTCGATTCTATCGAAACCTCAGCAGTCATGGAAACATTACGGAATTAGGGTGTAGACGAGCCGTATGTAAAAATACTGAAAGATATCTATAGCGGCTCCACAGTCACCGTAGTCCTCCATAAAGCAAGCAACAAAATCCCAATAAAGAAAGGCGTCAGGCAGCGAGATACGATATCTCCAATGCTATTCACAGCGTGCTTACAGGAGGTATTCAGAGACCTGGATTGGGAAGAATTGGGGATAAATGTTAATAGAGAATACCTTAGTAACTTGCGATTCGCTGATGATATTGCCTTGCTTAGTAACTCAGGGGACCAATTGCAATGCATGCTCACTGACCTGGAGAGGCAAAGCAGAAGAGTGGGTCTAAAAATTAATCTGCAGAAAACTAAAGTAATGCTTAACAGTCTCGGTAGAGAACAGAAATTTACAATAGGCAGCGAGGCACTGGAAGTCGTAAGGGAATACATCTACTTAGGGCAGGTAGTGACGGCGGATCCGGATCATGAGAAGGAAATAATCAGAAGAATAAGAATGGGCTGGGGAGCATTTGGCAGGCATTCTCAGATCATGAACAGCAGGTTGCCATTATCCCTGAAGAGAGAGAGAGAGAGAGAGAGAGAAAGCAAGGGTAGGGAAGGCAGGGAGGTCAACCAGAACAGCATCCGGTTTGCTACCCTACACTGGGGGTGGGGGAAAGGGGAATAGAAAGAGGAAGAAAGGGAGAGAGTCAGCACTGAGTACATGTGGGAGGGACACCTTACACAATGACACTATAAGCGGTCTCTTAAGCCCGTGCACTTTAAGTACCGCACTAGTGCACGAATCGCTTTTCGAGCCAGTGACGGTTGTGGCCACGGTCCGAGTATCTTTGACTCGGTGAATGGTCTCGAGTCTAGTCTGTGTAAAGTTGCCCGCAGAGGGAGGCGGTGGACATCGTAGCGAGGGCAGGTACACAATACGTGCTCGATGGACTCCTCGCACCCGCAGGAGTCGCACATCGGGCTCTCGGCCATTCCCATACGGTAGGAGTATGCGTTCGTGAACGCCACTCCCAACCACAAGCGACACAACAAGGTTGCTTCGCCGCGGGAAAGGCGGCGTGTCTTGCCAGCTGTGTCTTGCCAGTACTCACCTACGGGGCAGAAACCTGGAGGCTCTTGAAAAGGGTTCTACTCAAATTGAGGACGACGCAACGAGCTATGGAAAGAAGAATGATAGGTGTAACGTTAAGGGATAAGAAAAGAGCAGATTGGGTAAGGGAACAAACGCGAGTTCATGACATCTTAGTTGAAATCAAGAAAAAGAAATGGGCATGGGCAGGGCATGTAATGAGGAGGGAAGATAACCGATGGTCATTAAGGGTTACGGACTGGATCCCAAGGGAAGGGAAGCGTAGCAGGGGGCGGCAGAAAGTTAGGTGGGCGGATGAGATTAAGAAGTTTGCAGGCACGGCATGGCCACAATTAGTACATGACCGGGGTTGTTGGAGAAGTATGGGAGAGGCCTTTGCCCTGCAGTGGGCGTAACCAGGCTGATGATGATGATGACTGCTCTCCTAGGGACAACCAGCAGACCTTCTAGAGCATAACAACCAAGGCATCGTCCAAGGCGAGGGAGACGCCGCTTGTTATGGCTGCAGATTTCAACGTGCCGCACGAAGCCAGGGGCTACGTGAGAAGCATTCCCAAAAGCTGCAGACTCCTGCAGGCAGCGACTGACAGCTCCCTAGAACTGATAGCAGACCCCCATACCCCACGAGCATGGGAAACTCGGTCTCGAGAGACACCACCCCTGACCTGGCCTTCGTCAAGAACGCGCCGGGAGTCGAGTTGCACAACTTACAAGAGAACCTGGGGAACGACCACTACATCGGGGAAATCTCCCTACCGGTCAGCGCGGCCCCGCAGAGGGCCTTCGATATAATCGACTGGGGCGTCTTCCGAAAGAGAAGGAAGGACGACCATAAAAAATGCGAGTCGCTTGCGGACCTCGTAGTGAAGTTCAAGAAAGATGTAGCTGCGGTCACCAGGACCGTCGAAACGGACCTCAAGCTCGACCGCATGGACGCTCGATTGGCGCACCTGCTCGAAGCCAAGAATTCCCTCACGGCCAGATGGAAGACGCAGAAGCTCAATCGCAACCTCCGGAGGAGGATCGTGGCCCTCAACCACTAGATCGAATCGCACTGCAAAGAGCTCGGCCAGCAGCAATGGAACGAAGTATTCGCGTCCGTCGACACCCAGATGCGTGCAGGAGGCAAGTGGGACCTCCTCAAGCAGTTATTGGACGACACGCAGTCCAAGAGAAACCACAGTCTGGCCATCGATAGGCTGTCCACAAGCTCAATAGCGAAGGCGCATCTGTGAACGAAGTGATGGACGAAGTCGCGCGTCGCTACCTCCCCATCGGGCAGTCCGGGCCAGAAGATTACCCTGCCAATGGCGGCAAGGCGGACGAGGAGCTCGACGCCCGCTTCTCCGTCTCGGAAGTCAGAGCGGCCCTTCAAGGCCTGAATGGAAGATCGGCGCCCGGGCCGGATGGAATCCCCGACAGAACTCTTCGAAATTTAGACGACGGCTCGATCGAACTGCTCACCAAAGAAATAAATGATGTCTGGGAGGCCGGCATCTTACCGGATGCCTGGAAGGAAGCCACGGTGATCCTAATTCCAAAGCCGGGCAAGACACCAGCCATAGACAGTCTGCGACCCATTTCGCTCACGTCTTGCGTGGGCAAGGTGGTAAAGCATGTCATCCACAACCGAATATCGAGGCATGTCGAGGAATGACACCTCCTCCCGCCGAATATGGTCAGCTTCAGACCCTCGCTGTCCGCTCAAGAGGTCATGCTGCTGATCTAGAGGCAGATAGTCGACGTCGTCACGAGAGACGTCCGAGGCATCTTGGCACTGGACATCGCCAAGGCCTTCGACACGACTAAGCACAAGCACGTCCTGGACTCTGTGACGAGATTGAACCTCGGCGAACGCTTTCACGCGTACAGGATCTCTTTCCTTAGGGATCGCAAGGCCACGATCAAATTGGGCCAGATCAAGTCGGACGGATACGCGCTGGGAGCCTGCAGCACGCCGCAGTGTGCGGTGTTATCTCCACTGCTGTGTAACATCTACATGAGAGACCAATCCGTCCAACTCAACCGAATCGGGGCCGTCAATCTCAATCATGCTATCTACGCAGACGACATCACCGTCTGGTGCGGTGGTGTGTCGGACGCAGCGGTGGAGCGGGCCCTGCAGAGGCCTTGCACGTCAGGGAAGAATTTCTCGAGGGCGCGGGACTGGTCCTCTCGCCGACTAAGTCGGAACTCTTGCTGTATCGACCCAACAGAAAAGGCCGCAAGTTCGACATGACGCTGGACCAAGTACCGATCGAACTCAGAACAAAGACGGGTCAGCGTATCCAGAGGGTGGATTCTCTCAGGGTGCTCGGACGGGTCCTGAATGCAAAAGGCAGCAACGCGTATGATCGCGCGCCTGAGTGCGAAGACAGAGAACCTGCTCAGACTCGTTTCGCGAGTGACGAGCAGGATGGGGGGGGGGCATCAGCGAAGCGAACCTCATAAGGATCTACCACGCCTTCCCCATGAGCCATATCAACTACGTGGCTTCTGCGCTAAACTGGTCATGGTCGGAGGAGAACAAGATCGACGCACTCACCAGGAAGAGTATTAAAAAAGTCCTCGGCATCCCCATCACGACCAGCACGGAGAAGTTGATGGAACTCGGGGTCCACAACACCCTGAGCGAAGTCGTCGAAGCGCAGAAAACGGCACAGATCGTTCACCTCTCTACCACCAAGGCCGGCCGCCGAATACTCGAGATGGCGGGTCTGACAACCATGGCCGAGGAGTCGTGCGCCATCCCGCTATGCCAGCATGAAAGGGAAGCCTTTCGAGTCTCCCCCGTCCCGAGGAATGTTCATGCAAAACACAAAGAGGCCCAGCGCGCAGCCCGAGCCTGAGCACTCATCAAGGCTGCCCTGCAGAACCCAGAGCTCACGTCTTTTATCGACGCGGCGCGGTATCCGGGATCAAACTCGTGCGTGGCCACGGTGGTTGACCCACAGGGCAAGATCCTCAATGCGCCGTCTATGCGACGCTCGACGGCGCCCGTCGCAGAGCAAGTCGCAGTGGCGCTGGCTCTGTGCGAATTGGGCGCACGCAGATCTTCACGGACTCCAGGTCGGCGGCGATGGCCTTTCTCGCCGGCTCGGTCTCGGCCGAGGCTGCGGCGGTGCTGAGAACCCGCAAGACAGGCACGGCCCATGATGGCATCACTTGGTTCCCGGCTCACATGGGGCGGAACTTCTTCCCCGGCTCGATCAACCCTAATGAGCTGGCCCACGACCAGGCGCGAGGTCTCATCAACTGCGCCAGTCCGAGGGGCGCGGCTTCGCAGGGGATCAACCAAACCACGGACCCGCTGCTTACTTTCCACACAACTACTCACTATCAGCTGGGATGCAGGCAGCATCCGGCTCCTCACCCGAAGGTAGGCAGACGCAAGGCCTTGGTGCTGAGAATGCTGCAGACGGGCTCTTTTCCATCTCGCTCAAGGCTGAGCCACTACACTCCGGATGTGGATCCCCGCTGCTCAGACTGCGGTGAGAAACGGTGTACCTTGAACCACATGCTGTAGCAATGTTCTGCGTTGCGCCACTCGCCTTTCAACAGGCATGAAGACTGGGATGAAGCCGTCAAGATTGACGACCTTTAAGTCCAGCTTCGAGCTGGCCAAAGGGCCTGCAACAGGGATGAAGATCACGGTCTTCCACCCCCGGCGCAGGTGCTGCCCGCGACTACGCCAACCTAGTTCCTTAGGACCAATTAATTACGGACAGACAGACACACCGACAGACAAGACGACAGACAGACAGACAGACAGACAGACAGACAGACAGACAGACACACCGACAGACAAGACGACAGACACACCGACAGACAAGACGACAGACACACAGACAGACAAGACGACAGACACACAGACAGACAAGACGACAGACAGACAGACAGACAGACACACAGACAGACACACCGACAGACAGACAGACAGACAGACAGACAGACAGACAGACAGACAGACAGACAGACAGACAGACAGACAGACAGACAGACAGACAGACAGACAGACAGACAGACAGACAGACAGACAGACAGACAGACAGACAGACAGACAGACAGACAGACAGACAGACAGACAGACAGACAGACAGACAGACAGACAGACAGACAGACAGACAGACAGACAGACAGACAGACAGACAGACAGACAGACAGACAGACAGACAGACAGACAGACAGACAGACAGACAGACAGACAGACAGACAGACAGACAGACAGACAGACAGACAGACAGACAGACAGACAGACAGACAGACAGACAGACAGACAGACAGACAGACAGACAGACAGACAGACAGACAGACAGACAGACAGACAGACAGACAGACAGACAGACAGACAGACAGACAGACAGACAGACAGACAGACAGACAGACAGACAGACAGACAGACAGACAGACAGACAGACAGACAGACAGACAGACAGACAGACAGACAGACAGACAGACAGACCGTCCGTCCGTCCGTCCGTCCGTCCGTCCGTCCGTCCGTCCGTCCGTCTGTCTGTCTGTCTGTCTGTCTGTTTGACGCACCTTAAATAGCAGCAGGTGGTCAAAGTTATTGCGGATTCCTTCACTACGGCGTGACTCACAATGAAATCATGATCATGTCAGGTAAAACCCTAGAATATATTGTTGAATGAAGTTAACCATTTAGATGTTGGGCCTATGTGTAATCCTCGGAAAACCTCTCATAAACTGTTTACTTAAAATTGATTGAGTGGTTAGTTCAATGGCCCTATTAGTGAAACGTACGTGAATGCAATTGCTAGGCTTAAGAAACATGTTGCTATTCTTGCATCACACTTCAACGCGCTGCTAAAAAGGGGCAAGGCGTGCACACACGGACACAAGAGAAGTGGACAACACGAACGCCGCGATCGTGTTGTCCACTTACGTTGTGTCCGTGTCTGCACGAGTTACTCCATTTTGCAATATGAATTCTTACCAACTGGCTCAGCTTTCTGTCGTTCTAAACATCAGCGCGATCGCGGATGTTTAGCAGTTGTGTTGAACAGGTTTGATCTGAGACATATGCACAGCTATCGGCAAACATGTTGATGCTATACCTAATTACATCTGCAATAGTATCGACAAGAAACAGGAGCATCCCTGAAAAAGACCATTGGGACACCCCACCAGAAGATAACAAACTAAACATACAGAATTCACTTAAAATGAGTTGCTGTTCTTTCTTTGTGTCAAGGTTCCTAGTCTATTTGCAAACATTTTCGTCGGTTTTCAGATTCTTTAGCTTCTTTTCTATACTGAACGAGACACTGGGCCCTATAACGTAAAACTATTTCAATATCTTTCTATTCCAATCTCCTGACGTGAAATTTGCGTAACCACCGACGCAAGCGCTGGGCGGTCACCCGCAGGGTTGTCTGAACAGGCCAATCAAAGGCTCTCCTCGTTCATAGGAGGTCACTTTTGTTTGCTTGAAAAACGAAAATACATTGCCTACACTGAGCGGCTTGTCGTATCTAGTTGGCTGACAAGAGGCCAGGAGAACGCTCAAGTGGAGAGGGATGCACTGGGGCAGAGCCTGTGCACTGAAAATCGATAACCGGATGAAGAGGGTGGTGCCGGCATCTGCGATTGGTCGGCTTTCCCTTACTTAGCTTGTGGTGGCTGGTCGAAAATCACGGCGGCATGCAATGGAAGCTTAAGAATGACGCTAAAACTGACCCTCAGCAAACAAGAGTTGGCAGAATGAGGTAGTAAACGTGATGAAAGGGCTTGAAAACGTTACACGGCCACGCAAGAAGTTTTATTATACGCAAATACACCCATGCTCTCCGGCAGGTACAAGTAGCCAGTGTCTCAGCGATCGGCGGCAGCCATCTTTTATTCCTTTCGGAACGGGGCAGCCTGCGGCTATTCTGAAGAAAATTCAGTTTTGTTCGGCATAATAATGCATCTTTATCGCGTACACGTCACTTTGACGCGGTGAGATTGTGCGGCTTTGTGACGTCGCGTGACAGGCAGGTGACGTGGATGCAGCCCGAAAACATTTTACCAATAGCCAAGGGCTAATGGCGAAAAAGGGTCGAATCAGAAATAGCTGTCTTTTTTTTCTGCCAAATCAGGCATAATCAGTGTGTACAAATCATATCAGCTGGGGAGGTATCGCGGTTTTCATGACGTCGCGTGATAGACAGGTGAAGTGGGCGCCGTCGAAAAAAGTTTTTGCGTGATCATGGAGGGCTGATAGCAGAATTGTAATAAAAAAGTTTGGAATAGTTTTACGTTATAGCGCCCACTGTGTCGAGACTTTTCCGAAATGTTAAAAACAAGCAGTCAATCCGTTTACTAAACATTTCATTCCTGACGCACAATAGAGGAACACGCAGCAGGGGAACAGGGAAACGGAAAGAGACGGAGAAGCGCCAGGAACGGTATGTTTTGTAACCCATAGCACCAACTTGCTCAAGAACAAATTGTTTTGGAGAAAATCGCTATTAAATGATTTAGGTAAACTGATGGCTAAGCCGTAGTAGCATTTGATTCACTGCGATTTATTACAAATGATTAATATTTTTTTGAAAGGCTGTTCTGTTTAGCCGTAAAAAATTTGTTTTTCAGAGAAATTGATCATAACAGAAAATTTAAACGTGCATTTAAGATATTGGTAGCTTCGTTGCACATTCAGAAATAGAAATCCATAAAGGGGCAATCTTTTATTACCTACCATTTTGCTTGAAGTCGCGAAGCACTGACAGCGACAGTAACCATCCGTGGAATTTGCTGCTGCACTACGTAAACGGCATCCAGGCGGCTACCAGCTGTTGCATGTATATCTGACGTGGCAGAAAGTGCATGTGTGGTGAAATTGCATTGTTGAAGCTCCTGCGGCATCGCGCACGTGGCTGTACAGGTTTTCAAAGGTGAGCGGTGGCGACTGTCCAGATAACTTCAAATATTATTGCCGTCTGCAATACTCTGGTGGCGCCCATATTTTGTGCAGAAATACTCAGTTATGAAAAAAAAAACGAAACGTAGGGCCGTATAACGTAAACTATTCCAGTATATCTTTACTCCAATTTCCTGACGTCAAATTTGCCCAACCGCCGACACAATTAAGCATCGTGTGGTCGCCCGCAGGGTTGTCTGAACAAACCAATCAAATGCTCCCCTCGTTCATAGGGGGTCACTTTTGTTTGCGTGAAAACAAATAACATTGCCTGAACTGAGCGGCTTGTCTTACCTAAATGGCTCACAAGAGGCGAGGAGCATGGAGAGGGACTCCATGGGGTCGAGCCACTGCACTGAATATCGATAACCGGATGAAGAGGGTGGTGCCGGCGTCTGCGATTGGTCCGCTTTCTCTTACTCAGCTTGCGGTGGCTCGTCGACAATCGCGGCGGCATGCAACGAAAGCTTAAGAATGACGCTTAAACGGATCCTCGGCAAAGAAGAGTTGGCAGAACGAGTGCATAAACGTGCCGAAAGTTCTCGAAAACGTTAGACGGCCACGCAAAAAGCTTTATTACACGAAAATGACCCCATGCATTCCGGCACGAGCGAGTAGCCAGTGCCGGAGCGATCGGCGGCAGCCATCTTTTATTCCTTTCGGAACGGGGCAGGCTGCGACTATTCATAAGAAAATTCAGTTTTGTTCGGCATATTAATGCATCTTTAACGCGTACGCGTCACTCTGACGCGGTAAATATTTGCAGTTTTGTGACGTCGCGTGACACGCAGGTGAAGTGGGTTTAGCCCGAAAACTTTTGAGCAATAGCCGAGGGCCAATGGCAAAAAGCCGTCGAATCAGAAATAACTATTTTTGTTTGGTTCGGTCAAATTATGCATAATCAGTGTGTACACATTATATCAGATGGGGAGCTATCGCGGCTTTCGTGACGTCGCTTGACAGACAGGTTAAGTGGGGGTGGTCCAAAAAAAGTTTGTTGCCAATCGCAGTTGGCTGATTACAGAATTGGAATAGAAATGTTTGGAATAGTTTTACGTTATAGCGCCCCTAAATAAACTTATAGCACCAAGTAAGCGCCGTCAAGAGCACAATTCATTCATCGGCGCAAACCTTTCTAAGCTTTCTATGCCTACTTTCATATTATATGTGTACGAATAGGTAAAGTATCACGATCACGCGAATTAGCGTTATGGTCATGGTATGACGTAGGTACATGGGACAGATTTCTGGTGGTGCTCGCCATAAAAAACTTCTGCATTAGCAACCAAACGAAGATGGGGCATTATGACTGAATATAGAACACGTATATAAAAAGAATACAGAGTACGAAAGGCGACGCATTCATAGCCATTGGAAAGTATTAAAAATCACAAGAAAAACAATAGACATATATTTACATTGGCCATATCAGTTGCAATGAACGTGCTTCTACTAACATAGATAATGTCATGCATGCTCGGACAAAGACATTAAGGAGTCTCACTCCACGACCGCGAGCACTCGCTGTCACAAAAAAACTGGCCTAATGAGGAGCACCGGAAGCGGGGAACGCGAGTGAATATCTCGAGGCGAGTGTGTCGTGCTGCCGCAAGCTTTAAAGAATTTCATGTGCGCCACGACTTGAAAACACGGATCAGGAGACCTCCAACACTCGGTACAGGGGAAGACAGCGCGAAAAAGCCATCAACAGTCTCAGCTCGCCCGGCGCGTATGCGCTTAACCGGGCATGCAGCCATGCGCAGCCACGGCAGGACAAGGGGAGAAGACAAGTGCTTTCCGCCCATACCATGATCGATCACGTTACCTCTCATAAAAGGTGCGCGTGATGACTATGAATGCCGAGCACCTTTCCTTCTTCCGTGCCACCCTCGGTTCACCCTCGTATGCTTACTCTTTAACCCGCTGCACATGGAACGTAGGTCACATAGTCTCATCGCACTTGAACTTCACGCCGAAAATTACGGACAGAGCAATGGCGAAAATGCGCCTGTAGTGTCCACAGAAGTTCTACCGCATAAAGATGGTGAAGCTGTCAGCCGTACGTGATTTGTAGATGACGTTGATGTTTCTCGATGACCCGCGGTACACACCTAATACTCGCCCAAGAGCAGAAAGCTGCGAATTTGAAGAGTGTTTTATTAAGGTACGAATAATTGTGGTATTAAGGTTTTTCCTTACGCTGGTGATTACCTGATTTTCTGCAATAAAGACGGATTTAATTCCGCCGCTACCTCAGTAAGGGAGCAATATAAGCTTAATGGAGGAGGATTAGAGTTTATCAAAGAACTTCCTCAGAAACGCGTAATACAGTTTCTAGGCATTTCCTTGCTCTTTGAACAAAATAACGAGTGTTAGGAGTACTCCCCTAGATCTCCGAAGCCTTTGTTAAACTTTCCATCAAAGTATTTCAAAATAGTAAAAAAAAAGTAATTGCCTGTCGTGCCTTAAGTCTTCTCTCGCCAGATCGGGCAAGCACAAAATGAGCGCCAGTTTTAATACACAGGTACGGTGCCTATTAGCAGCAGGTTATCTTAGAGTGGAAGTGGCCACATTGGCTAAACGGCTAAAGAAGTCGATTTTAAGTGAACGAACGTGATTACAGAAATCCGTAGTAGCAAGAAAAGAGTAGTGGCTGTTCCCTACATTCATTCAGTATTGCACAGGCTAAAAAAAGTTACAAGTAGGTATGGTGTTAATGTTGTTCTCACTGCTCCCAATGAACTCGGTAAAGTATGCGCTGCCGTGCAGAGGAAAAAGGAGGAGGTGAAAGGCGAAAAAAGAACATATATTTTCCCAGTGAAGCACACCAACAAAAACAATTTTACTGACTCGTATGGGTGTGGTATATAAAGTTCCTTTTAGCTATAGCCATTGCTACGTAGGGCAAACGGGGCGGTGTATCAATCAGTAGCTAATGGAACATAAAAGATCGTTAACCGGTGGATCGCCTTCTAATTTTTCCTTACATTGCCAAGACTGCCAAGATTGTTATTGCACGCCTGAGTTAGACAAATGCGTGATATTTTGCAGGCATAGGAATGAAGATACGCGTCTTATGGTCGAGGCATGGCATATCAATATGGTGGACATGCGCGCGCGAGTCAGCCTTCGATTACCTTACATAAGGAAGAGATCAATTGCATTAACATTTATCTCTTACGTAGACCGGCACATGTACCCAACTGACACGTGGTGCTACCATTCCAGAGCATGCGCAGATGCATTTTGTGTCTCCTTTACTTTTTCGGCTCAGTTGATAGTCGGCGTTCGTGTTGTCCTCTTCCTTTGTGTCCTTGTCTGTACGCCGTACCCTTGTTTGCATTCTGAATCCTTACCAACTACCTCAGCGTTGTGTAGTTCTAAAATAGTTTGAGTATCTCCTAGCGACGGCAGACAACACTAATTTGGTTCTGTACAGCTACACGGAATTTGCTTCTTTTTTCATGTTTGACTCAACTTACGTCGAAAACCACAGAGCGTTGGCAGGCTAGTTGGTGCGAATCCACAATTACTTTGTTTAGCGTAAAACAATGGACCCAAGAAAGATGGCAGGACAAGGCGCCTTGTCCTGTCGTCTTTCCTGTGTCCGTTGTTTTGCGCTATACAAAGTAATTACGTGGGACACCCTACATGCTGAAGCCTGCTTCACGCAAAGCCTATTGTTATTATTACGGTGAAAATTGTGGAAGGAATAGTTGATCAGCACCAACTCCAGATTATTTTATTCAACGTGGTGCCTCTCGTCGCTCAGTACAAAGTTACACGCGGAATAGCAATGCTCAACATCAGCAGACGGGTTTTAAACGTAGTTACACTTGGGACCCTTTCATGGCTTAAACAACACCTGGATCGAACAGCGCTCACCGGCAAAAACTACCGATATACATTTGAAGAGAGAAAATACTGCATTATTGAGCATGACTAATTGTAACTTTAGTCCGACTTTTTTGGCTAGTGGCCATTCTGGAACGGTGAGGATTTGTTGTTGGGCATCCAAAATTAGCGCAATGGTCTTTGTTAACTGCGCCCGAAGTTCCAAGTTTATTCATAGTGTCGGCAACTTCTTGAACAAGCTCAAGCGAGAGGGCGATTCACGAACATGGTGTTGGTTGAGGGTTCGGCTTAAGCAATGAGCTCGTTCACGTTTTGATGTGCTTCCTCTGTTCTTCACGAGTGCGTTAAAGCGCATGTGCTAAGCATGTGACATGTGCCAACTGTCAGTTTAAAGTCTTCGATAGACGAGCAGCCTTCTGCATCTAGGCTGTGGCGTTTGTGCAGAGCAGCAGTGCCTTAGCGCCGCCGATTTCTGTAGGGTACAGAACCTTTTGATACTAGTTTACAAAGTATTCTGTAGACTCCCTATGTGTTCCCTCCAAGAGATCCCCGGCTAAAAAGTGAACGACAATACGCATCTTCAGTTCTGTTCTCTTACCTAAGGAATGCAGTTGTCGTCGCAAGCTCTTTGCGATTCTTGCTGATATGGCTCGTCATGAATTGTCCGGAGGTAGTTATTCCGGAATATAGACTCAAAAGGCACGCTTTGGTTTCACCATTTATGCAGGAATTCTTTCAGCAGAGTATTTTCACTTCAGCATTATGGTTGGCAGAACACGGTCTCTCAATCTGAAGTGTAGCACGGTAAATCAGGTATCCACTGCTGAATCAACACACTCTTGGGTGCTTTTCAACGCGGAGCACATTGTCACACCGCTATACGACGACAAAAACAATAGTTTCCGCCGACGTGTTTTATTTGAAGCTAATAGAGTTTAGAACAATCAATGATGCCAAATCATTTGAATCTGAAACCGCCCTCGAAACTGAGCCAGTAGGCTAATTATTCTTTTATAGACGCTGATTTTGCACACATGAATTTATGGGCACTCATGCGATAAATAGGTGCATGTAGGCATTAGAAAAACTATACTAAACGTTTTTGTATCACAGAATTCATGCTCATATAAATAAAAGGCTCAATTACGAAGCAAGAAATAAATATTAAAAAATGTCAGCCCAAGCAGTCCGCGCAGATCCAGAACCAGCGAACTTCAAAGGTGCGAACCCGGTGTTTATCGCAGAGTAAATCCTGACGGTTTATGAAAGTATTTATCCATTATTGGTCACGTTTTTGTGTTTCTTAAATAATAATTAATGGCGATGACGAACGCGGGAGCTATGACACGAGCGCGTTCGCGTGGTAGCGCCGAGGGGCGCCAAGGAGCCAGCGGTGGAAGAAGACGAAGACACCGGAGCCATTGCTGATTATGACAGTTTCTTTTTCTACACACTGATACGATAGTGGAGAAATCAGCCCTTACCAGCTTCGCTGTAAAGTTGCGCAGAAAGTCATCTTGAGGTTGTTTAGGTATTACTAAGCATTGTGCCACTTGCTCATCTCCACGCATCGATGTTAATAAACGTGATCCAACCCGTGCAAAGAAGGGCGCTGCGGCGAATCAAACTGCTGCTGACGGTGACGTGAGGTGGGCTGACGACTTCATTAGAATTCATTATCGAGTTTGAGCGCCTTATGAATACGCGTCGAACGATTATGGACTCTGTTCATGCGCACTCCGGAGACGGCTGCCTGGGGCGCGGCAACGAGGGCCTTATCTTGAAAGCGATCCGCGATAGGGGCTCAGTGCGGGGAGTGCCGACAGCTTCGTGTTCTCTGTGTTCTCGCCTCATAGCTCGCGTTGAAGCGACAGGCAGCACGAAGGTGAGTTCGCTCGCTGCTGCGAGCGCTATGGTGAAAGCGATCGTTTTACGGGACCGACGGAAAGAAAGTTTTTCTCGTGGGCTAAGCATACTGAGACAAGATGCTTTGAAAGCACGCGCACCAGCCGCGTCGTGCGCACGTCCATTTGATTACTGCTACCTGCGGAAGGTAGCGTCAGTGAAGCGGACAACACGTGCTCACAAGGCACGTGCCATCGGAGCAAGTGTCATCAGCGCGAGACATGAGGGAAGAAGAGGTGCGGGTCTCTTGCGAAAAGACTCCATACATTGTAGTAAGACGCTCGCTCAGCTGTTTGTCGGGCACAAGGTCGCCCAACGTAAACTTATTAATGTACCTTCACTCAACTGTGCGTTACAATTCTGGTGAAGGTGCGGCGCACGATTTCAAGCCCTTCTTGAGTCAGAGAAAGAAGCCCAGACCAACGTCTGGTCGGAACCATAGAATTGACTCCTGTTGACCAATGCAGTACTCGTCGCCTACGAGGTCAGTGCCCCGAGGTTTTCCCTTTGCTGGATTCTACCAGGGTGTCAGCAGCTGCTAACGGAAACACTACCGAGATGACAGCTCACGTCACGCCAACCTACTCGTAGCGAACTCGCCAATGACGCCAGAGCCTTTCCACAACGACACATTTGAAGACGCAGAATACCGGCTGAAACGTTTTGAGTGCGTCGCGGAGTTCAATGGATGGAATGGAGAGCTCAAACTAAGAAACGTTTACACTGCGTTCGAGAGCAGCACACGAACGCAGTTTAAAAACCACAAAGCGAGATTTGTATCGTGGGAGGGTTTCCGACGGGAGTAGCTTGCAACTTACCCAGATACCGGCCGCAGGGAGAGGGCCGAAGCTGCCCTGGAAGGAAGAAACCATCGGAACGATAAAAGCATGTAGAAGGCATGTCCCGTCTGTTCCGCCGAGCTGATTCAAACATGAGCGAGGACACGAGATGAGCTACGGCATCTAATGCTGGGCGTAAAACAGGATCTGTTCGTACGGTTGGTTCGCAACCCGCCAGGCACCATCTCTGAGTTTCATTCTGAGGCGACAACAATGGAAAGCATGTTGCAGCAGCGATCAAAGATGTACAACCCGGGAATGAAAATCACCTGTGTAGACTCAGTTCAAGCCATCTTCGGAAACAGCAGGGGGCTCATACCGGAGCTCGTGAACTCTGCAGTGCGAGAAGAGCGCCAGAGGCCAGAACGCTCCATCGCCCTCTTCGCTGACAGGCGTGGTGCACGAAGTCAGACAAGCGGTCCGGAAACCACAGGTCAGTGCGCAGCGCCAAGCGCCACTACTGCGCCAACCGAGCGTCTCGTATGGCGCTGTGCTGAGGGGAACTCCCGGGCATGCTGACGTTGCAGCCACTGCCTCTATGAACCGCTCGATTGCTCGAAATGCCGCCACCCGACAGATGTATGAAGACGGCTGATGTATGACGCACTCCTGGCCGATTACCTATTTGCCTCCACTGTGGTGAGGTTGGCCACCTCTACAGAATGTGCCACTTTCGCCAGGCCGGACTTCGCTGTTATCCCGTAAACGCACCTTGCCCTCGAAATGGTGAGCGTTCATTTGAAATCGAAGAGTACTTGCCTACTTGTCAAAGCTCCCCATATGCCAATTAGCAAAACCAATCTCTTTTAACACCGCCGTTGAGGTATCGGTCACCGAGCTCCC
Organism: Dermacentor albipictus; assembly: GCF_038994185.2. Taxonomy (NCBI): domain Eukaryota; kingdom Metazoa; phylum Arthropoda; class Arachnida; order Ixodida; family Ixodidae; genus Dermacentor; species Dermacentor albipictus. Next base: position 13,005,152 of record NC_091828.1, on the reverse strand, counting down.
GTCCGTCGTAATGTTCTCCAAGATGCCGTTCACAGAGCCCGTGTCGGGAAAACTCGAGTCAGCGACATCAGTAGGTAAGGCCCATGCCGACGCGAGAAGAGAACCTCCATCGATGAGTCCGAACGACGGTGAGGGATTATAAATTATTAAAAAAGATTAAAGATGAAGATTTTATTATTATTATTATTATTATTATTATTATTATTATTATTATTATTATTATTATTTGTAATGCGGTTTATTGAACAGTCAGGAATGCGACCGTCTCCGTCGAGCGTCAGACAACGAGAGCGCGAGCCCCTCTTCGTCGCCGGGCCGATGATGATAGTGCGTCCATAGGGCGTGCCAGTCTTCTTCGCTACAACTGCCCCCTGGAGAAGCAGAAGCCATCCTGGCGACTCAAGGAGGAGCGAGGACAAGGGGGTCGTAATAGGGTTTAAGCCTCTGGACGTGCACTGTCTCGCGTCCGCGACGCCTCAAGTGAGTAGACAGCGTTAGCGGCTCGACGACTTAGTTGACTGGTGTCGTCTGTTGGACGACGCGGTAGGGACCGTGGTATTGAGCGAGGAGTTTAGAAGATAGACCAGGGGTGCTTCAAGGCATTCAAATCCAGACGGCTGGTAGGTGCAGGGGGGTCGGTCATCATCGCGACGGAATTTTTGGAGACTCTGGTCTTCCGCCATGAACGAATGGGCCAGCTGACGGCATTCCTCGGCATACTTGGAGGCCCCAGACAGAGGCGTGCCCTCTGATGGGTCAGGCCGGTAGGGGAGCATGGTGTCGTGCGTACAGGTAGGTTCACGGCCATAGACGAGGAAGAATGGCGAAAATCCCGCTGTGGCCTGTGAAGCGGTGCTACAGGCATACGTAACATATCGCGAAACAAGGTCCCAGTTGTTATGATCCGATGTAATGTGCATGAATGCCATGTCGCCCTAAGTACGATTGAACCGTTCTGTTATGCCGCTCGTTTGCGGATGATAAGCTGTAGTGGTGCGATGGACGCGGTATGGCACGCGGTCAGAAGGGCGTTAAGAACTTCGGAAAGAAACGCACGCCCTCTGTCACTCAGAAGTTCCCGTGGTGCCCCATGATGCAGTATGAAGTGATGTAGGAGGAAGGACGCAATGTCACTGGCTGTCGCTGTTTTCAGTGCCACAGTTTCTGCATAGCATAGCATAGGTTATATTCCGCACATTTCTCTATCACCTGATTGATAGTGTGAATATGATCTATTGTTGAGCAGCCTTTACGGAATCCTGCCTGGTCCTTTGCTTGACAGAAGTCTAAGGTGTTCCTGATTCGACAGCGACAATAATCCAGCGATTGCCAGCTGATGTGCAGGGAAGAAAACCGTAGAGATCGATGCCGACGTAGTCGAATGGTCGGGATGGACAAGGAATGGGCTGTAAAGGACCAGAAGGACGAGGGGCAGGAAGCTTGCGTCGTTGACACGCTGTGCACGAGCGAATGTACTTTCGCACAAAATTATACATGCCACGCCAATAAAGGCGCGAACGAAGCCTGGCGTAAGTCTTGAAGAGGCCGGCATGGGTGCATTGCGGGTCTGAATGGAGAGCGGAGCATACATCTGTGCGCATATGGCGGGGGACGACTAACAACCATTTGCGGCCAACGGAAGCGTAATTTTGACGATAGAGAACACCATCCCGTAACTCAAGATGCGAAGCTTGGCGGTGGATAGCGCGTGGAGGGCGTGTTGTTGAATTGTCAGAAACGCAACCCATAAGTGCCGCAATCCATGGATCTTTGCGTTGCTCCACAGCCATGTTGGTTATATTCCGCACATTTCTCTATCACCTGATTGATAGTGTGAATATGATCTATTGTTGAGTAGCCTTTATGGAATCCTGCCTGGTCGTTTGCTTGACAGAAGTCTAAGGTGTTCCTGATTCTATTTGCGATTACCTTAGTAAATAGTTTGTAGGTTACTGACAGTAAGCTGATCGGTCTATAATTTTCCAAGTCTTTGGCGTCCCTTTTCTTATGGATTAGGATTACGTTAGCGCTCTTCCAAGATTCCGGTATGCTCGAGGTCATGAGGCATTGTGTATACAGGGTGGCCAGTTTCTCTAGAACAATCTGTCCACCATCCTTCAAGAAATCTGCTGTTACCTGATCCTCCCCAGCTGCCTTCCCCCTTTGCATATCTCCCTAGGCTTTCTTTACTTCTTCCGGCGTTACCTTCGGGATTTCGAATTCCTCTAGACTATTTTCTCTTCCATTATCGTCGTGGGTGCCACTGGTACTGTATAAATCTCTATAGAACTCCTCAGCCCCTTGAACTATCTCATCCATAATAGTAATGATATTGCTGGCTTTGTCTCTTAACGAATACATCTGATTTTTGCCAATTCCTAGTTTCTTCTTCACTGTTTTTAGGCTTCCTCAGTTTCTGAGAGCATGTTCAATTCTATCCATATTATACTTCCTGATGTCAGCTGTCTTACGCTTGTTGATTAACTTCGAAAGTTCTGCCAGTTCTATTCTAGCTGTAGGGTTAGAGGCTTTCATACATTGGCGTTTCTTGATCAGATCTTTCGTCTCCTGTGATAGTTTACTGGTATCCTGCCTAACGGAGTTGCCACCGACAAGGAGTGTGCAATGGAAGTCGGTAGGTTATGCTATGCATATCTTATTTTCCAAAAAGATGGCTGCGCATTCGCAAGCTAGGTTTAATTGCATAAATACATGAGCAGCACGCCGCCCATGCGCAACTAACTCAAGCCTGAGTAGAGCTTACAATAGTTCACTTATCATGTGCATCCTGTGTGAGCCTATTTTTTATAGATAGAGTAATCAAAACAGATCACACGACGCGGACAGTATCAAATAGTCTTTACTCCATCATCCTTTTTTACAGTCTAGGCTGAGAGAGGGAGCATGCCCATCATAGTAGTGCTTATTTTGTGTACTTTCGTAATGCCCCGTATATTGTTTAAATGCTAAGTTAGGTATGGTCCAAATAGTAAGGGTGCAACAGATTGGCCGCCCAAGCCGGCAAGAAAGAATGTAATTATTGGATTTCACTCAAAATATGTTTAAAAGGGTAAACAAAAACCCGGGGCACTTCGCCGACCAAATAAAGATTTAAAAGAAAAGAAGACGTTTCGGCTCTCACACGGGAGCCTTGTTCACAGGTAAAATAAACAAAGGTGCTCGAGCAGCTCGCTTAAATAGTCTAGAACACGTGACGCAGGCAGCGCGCATACACTGACGGCAGATTGCCATCGCTCCTGTTCAGAGTGTGTGGCGTAGTCTGGATCATGAGGGACTCAAGATAAAGGCGTCGAGATAGCCCTTTTTCCCTGGCAAGGACACGTGCCTTCCCCCAGTCGATTGCGTGGCCGCTTGAAGTGGCATGCTCAGCCAAGGCCCTGGATTTCACATTTTCTTTTCTGACGTCATAATTGTGCTGTTTGATACGCCTTTCAAAGTCGCCAGTTTCGCCAATGTACACGTAGTCGCAATCCGCGCATGGGACAACGTACACAACACCTGGGAATTTCTCTTTTGGTAATTTGTCCTTAACATTGACGAGTGATTGCCGTAGTTTCTGGTTTGGAATGTGTGCCACTTGAACATTGTATGAACGCAGAATACGGCTTAGAGCTTCACTCGTGGACGGGATACAGGGTATTCCGGCGCGCTTTTGACTAGAGGCAGCATGGGGTAACTGCGGACGTGCCATTTGTCGTTCGACAGCATTCAAGAAAGAGCACGGGTAACCACAGGCTGATAGTTCCCGCCGTACCACGCTTACGTCGGATGCGTAGTCTTCTTGTCTCGTGCAGATTTTCTCCGCGCGTCGTAGAAGCGTCGAAACCACTGCCCTTTTGTGAGAAGCAGGTGGCAAGGAGCCGAAATGCAAGTAGCGTCCTGTGTGAGTTGGCTTTCTGTAAACTGCGAACGACAAAGTGGGCCCCTTTCTTTCAATCAGCATATCAAGGAACGGAAGCTTGCCGTTGACTTCCTCTTCTACCGTGAAGTGGATCGCTGCTTCCATGCTGTTCAGGTGTGAAGTGAACGACTGAACTGCTTCTTTATGAATGATGCAAAAACAGTCGTCCACGTAGCGAAAGAATGCCTTCGGAGCAGGGCTGAACGAAGCGAGTGCTCGACTTTCAAGTGCTTCCATTATCAAGTTAGAGGCAGTTACCGATATGGAAGCTCCCATAGCCGTTTCGTGGACCTGTTTGTAGAAGCACTTTTGGAACGTAAAGTACGTATTTGATAAACAGAACTGTAACAGCCGAGCCATGTCCGGTGCATCAATGGGCGATCTCTCGGGGAGAGTGGCATCCGACTCCAGAGCGGTACTGCATGCATCCACGGCCAGTTCCGTTGGCACACTAGTAAAAAGCAATTTCACGTCAAAAGAGACCAAGATGTCGTCTGTGTCCAGTACGACGTCACGGACTTTGTCCATCAAGTCGTAGGAATTGCGTATGTGAGTAGCACGTTGTCCGACGAGGGGTGAAATGACACGATGTAAAAATCCTGATAGCTTGTGCAGGGGTGAACGCGTGAAATCTACAATTGGACGCATGGGAACGCCTGGCTTTTGAACCTTGGGGAGGCCCTAAAGAGCAGGGGCCGAACCATTATGGCAAAGTAATGTAAAATACAGTGACTTGCGTTCAGGGGGGACCACACGAAAGACATCGGCCAAAAGCTTCTGGTAGTCTCATTGCACCTTGGGTGTTGGATCCCGGTCAAGTTGAACGTACGTATTCGTGTCTTCTAACAGCGTCAACATCTTCTGGGAGTAGCCGACTTTGTCCAACAGAACAGTCGCGTTCCCTTTGTCTGCGGGAAGGATCACGACCTTGCAGTTGCCGCGAAGCCCCTTCACCGCTTGACGCTCTTCTGAAGACAGGGCCGAAGAAGGGGGGCCCCGCAGTCTGGAGAGAACAGACACAACACGAGTGCGGGCCTCATCACGGTGCGCAGGATCAACTTGGCTAACGGCGTTCTCCACGGCACACACAAACTTCTTTTTATCCCTTGCAGCTCCGGCGTTGAAATTGAGGCCAAGGCTGAGGACCGAAAGCTCTGTTTTGTCTGGTTTGTACGAGGACATGTTGAGAACCGTGCACTTTCCTGCTTTGCGCTGAGCGTCGCTTCGCTGGGCTTGAAGTCTGCGAATCTTGTTGTCGTGCGACAGATCATCTTTCCGTGCACGAAGGCTTGCTTGAAAATTCGCATGTAGCTGCACGCTTGCGGAATCGTTAGGCAAGCGGAACTCTAGCTGACGGCAAGCAAAGAAAGCTTGGTTCTCCAGAGTTCTTAATTTTTCCCGGCAGTCTTGGATCCGTGCTTGTAAGAGTTGCCGCTCAGCTTTGGCGATGACGCTGAGACCAAAGCGTGTCGATACAGGTCTTCCCAGACGTAGTGAACGAGGGATCAAACCCAGAGTCTTGCATTTAGAGTTAAACTTGAGGTGGCCGCGGAAAGCTGCCATTCGCGTCGACAGTGATACAAACTGGCGAATCTGCTGAACGATCGGTTGGCCATACGCGTGACGAAGGTTAATGAAGTTCAGTGTTTGACGGAAGCCCGTCTGGTCGGGATGAAACATGGTTAAAAGGGTAAACAAAAACCCGGGGCACTTCGCCGACCAAATAAAGATTTAAAAGAAAAGAAGACGTTTCGGCTCCCACACGGGAGCCTTGTTCACAGGTAAAATAAACAAAGGTGCTCGAGCAGCTCGCTTAAATAGTCTAGAACACGTGACGCAGACAGCGCGCATACACTGACGGCAGATTGCCATCGCTCCTGTTCAGAGTGTGTGGCGTAGTCTGGATCATGAGGGACTCAAGATAAAGGCGTCGAGATAGCCCTTTTTCCCTGGCAAGGACACGTGCCTTCCCCCAGTCGATTGCGTGGCCGCTTGAAGTGGCATGCTCAGCCAAGGCCCTGGATTTCACATTTTCTTTTCTGACGTCATAATTGTGCTGTTTGATACGCCTTTCAAAGTCGCCAGTTTCGCCAATGTACACGTAGTCGCAATCCGCGCATGGGACAACGTACACAACACCTGAGAATTTCTCTTTTGGTAATTTGTCCTTAACATTGACGAGTGATTGCCGTAGTTTCTGGTTTGGAATGTGTGCCACTTGAACATTGTATGAACGCAGAATACGGCTTAGAGCTTCACTCGTGGACGGGATACAGGGTATTCCGGCGCGCTTTTGACTAGAGGCAGCATGGGGTAACTGCGGACGTGCCATTTGTCGTTCGACAGCATTCAAGAAAGAGCACGGGTAACCACAGGCTGATAGTTCCCGCCGTACCACGCTTACGTCGGATGCGTAGTCTTCTTGTCTCGTGCAGATTTTCTCCGCGCGTCGTAGAAGCGTCGAAACCACTGCCCTTTTGTGAGAAGCAGGTGGCAAGGAGCCGAAATGCAAGTAGCGTCCTGTGTGAGTTGGCTTTCTGTAAACTGCGAACGACAAAGTGGGCCCCTTTCTTTCAATCAGCATATCAAGGAACGGAAGCTTGCCGTTGACTTCCTCTTCTACCGTGAAGTGGATCGCTGCTTCCATGCTGTTCAGGTGTGAAGTGAACGACTGAACTGCTTCTTTATGAATGATGCAAAAACAGTCGTCCACGTAGCGAAAGAATGCCTTCGGAGCAGGGCTGAACGAAGCGAGTGCTCGACTTTCAAGTGCTTCCATTATCAAGTTAGAGGCAGTTACCGATATGGAAGCTCCCATAGCCGTTTCGTGGACCTGTTTGTAGAAGCACTTTTGGAACGTAAAGTACGTATTTTGCAGTTCAGTCGTTTTGCAGTTCAGTAATATCGATATATTACTGCAGGGCGTAATATATCGATATTGATGTCGCCTACCAGGCAAACGTAATCTTCGTGTGACTGAGTCGAGAGTGCGTGATCGAGTTCGGCTAAGAACTATCGACCGTTGAAACAAGGAGGCCGATAAATAGCGAACAGAACCAATGGCAAAGTAGGCGTATTTAGTCGGAGGGAAATAAGGTCAGCGTGGTGAAAGCTAAAAGTTAGCTTTGTTACGATCAAGGTACCTCTAACAAATACTGCAACTCCCCCACCCCGTTGTATTTGGCCCGTGTAGGAATACAACCTGTAACCAGGTAACGTGTACTGCTTCAGGCTGTCTGCTGTGACATTCATTTCTGTTATTACAAAGACATCATAGTCGGAACGAGTAGATGCCGTGACTGCAGAAAATTCGTCCCAGTGTTTTTCGAACGCTGCGAATGTTAACATGTGAGGCACGAAAAGCATCACCTTTGCAAGTATTGAAAAACTTCGAAACTTCTACAAAATTATTGCAAGTCAGAGAGCCAGTGTCTGCCATCTTAGCTTATTTTATCCAGGTGCGACTCCTCCTCTATACGGATGAGGGATGCGCCCTCACATTTCTTGGCGAAAATCTCGCCATTCCTTGTCCAAATGAACTTGACGCTCTTTTCCCTCCCTTTCTGATGAGCCAGTCTGAACAGATCCTTGTTGTGGCGCGTCAAATTTTCATTGAAATAAAGCCGCGGCAAAGACCCTGCCTGAACCAAGCCCGAGAGACCCCTTTTTGCTCGAAACCATTTGTCTTTTGTTGCAACATCGCAAGTCTGGACCAGTATGGGCGGAATGGAATCCGTTCTGCTGGGCAGGCGATGTATAGTAGTGATCGTATTAGGTGTAAAGTCTGTTATACCTAAATGCTGGGCCAACTCACCCATAAAAGACCTCAAATTCTCATTAGGCGTGAGCGGTAGCCTATGCAATTCAAAATTGCACTTCCTACTATATTGTTCTAGATCATTTACTTCGCTCCTTTGTTTGTCCAGCAATTCAGCCTGAGTTACAGCAGTTGAAGACAATGATGCCACTTGAGCGTGTAGATGGGTCATCTCCGCTTGGTTAGCTTCCAGGGTGGAAATTACGGTATCATACTTATTAGACAAAAATTGAATTGAAGACTGAATTTCACTGATTTTTTCAGCCATCTCTTCCCCGTAGCTATAACGTAAGCAGTTCTTCTACCTTAGTAGCAAGTGCCGTAACTGTTGTCAGTTGATCTAGTTTAGCATTTACTGCAGAAAAATGATTGGCGAATGAAACGCCATCGCGGTTCGAGCCTCTGTCTGGCTGACTGTTTTAGACACGTTTGCAAGAGGGACAAGTCCAAGTCTCACGTTTTGTAACTGACATCTTTGCGTATGCGCTCACAGTTACTGAGGAACAGTTCTTTCCAAGGTGAAAACACCCCTTGCAATCAAACCAAGACAAAAACTTCCCTTCCAAAATAGAGGTACAGGCAGAACAAGCAGAGGCAGAAGACATTGTTGCAGCCAGCGGCATAACACACTATAGGTATGTATGAATATCGATGGCAGAGAACTCACCTGCCAAGAATGAAAACAGGGTTTAGTTCGACGAAGCGGCTTGCCGCTGACTGCAACGTTTCCCGAGAATGCCAGGCTTTATGTAGTCGGCGTGAGGTACCACGTGATCATGAGCCAAGCTGATAGCGCCCCGGCCCGCCGGTGGTTGACCGCCAGTGGATGAGACAGCCGTCCAGGTGTACGCATGCGCGATAGAGCAATCCAGGGGCTTGCGTTCGCAGCCGTAATGCCACGATCCTCTTCAGCAATACACCAGTCCGGCCTGCCAAGAATGAAAACAGGGCTCAGCTCGACGAAGCGGCTTGCCGCCGACTGCAACGTTTCCCGAGAATGCCAGGCTTTATGTAGTCGGCGTGAGGTACCAGGTGATCATCAGTCAAGGTGATAGCGCCCCGGCCCGCCGGTGGTTGCCCGCCAGTGGATAAGACAGCCGTCCAGGTGTACGCATGCGCGATAGAGCAATCCAGGGGCTTGCGTTCGCAGCCGTAATGCCGCGATCCTCTTCAGCAATACACCAGTCCGGCCTGCCAAGAATGAAAACAGGGTTTAGCTCGACGAAGGGGCTTGCCGCTTACTACCAAAGTATCGTTTGGAATATCTACTTCGGGTAATTCCTTGGGATTTGGTTGATTATTAGAGAAAATAAAACTCAGAGTCCAATTTACGAATATAGCCCCAAAATCTTCGTGCTGACACCTCATTGTCACATCGTGGATTTCAAGTATGGGTTGTATTGCTGCAGTAAAAGTTCCTGGTGGTTTTTATTTTGGGTTTTCGCCTTCTTGAAATACCATGATTAACATCTGTATTTGGAAAAAAATTGCTACACCTAAACAGACATCATCTAAACCCATGGCGTCACAGCAAGCTTGTGTTGCAAAGTGAAGGCAGAACTGCCACCAATCTTACCTCTTGCTTCTTTTAGAGTTTACTCAGGCTCTTGTCACGGTACGAATGAATGTCTTCAATTGTCGGAAAATCATTTACAGATACATTTAAAATAATTGTTCTCTTTAGTGCGTTCGTGCCGTAGTTGCTTATGGGCGTTGGGACAGCACCGCTAAGCACGAGGTCACAGGATCGAACAACCGCATTTTGATGGAGGTGAAATGCAAAACTACCCATGTACAGTGCAGCCTGAGGTGGTCAAAATTAATCTGGAGTTGCCCACTATGGCATGGCTTAAGAACAGATTGTCGTTTTGGCACGTAAAAATCCAGAATTCAATTATTTAGCTTTCCTTTAGTGCACATTTAAGCTGTAGCATTATCTCTGCGAAAACTCATACCCGAAGCATTCTCAATAAAGATTTGATAAATAGCAGATATAGGTGTCTGCTTATATTTTAATTAGTGGTGATACTTGATGACTATTAGGACGGTGGCCTAACGAGACAGACAGAATCGTAATACAAAGTGGGAGTGAGGGCATGATGACGGACATCGAGGAAATCACAGTCCCCTTAGAGGTCCCTCACAGGGATATGAATGATTATGGACAAGATTCTGAGTTCACTAAGTGCTCTTGTGCAGCCTGTGCATTGCGAGTCGATTAAATTAATTGATGAGGTGATGGTTGGCTCATACTGTCCTTGCGGCTTATGTGAGTTTCACATAGTGGATTGAAATCTCGTGTATTACTTCTGGAGAACAGCAAGTGAACTTGATGCGTAGTGGTAATCTTAGTAACAATCGACAGTCATGTCCCTCTTCGAGCTCCTAATGCTGCTTGGCAACACAAGCAGCAGCAGTTGCCCAAGATAGCGTGGAAGAGATTCATTGAAAAGTGGCATATGTCCAGTGTCACATACCAAGTAAGCCAAGCTTTTCTGGCGGTAGAACATGAACCCACTTCCCTCAACACAGCAGCCGAATCAATTCTCATTAGACCATGGGCTACCTATAGACACAAATGGGTGGCAATATAGAGACAAACACCCGACAATATGAATATATCCTAGGAGTGGTAATCACATTAAATAAGCTAGATCTTTTGGATACATTGGTGTACTCATTATTTTTCTTGTTTGTGCTGGACTGTTTTTCTGAAAGATGTGGCATCCAGATGATCTTAAAAAGCTATTAAGAAATCAAGTTTAGCATTCTAGAATTGCAACAGATGCATTTGTAATTTATTAGCAGTAGGCTTGTTGTGTAAATGTGCTTGAAAGGCTTAAAACTGCTTTGCTAACATTTACTTAAACATGCAGATTCATATAGGATGAAGGAGTGCACATTGAGAAGGTTATCCTGGCACAGCATACCATGGCCTGCCATGATGGACCGAAGAGTTTGCAATGGCCTTGTTTCACCATATGTCCACAGAGGAGGAGCTCATCAGACATTTCTGCTTCGGAAATAACACCAAGGGGCAAAAGAGGCTGTTGACCCCACCAGGGTCAGCGCTGTTAGAGGCAAGTACCATATATCCTTTCTGGTTGCATTTTTACATTCAATTTTTTTCTCCAAACTTAGCAACTTGCCATTGTCATAACAAACGACTTTCACGTAGCCCATGTGTGCAGTTGTGTGCTACAATAGCCTTCCATTTGGAATGACTTTTCATATGATCTTAAATGCCTAATGCACCACACTGAAATGCTTCTAAAATTTAAAAGTTGCCTTCATCGCCAGAAGGTTTTGGCAGCTACACCAGTTGAGCTGCATTGGCGCATTATAAGTGCTACTTGGCTGTCATTGCAATGAATAGTTGTCTGTGAAGCACGCTCCAAATGTAGAGGCATGGAGGACATGTTTAAGTATCCTGAAAATGTTATTCTAATACACAAATTGCGGAGAAGCTATGGTCAAGTGTGATCACTGCTCAGCTCAAGGAGCAGCACGTTCACCAAATTTCATCAATCAAAAGAGCTCTTCAGGTTCTGAGATGCGATGCAGTAGTTTCGCCACTTTTAACAGACCACACTGAATTAAAGTTGCTCCTATTCTTGAACGAGGTCCATGTGATGCCAGACAGGGGCCTTTCAGCAGAGGGAACCTGAGATGTATGGCAATTTTCTTTTGGCTGTTTCAATCAAAGAAATAAGGACAAAGTTGCCGGCATCACTGTCAACAATACTATGTTTAGTGCACACTTACTCATTCTACGCACCTAACCTACGAGTCGAATTTATTAACGTGCCCTTTATCACTTTGTTTCTAAGATATGAAAAAAAATATTTGTGCTGGTTTTCCCCGTATACTTCAATAAATTGAGAATAGGCCCTTGGGGACTAATGTATAAAGCTTCTTACAGACCATCAGACATATCCACTACTCCCATTTTGAAATTGTTGGAATTGTTTCCTGCTTCCTTACTTCACCTGCCTGTTTACAGGGTTATAATGAACCATTGCCAAGTAGATTAGGGGATTAAATTTATCAAAAAGATGAATGGGCTTTCCAATCGCTCTTGTTTAGCCCGTTGAGGATCACATTTTGGGGAGAACCAGGTTTCTGCAATTTAGGAGTTATGTATTTTTTGTGGTGCGCAAATACTCAAAACTTTCGAATTGAATGGTGTCCTATTCGATTTGGTCTTTGAATGGTAACTATTTGTAAATGCGAGTATTATTCTAATATTTCAAAACACCAATAAAACTTGAAATTTGAGCCAAGGTGCGCTAAAATGTCACCTCCAATAACCTACTATAGGCATAAAATATGAGAACATGTAAGAATAGCAGACGAGGCTACATTACTTAAGTTGCTGTATTTTAGAGGCTGTTCAGCAATCATTTATGCTTACTGAAGAGCTCTGTGCGTGTGAAGAAGCTTTTTGCTGCTCTATTTGTGCCTTTAATAAACAGCTCTTCATAACAATGACAGAAACTTGCTAACTTTAAGAATGCTAGGATGTGAACCTCGTCTTACATTAATTGTGATATCAGCTGTTCATTGTTCAGAAGCTATCCAATATTTGAGTTGCTTCTGGCATTATTCGGTTACGTCTCAAAAATAACTTTTCGTGCATCCTTAATATTTTTATTGCAGATTTAAGTTTTTCAGAGGGCCTTATAAGAAAATAAACAGGTAAATAATTTTTTTAAATAACAATAAAATGGCAATACCATTTCAGTATTTGCAGTTTTACATGTTTTATTTTTTTATGCAGGATAAAGCAGCATAATTGTTTTGTGTAATGAAACTTACAAAAACTTGTGGCAACACTCCCAATTTACTGCAATGACAGACACCAAGGAGCTAAGTGAAAAATCAGTTTTGGAGAAACCCAAGGAGCGACAGCACTATAAGAATATTTTCTAGAAGTCTCAGAAGGTTGCCGCACCTCCAGTGGGATGCTAGGCAACACTTTGTTCTGAAAAGGCAAGTTTTTTCAGAACGTTCCGTCACCGCCACAGATGTACGGCAGTGAAGCCTCAAAGGGTTAAAGAAGTCAGTCCTACGGCATATGGCTCTTAAAAGACAGCATTTCTTCGTATCTGTCACATTCTGCATGTGTCATGGAAAGTAACTTGGTGCAAAACTACACGGAATTCTAATTAAAACAGTCATTCAGTCGTTGCGGCAGAAAACACACTTCCGTGTAAGCCAGTGGCGTAGCCAGAAATTTTGTTCGGGGGGGGGCTACGCCACTGGCCCCCTGTATATATATATACATATATATATATATATATATATATATATATATATATATATATATATATATATATATATATATATATATATATATATATACATATATATATATATGGGGCCAGTGGCGTAGCCAGAAATTTTGTTGGAGGCAGCTTTAGCTCGGGTGCTCCTATTTAAATACATGTAGAAGGGGAATTCGTTTTTCCCTGCAACCACTTCACCAAATTTGAGGAGGTTTGTTGCATTTAAAAGAAAAAAGCTTAATTCTAGTGACTACTCGTTTCGAATTTTTCATTTAGGTGGTCAATTATTTATAAAAAATTGCCCAAATTGAAAATTTTCAGAAAACGAAACTATCAAGTTTAAAACTCCGTGACTCATCAATGAAAAATGATATCACAATTCTGTGAATTGCACCTAATAGTTCATCGACAGCGGACAAAATAGATATGTTACACATCAATCTCAAAAAAATTTAGTATTGTGGAAATACGGCTTGTGCAGAACCCTTGTACACAACGTAACCAATTCACGTAAGATACAAATTGACATTGCAAACTTGTCCAATTTGACTGTTATAATAGATGCCGTTTACAGAACCACAATGTCTGTTTTTCATGCATAGCTATTAGTTTGTAAACGTCGTGCTTCTATTTTTTCAAGCTTTCGAATTTTTCAAAATATTTTAAACAAAATTGAGGCCCTAAATCGAAGTTGTGCTTCCAACAGAACTAGGATATAACTTTCTCTCTCAAATGCAACCAATTTTAATAAAAGCGATTAGCAGGATTATCTAAGAAAAGCGTTTCTGCGTTTTACGAGTATTTGAATAGGCCGCGTCGGATTGGGCCCGAGCTAAAGCTTCTTCTTAAACAATTTGTCAAGGGATCAAATCCAGGAATAATAACTGCATTGTCATTGCCAATGATGCTGCAAACGAATTCTTGAACCCTACGCACAGTCAAAACAATAAAATATGTATTTTTTCATAAAAGAATATACTCGTATGTGCCAAAAAATTTTGCCCAAAATAACTGATATGAATGCTTCCATATTTTTGTCTATTTATTAAGTAAATAAAATATCACATGAACTTCAGAACTTTATCAATTCGAAACCAGGAAAGCAGTGCATGCCGCTGATATGAAAAATTAAAAGGCAATGAACTGAACAAGTTGAGGACAAATATGTTAATGAAACTTTGTCATTCAAGAACCGTGCTTACATGCTTGTATATATGCAATGGCCAGTGAAACCTCTCAATGACGCTGTAATTTGTTTTAATGTATTACGCAGGAGCAGCTGTCAGCGGTCATGTATCGTGAGTAATTGCACCGAAATTATAGTCGCAACAGAGGGCACGTATAAAAAGCAGGAATTCTGTGAGATTTACGAGGGCAAGTCAAATGAATATGAGCCAACAACGGGGTACTTTATTTAAAAGTAGTCGTCATGAGAATTTAGACATTTATCCCATTGACTAACGAGTCGCGTGATTCCTGTCTTATAAAACTCCTTGGGTTGCTGCTTCAAAAAGTCTGTATCTGGTTCCCTTGAGCAGTTTTTTCGGTTGCCCCAAAATGTAGAAGTCGCAAGGTGACAGGTCTGAGCTGTATGGCGGATGCTGCAGCGTTTCCCACTTGATCTTTGCCAGTTTTGTATTAACCACATAAGCGACGTGGGGACAGGCACTGTCGTGGAACAAGATGACCCCATTCGTCAATTTTCCACGTTGTTCGTTCTTGATTGCGACACGCTACCGTTCTGGTGTTTCACAATATCGGAAACAATTGATAGCCTCTCAAGATTTAGCAAATTCTATCAGTAATGGACCCTGACGACCGAAAAAAAAGTCGACAACACCTTTCCAGTGGAAATGATGGCCTTTGCGTTCTTTGGGCGTGGTAAATTCGAATGTTTCCACTGTAAGCTTTGCCGTCATGTTTCAGGATCGTAGTAGTGGCACCAAGGTTCGTCCCCGATCACAATTGCAAACAAGAAGTCGTCATCCTCGTTGTGATACCCGATCAGATGAGTCAAGGCAGCGCGAAACTTCTCTGTCTTCTCGCGATGGATCAAAATCTTGGGGATCCATTGCGCACCAAAGAGCCGATAACCGAGAAGCTCATGAATTATGGCGTGAACCGAACCGTGACTGATGTTGAGACCGTTCATCGATGCTTATCCTCCGTTCTTGTTTCATCAGCTCATGAACCTTTGAAATTGTGTGGGGGTGATTGCACGATGGTTTTGGCCCGATCTTGGAATTACTTTACAACGTCCTTTAAACCGTTTGCTCCTACGCTTCACAGTGGTCAATGAGATGCAGTGTTCAACGTAAACGGCAGCCATACGGCGAATAATTTCTGTTTTGGAAACACCTTTAGCTGTCAAAAACTTCGCGACACCGAGCTGTTCAACTTTTGAAGTGTCCATTATGTGACGCAACCATATTCAACCCAGTGTATGAGAGCATTAAAGAACATTTATCTTCACACCTGCATGTCACTTTTGTAAATGAGACATGCCGTTCTCCTACGCGCATGCCTCGCAGATAATGAACCGAACCATTATTGCGCGGTTAGGGTAGGCCCACTTTCATCTGACTCGCCCTCGTACATTAGAAATGCAAAGATACAGTGAGATATACAAATGCGAAAATACGGCTTGATAAAGGACACAAAGTGTCAGTGGAAACAAAGTTCACAGCATGTGTATACAAAACCTCGCAACAAGATATTTAAGTATACGTATAAGTCTCCAATGAGTCTATGTATGTAAGAAAAAGTAACTGTATGTAATGCGTCAAACAAGGCAAATAAACATGTTGCACAATCATACATTCACAGAATCCTAGATTCCGCCCCCATTCCATCCACTCCCCCCGATGTATTGCGCGAGACGGAAGGCGGCAGGCTTCCTGCCCGCTTTTTTTCCTTTGCGCACACAAGACTGAGCCACCATCGTAGGCTCACCCATTCCACCTCCCCTCCTACGCTTTCACTCGCACATACAGCATCACCCTTGGACTTTATACGAAACATGAGCGCGACGGTGACGGCAGGAATGCGCCTGGAGTGTCCATATAGTTGCTTTCGCAATAATATAATAAACGTATCCGGCAACTGAAGCGTCCCGTCGCCCATTACTTTCCGCAAAAGAAGTATCAAAATCAAACTTTCAACATGCGGCAATTCGCTGCGCCGCAACAAAGAATTTTTTTTCTGTGAGGCAGAGGCACCGAAATGAAAAAAAAAAACGCATAGGAAAGTATGTTGGCCAGAATCGAATGCCTACATCGGGCACATAATGGGGCTACGGAATTAATACCGAAGAAAACATGAGACGCTTGGCCCACTGAGAACCACACGCATACTGCTCAGTATCCTACACCGGCGAAACAAGACTTTCCGGAAAGGTTCCGCTCAAGGAATGCGGTGCAATCCTTCGAGTCCCCACAGTGATGGCGGCGAGCGACCATTCTTTTTTTTTTCTTGTCTGCTGGCCAGAAAGCTTCCAAAACTCTGTCAGGTGAACATCCACTCGGCCAAAGCAAACCGAACGCCCACCGAAGTGCACCGCGCGGTGGTCGGGGCCATACGAGAAAAACATATGCGCTCTGGCTCGCTCTGGCAGCCCGCGGGTAGGGTAACGAGAACAAAAAAAAATTGAAGAGGCTCAATGTGTCCTCCGCGAATAAAAGTCAAAGTATAAAAAATAAATAAGAACGTAGTTACTTTGGCTGGCTTTAGTGTCTTGACATAGATGTTGTGGCGTAGGTTAAAAAAAATGTTGATATTTTTTTATGTGACATGACGGCACAAATGAACCACCCCAACGCATCCTCTCATTGGACCTCGCTGCGTGCTTTGTCAACTCGTCTGCTAGTGTGTTGATTTGGCTTGTCTCGTTGTATGTTCCGATGTAAGACTTTAGAAAAGTCAGTGGGCCTTTGGCGTCAAATGTTTATAACAACATTAAACCCACAAAGTTCCACAATAGAAAATTTAAAGCACAACTTTGGAAATGTCAATGCATGTTTCACATCAAGAGCTTATGAGATTTGTACCCATAAAGTTTCGCAATTGATATCCATGCGCTCCATAGATTCCGTGGCTTCAGTGAGATGTCGCGGCGAGTCCGCTCACCATCAAAGCGCCCTTGAAACTTTGTGCTCGGATGGCACTGCTTGGCGTTATGTGACTGCCGATGTATGGGCGTTGCCACGAAATTCAGCCCGAGTTCGCAATCTTCGCGGTTAAATGTCTTTTCTAGCGTCAAAAAGACATTCTAGACAAAATCCAGAGTGTTTTCCGGCGCCGGGGGTCGCTTTGGTCGGCGGTGCATGGACAGCACGAAAAAATTTCGGAGGGGGGCTCAAGCCCCATAAGCCCCCCCCCCCCCCCCCCTGGCTACGCCCCTGGTGTAAGCAGTATTGTCTTTAATGTAGAAAGTCGTAAGTCAGTGTAAGAGGAGAAGAACATTCCATTTCTATGTGAACTCATGAAGCCTGACTTTAAATGAAACCACACTCAATTCTATTGACATGACAGTAGTATTTGCAGCATGGAAAAGCACAGTGAAGTGCTGCACATTTTAGTTATGAAAGTTACAAGAAATAATTTTAGTGTTCAATAGTTTACGTTTGTTGATGAACGACATGAAGTTTTTTCACCATTTTGTTTCTAAGCAAGCAAAGTTCACATCCTCGACATTGACGATATTCATAAAGTTATTTTGCTACAGTGTTTTGTTCCTCGTTTCCTTTCCTGCATTTGACACTTAGTGGAGTCCTGTGCCACATAGAATAAATTTAAGTGGTCATACTGTGAAGCTGTACCCGTGGAAAGTTGGAATAAAGCAAGAGAAATACACAAATCAATTTCATTATAATGAGGGCACATAGCATGCCACGCTTTTGCACGTAGAAGTTGCTTTTTAAAACTTGTTCTGGCTTTTTGTTTTATTTGCAGGCTTCACGTGTCACAAATTATCTAGTGCCAGCATGCCCTATGTAAAAAACTCTGACCTCGCTTTTCGCATGGGACCAATAGCCTCTGAAGAGCCCAAGTTGGACAGCTCAAACCAGAACACGTGTGTTGTGCTTTTGTAACTCGGCATTTTTATATTTGTTTATGTTTATGCTAGTGTCCTGAAGAGCCCAGTTCGGATTTCTCAAACGAGCATACAAATGTTGTGCCTTTCTATGCCTTGACATTTTTATGTTAATTTAATTTATGTTAAAAATGTTTGTCTCCTGAGAAGCCCATGTTGAATTGCTCAATCCAGAATACAAGTGCTGTGCTTTGTTATATTTCACTTCATTTTTATGTTAGTTTTTGATATAGTTCCCGCAAGGATGGTGTTTCGTAGTTATATGTTTCCTATTATGTGTCCTATTATGTTTCCTATTGCGGAAGAAGTGGGCACCAGCAGTTTTTCTCAACATTCCATTACGACCGAAGATATGGCCATGAAGAGAGTCGCGGCGAAATTCGTGCCGAAGCTGGTCACGGTGGGCAAAAGCAACATTGTGTTGCTTTTTCCCGCCGTGTTCATTCTTCCGCAATTTCTCGGATAGTCACACGACAGTCCCGCCTCACCACAGTTCCAGTTTGGTTCACTTCGGCAATGACCTGGTCATTTAGGCACGTTGATGGCCGACCGGAGTGTGGCTCGCTCTCGACAGATGTCCGGCCATCTTTACAGCAGTTATATGACTCCTTAATCTGTGTGCTGCTCATGGTATAGTCACCGAAAGCCGTCAGGATCTTCCGAAACGCTATGTCTCAGCGATTGGCAGGCGGCGAAAAATTCGCGCATGTGCACAAAGGTTCGAGGGCGGCTGTTGCAAACGCGCAAACATGCTGCATTCCACAAACAGGGACCCCGACTTCATGAACACCATAATAACTGGTGACAAGTCTTGGGTGTACGGGTACGACCAGGAAACCAAATCCCAGTCGTTATAGTGGAAGGATTCCAGAACAAAGATCGCCAACTGCTCAACAACGTCAAAGTCATGCTGACTGCTTTCTTTGAGTCCCACGGTGTGGTACACCACAAGTACGCACCACAGGGTCAAACAATCACCAAAAACTACTACAGGGATGTTCTCCCTCATCTATGTGATGCTGTGTGGCACAAGATACCGGAGTTCTAAACAGGAAGTTGGCACATCCATCACGACAATGCTCCTCACGCACTTTTGTGGCGAAAAAGCAGACTCGTGTAGTTCAACAGGCTACTTACTCTCCTATTATGGCCCCCTGCGACGTCTGGCTCTTTCCCAAAATAAATCAGCCATTGAAAGGAGCGCGATTTCAATTAAGAGAGGACATTAGGGCTGCAACGACAGCTGGAATAAATCCTATTATGAAAGAAGCCTTCTTGGAAGGCTTCCATCAATGGCAGCACCGCTGAGCGAAGTGGGTGGAGTCCCAAGGAGACTACGTTGAGGGTGACTAGGTTTCCAACGCTCCAGTTATGCCATTTTTTTTTTCTTCGGCCAAAGGTCGGCTACTTTCCTAACAGACCTCGTATTGATATGTTATGTGCCATGGCTGTATGGTTTCCCCGGCCCACACCAAGCGCAAGCCTCTTTGGGTTATAGCATGCGTCTCTTGGCTATAAAATGCAGACCCCAACACCGCTTCTCTGTCATCTGTGTTGCAGACGAACCCAGCTTTGTCGTCTGCATTCCCGTCCGGCAAGCTGAGCGTACATCCGAGAAAAGTCCGTGATGACAAAATTGAAGTTTTTTGCATTTAAAAATAATGCCTTCTTCAACTTCAAACATGCATAGCAGATATGTACAGCTATCCAATTTTTATTCACATATTTTTTCGGCCAACTACCACAGCTATTTTTACCTTCAATATGGAGCTCCTTGCAAAAGAATAGAATTTTAGTTGGTTTTACAGCGATGAGCTGAACCTTCAGAGCTTCAAGTATTTTTCTGCTTTACTATGTCACCTGGGCTACCATTCTGTAAGTAATTTCGGTCCTCTGAATTTTTTGTTATGAAACAAACGAACGGATTGGAATTTGTCTCACTTTTGCCTGGGCGAAAAGCACTTGAAGTGTTCAAATATTAGAAAAATTTGATATTTTGGCAACTGCATCACTTCACCGTATTTCCATGCACACCATTTGAAGACCACGAGGAATACTATGTGCATTTGAAGAAGAATGTTCATTGATATGCTCTATCTCAGCTGAGCAGGAAAACTAAACTGTCACCAAAATGCCACAAAATATCTCCCAAAAGTAAATAAAAGTGGGTAAGGAGTTTTGAACTCTAGTAAACATTGTTAGGATGGATAGTTGGGCGTGTTGGTTAAGCATGATTTCTGAAGTGAAGGCGCTAAAATGATGGAGGACGAAGAAGAAACACACACACACACAGGGCGCCACTTCCAACAATGTTTAATCAGGAAAAAACACCACCGATTTATACTAGGAGCGCAATCACAGTTTCTCAGGGCGCATTCGCGTTCAAGTAAAGCAGTTCTTTGCGTGACGGTGATATGGATGCAACGCTTACGCAGTTATCAGCTGCTTCAATGATTATTTTGGCCTCAATTATTAATCTAACCCATTTGTCGCGGCTTCTGGCAACCACAGCGCAGGCGTGGAAGTCTGGCTTACATCTGCAATTTCTACAATGAATTGCCAGATGGCCCTCCCTCCCATTGTTCACTTTGTTATTGTGTTGCCTCAGCCTGTCATTCAGGCACTGCTCTGTTTGGCCCACGTACGTTTTACCACAATCTAAAGGAATCTCATAAACAACTCCTGTCTGACAATCTACGTATTTGTTTTCGTGCTTTGTAGCACAGGCCGGTGCCTTGCGGGAATAAGGGTTGGTCATTCGACATAGCTTAGAGAGCTTGCACGGGGCAGAAAACACGACTTTTACGTTAGCTCGCTTTGCAATCTTTTTCAAATTATGTGACATGCGGTGTATGTAGGGTATGACAGCAACTTTATCTTTTTCGCGGGGTGACTCCTGGTCCGGTTGGCGGATTCGCGACTTCTTCAGGATTGTTTCCGCTACGGACACTAAAACAGGTTGCGGGTAACCTGCCTCTTCCAGGCGGTCAATCTGCTTAAGAAAACTCGCCTCAGCTCGATGTGGACAGGACTTCTTAAAAACATTCAGCAGGCACATGTTGGCAATGCTGCGTTTAACTAGCTTAGAATGAGAGGAACTAAAAGGCAGCAGAGGTTTAGTAGCGCGAGGTTCATACTGCCTACAGACGTGGTTACTTGCTAAAAACAATCTAAGATCTAAAAACCTGGTGGAGGAATCTACCGAAAGTTCGTGGGTCACTTCAATGGGGGATAAAGTCTGCCTGAAGGTTGTCAATGTTTGACTAACAACAAAGTCGGCGTCACTGCAATTTTTATCTACCAAAATTAGGAAGTCGTCAACAAATCTAAAAACTTTGACTACGCTACTACCCTCGAGACTGCTAGAAATGGTTGTGCCAGCACGAGCTAAAAATAAGTCACTCAATATCGGAGCTAAACACGACCCTATGCAGACGCCGCTCTTTTGCAGGTACAAACGACTGTCCCATTCAATATAGGTGGAAGCCAGGTATTGTTCTAGCATAGCCAAGAATTTGTCTTCCGGAATACCAGTTTTGTTCTGAAAAGCCAGGGAGCCGAAACTGTCAATGCCTTCCTGGACGCACTGAAGCAATTCTGCTTTTGGCATGCTTTAATATAGATCTGTCAGATCTACAGAAAAGGCCTCTAATTCTGCTTTTGTCTGTCTTGACAAGTACTCGACTACTTGTACAGAGTCCTTTACCAGGTAAGGGTCGTCTGCTCTTAGAAGCTTCAGCCTTTCCAACAGAAACGCAGCTAAACATTTCTGCCACGTATTGCGCTCCGACACAATTACCCTTAGAGGGCAGTTATCTTTATGGGTCTTGGCGCTGAAGAAGACCTCAAGAGTGCTCACTTTGCTATTCGTAATGTCCCTAGCTAATTTTGACAGATTCATTTTTTCGCACTGCCTCTTCGCTTCACCTTTCAACTTTTTCAGCGATATGTTGTGGTGACAATGAAAAACAGAATTTAAGGCTTCCAACGCTTTCACCTTGTAAGTCTCTCGTGGAAAGATGGCAAAGCCGCCTTCTTTGCCCGATGAGAGTATGCAGCAGGCGCTCGTCTTCAAATAAGACGCCAGACGATTAATTGCGGGACGACCAGTGTCGCACTGGTCCCGTAGAAGAACGTCCACGCCAATTGAAACGCACCGATTTATTTCACTCACGGGAGCCAAACTGGACACTTTTCGCACCAGGGAAAGCTTTTCCGGAGCGCTGGTCCGGGGCTTCACGGCAAACTTCGGTCCTAAAGCCAGACACTTTTTGACGTCTTCCGGTAGCGTGACGTTTCCCTCGGTGAAAACTGAGTTTCCAGGGCCTTGTTTTTTCTTCTTAGGACGAGTCTGGACACGTAGGTGAAACAGGGTACTCCGCCAGCGGAATTCGGTCGTCTGGTTGGCGAGACGATTAAAATCCCAGAAGGCCCGCTTCGCTCTATCTTCTCTCATCAAGCTGTGCAAGCTTCTAGGTGAACTCGGTAGAGGCGAGTGGCTTTAGGGCCGAAGTTTCCCGTGAAGCCCCGGACCAGCGCTCCGGAAAAGCTTTCCCTGGTGCGAAAAGTGTCCAGTTTGGCTCCCGTGAGTGAAATGGATCGGTGCGTTTCAAGTGGCGTGGACGTTCTTCTACGGAAACTTTGCGACCCCGGTCGTCCCACAATTAATCGTCTGGCGTCTTATTTGAAGACGAGTGCCTACTGCATGCTCTCATCGGACAAAGAAGGTGGCTTTGCAGTCTTTCCACGAGAGACTTACAAGGTGAAAGCGTTGGAAGCCTTAAATTCTGTTTTTCATTGTCACCACAACGTATCGCTCAAAAAGTTGAAATGTGAAGCGAAGAGGCAGTGCGAAAAAATGAACCTGTAAAAATTAGCTAGGGACATTACGAACAGCAAAGTGAGCACTCTTGAGGTCTTCTTCAGCGCCAAGACCCATAAAGATAACTGCCCTCTAAGGGTAATTGTGGCGGAGCGCAATACGTGGCAGAAATGTTTAGCCGTGTTTGTGTTGGAAAGGCTGAAGCTTCTAACAGTAGACGACCCTTACCTGGTAAAGGACTCTGTACAGGTCGTCGAGTACTTGTCAAGACAGACAAAAGCAGAATTATAGGCCTTTTCTGCAGATCTGAATATCTATATTATAGCATGCCAAAATCCGAATTGCTTCAGTGCGTCCAGGAAGGCATTGACAGTTTCGGCTCCATGGCTTTTCAGAACAAAACTGGTATTCCGGAAGACAAATTCTTGGCTATGCTAGAACATTACCTGGCTTCCACCTATATTGAATGGGACAGTCGCTTGTACCTGCAAAAGAGCGGCGTCTGCATAGGGTAGTGTTTAGCTCCGATATTGAGTGACTTATTTTTAGCTCGTGCTGGCACAACCATTTCTAGCAGTCTCGAGGGTAGTAGCGTAGTCAAAGTTTTTAGATTTGTTGACGACTTCCTAATTTTGGTAGATAAAAATTGCAGTGACGCCGACTTGGTCGTTAGTCAAACATTGACAACCTTCAGGCAGACTTTATCCCCCATTGAAGTGACCCACGAACTTTCGGTAGATTCCTCCACCAGGTTTTTAGACCTTAGATTGTTTTTAGAAAGTAACCACGTCTGTTGGCAGTATGAACCTCGCGCTACTAAACCTCCGCTGCCTTTTAGTTCCTCTCATTCTGAGCTAGTTAAACGCAGCATTGCCAACATGTGCCTGCTGAATGTTTTTAAGATGTCCTGTCCACATCGAGCTGAGGCGAGTTTTCTTAAGCAGATTGACCGCCTGGAAGAGGCAGGCTACCCGCAACCTGTTTTAGTGTCCGTAGCGGAAACAATCCTGAAGAAGTCGCGAATCCGCCAACCGGACCAGGAGTGACCCGCGAAAAAGAAAAAGTTGCTGTCATACCCTACATACACCGCATGTCACATAATTTGAAACAGATTGCAAAGCGAGCTAACGTGAATGCCATGTTTTCTGCCCCGTGCAAGCTCTCTAAGCTATGTCGAATGACCAACCCTTATTCCCGCAAGGCACCGGCCTGTGCTACAAAGCACGAAAATACTTAGATTGTCAGACAGGAGTTGTTTACGAGATTCCTTTAAATTGTTGTAAAAAGTACGTGGGCCAAACAGAGCAGTGCCTGAATGACAGGCTGAGGCAACACAATAACAAAGTGAACAATGAGAGGGAGGGCCACCTGGCAATTCATTGTAGATATTGCAGATGTAAGCCAGACTTCCACGCCTGCGCTGTGGTTGCCAGCAGCCGCGACAAATGGGTTAGAATAATAATTGAGGCCAAAATAATCATTGAAACAGCTGATAACTGCGTAAGTGTTGCATCCATATCACTGTCACGCAAAGAACTGCTTTACTTGAACGCGAATGCGCCCTGAGAAACTGTGATTGCGCTCCTAGTATAAATCGGTGGCGTTTTTTCCTGATTAAACCTTGTTGGAAGTGGCGCCCTGTGTGTGTGTGTGTTTCTTCTTCGTCCTCCGTCATTTTAGCGCCTTCACTTCAGAAATCTAGTAAACATGTGGCAAGGTTTTCGGCTATATGTGTGGTGTCAAAAAAAAAAAAACGCTGGTCAACTCGGCATGAAATCGCACACCAGCAAGTGCATCTGTGCCGTGCCAGAGTTGTTCAGGAAAAACTGCATTTTACATACCTCCGTAAAAATGGATTTCCGCTATCTAAAATACATGAGTAAGAATTTATATGTCTAAGTCGGCTTAAATTTAAAATTCAACTAAAAATCTCCGGTAATGGCAATGATGTGCCTTTCATGTTTGCATGAAAGCAGATCTTTTTGGGAATTCTTTCGTTATTTTTTCTGGCAGTGAACAAAATTGAAATGGAACTCACACGTGGAGTAACTTTGTAGTATTCCAGCACATCACTAATAGCTGTCTTTTTTATATAAAACTTTGAAGCAGTCAATATGAATAAGTCGCTTGATATTGAATGACCTACGCAGGAACGTTATCATGGCAGAAAACACAACTGGATCATCAACCGCAATGAAGCATATTAAACTGCTCCCATAAGCATCACTTATTGCGATTGCCATGTTTCAAAAGTACATAAGGTTTACTGAAATTGGCACCCATCATTCAACCAACAAATAAGAATTGTACAGAGTGATCCTTTTTCAGTATTACAGTTTTCTTTAACTTGCCTGTGCCAGGCAGCCTAATTTTTGTTCTTGAGCTGGATTATTCATAGGTAGACATTACTAGCACAAGAAATGGAAACACATTCAACGCATTCTCACTAATTTATCATTGCACTTATAACATCACGGCACATATTTCAGTTTGTAAATTGTAGCCAGTGAGCTTCAATTCAATTTTAATTCAAGTTTTTTTGCATCTATACATGCACAGATGACAGGTGTACAGACAAAAAGCCAAATGAATTCGGCTTGATGGGGTCTGCACCCCATACAGAAATGGCACTGTGCACAATAAAGTGAACAAAAACATAGAATAAGGGATAAACGGGAAAAACGTGAACATTAGTGAACATTGTATAACAGAAATACACACGTGTAAGAAACAACAATAGAATGCTGCAAGAAATAATATTACAGAATGCGAATAGTATAACATGATACAAATATTAGAGCCTTGAAATTCACATCTATATATAATAAGTTATTTACAAGTAGAGAAAATTGATTACGCATTCATAGCGTCAGTGTATACCAGAGCAAAACGAAAAAAAAAAGGAATCCACAATGACCCCATTAAAAGGAGAGATAGGGGTCTATTGGGTTTCTAATGAGTTTAAGAAAGATAGCAGTGCGTGGCGTAACATTTATTGACCGTAGTTAGTGCGCACATTAGGAACGTACTATGTTTCTCTGTGACGTGTGTTGTAAATGTTATCATTCATTGTCAATAGAGATAAATGCTTAAAACATTTCGTGTTCTGTTTTTTCAATGTAGTGAAACACTTGAGTAAAATACTACGATATATAGAGGTGAGCAGTTATAAATTAAGGGTGCTGAAATGAGGCTACATATGAGCGTCATATGAAGAATTGGCGATAGCACGCACTGCTTTCTTCTGCAATAGAAGTTTTGGAATGTTAGACATCGTGGTGTTTCCCCAGACTAAATGACAAAAATTCAGATGGAACAAGAAGAGCGAGTTATAAAGCGGTTTTTTGACACTCAAGGGAAGAAAAAATTGATGTTTCGTTGGTATTCCCACAAGACCAGCGATTTTGTTAGCAACTGAGTCTGTACAAACATTCCAAAGTTTTTTTGAAACGCAACCCCGAAGCATTTATACGATAGCAAAAAGTTGGTAATCGAGGAACCCCTTTGAAAATGGGCGTCGATGTGGAGATTTTTGTGATTAGGTTGAAAAAGTACAGCCTTTGTCTTCTTTTATATATAGGTAGTGAATTCAATGAACTCCACCGATTAAGCGATTAAGTGATTAAGCAGCGTTCGCAAGAGCGAACAGGTCCCTTGCACAGGTCTTTTGCAGATGTAAAGAATAGACTAGTGTCATCAGCATATATGATGAATGGGGCAGTGGTGTCAATATTCATTATGTCGTTTACGTAAATATTAAATAACAAAGGTCCAAGAATGCTTCCTTGAGGTACACCAGAATGAATGGGTAAGTTATTGGAAATAGTTACGTATTGAAATCCTGTGACACCTGAACTGCAGATAGCTTTTGATTAGTCCAAGGAATGGGCCCCTGAAACCAAAATTTCAAGTTTTGTTAGCAGAGTGGTGTGGTTAATTGTGTCAAAGGCCTCTTAAAAATCGATGAAAACGCCTAGTGTCACTAAATTTTGCTCAAATGCTTGTAGTATTAGTTCCTTTTGTGTTAGTTAAGCTAACTCTGTCGAGCGACCCCTTCGGAACCCAAACTGACCGTCAGTAATAATATTGTTTTTCGCAGAAAGCTGTCATTCTCAGTGTTAATTTTGATAGGCATCTAGAAAATGCGGGTAAAATGGATATTGGTCTGTAGTTAGACAGGTTGTTTGTATCAGCAGCTTAGAAGAGCACTGTAACATTTGCGAGCTGCATGCGCTTGGGAAATATGCCATTTGCAAAGCAGAAATTATACACATGGTCAAGAACTGGGTATATCAGATCTAAAACGTCTTTTACGAGGCGTATTTGCAGGTCATCAATATCGCAGTTTTTGCTATTTCGCAGAGGGCAAAACGTGAGATAAATTTCTTCGGCGCTAGTTGGAAGTAAAAAAGCACTATCACAATTTCTGGAATTGAGGTACTCTCCGGAGCGTGGATCGTGCAAGCTATTTACAAGGGACATAAGATAATTAGTAAAAGCGTTCGCTAAATGCGCGCTAAGAGACGTATTCACTTGAAAATAATTCCCAGGTTGACAACAGTTTCAAGATTGTTTCCGTAAATGTGAGAGAAATACATTCCAGTTACTTTTGTGCTTCCAGTTACTTTTGTGCTTCAATACTTAACAGTGTGTTTTGTGAAAAAAGTTAAGTGCTACAACAGTATTTCTACAGCCAGTTTGATGCCATGTGCCTCGTTACTGGTGTCATTCTGGAAATTCATTCTAAATGCATACACCTTGTAAAATTACCGGCTACAATTCGTAAAAACTTTATTAGGAACTGAGTTTTTGTTCATTAACTGAATATGTTGTGTTGATTTCTCATGCAAGTAATGTTTGGCAATCTGTCTCTAGAATTTTGTTAGATGCAACAGCCAGCCATTAATAAATTCCCTGGAACCTAAAGATAACCTCCCTTCATATCAGGTATTAGTGAGTGCTGTGGGCTAAAGCAAATCCTGCCATGGTTGTAGTACCACTGGCTACCTAATAGATAAAGCAAGTACCTTTTTTTGAGTGTTATTTGCAGTCATGTCAGTCTGCTTGTACATTTATTTATTTAGGTATTTATTTTTAAAGAATTATTTCTTTGGGAAATGTGTTTTACTTGAGGGCCACACAGACTACACCTGTCAGTATTCGATACTGTTATGGTGTCAAGCTGCAGGAAGTTTGTACTTTGCAATAGTTTTTAAGAAGTTTGTGATCTCAAACTGCAAATTGTTATACATTTATACAGATGTTTGGTTACAAATAAAAAAATCACCTAGAAAAATAGTTTTTGTCTGCATCAGTTCAACACTCTTGATTTTGTCTAGGACCATTCATTCTGAAAATTGCAAAAAGTGGCATAACAGTACTGCTAGCAGCTTAACAATGAGTTTTAATGCATGAAATCTAGGAGCATGCTTTTGAGCCCATGGTGACAGAGGCCTGCAATACAAGAGCACCTGTACCTAAATTTTACCCCAATCCTCTCACAGCAAACATATCAACGTGACATCAAAAGTAATTATATGCAACATAGCTCAGCAGAATTTTAAGGAAACCGCAGGTTTAAACACGGCAAAATACGCAGTGGGACATAAAGGGCTTTCAACATACTTGGAGTGTTGATGTTCAACAGCTCGGCAACAATTCTTCCATGGGCTTTCAGTATTGACAAACAACACATTTTAACAATACCACAATGGCCTTTCAAGTTTCAGACTCAACATATCTTCAACAATGCTTCAATTGGCTTTCAACATTGAAATACACTATAGATTCAACGATATGCCAATGATCTTTCAAATTGATAGGCCACAAAGATGTTTAGACAAAGTGTCGCGGGCCAATTATCAACACTTGTCAACAATTTCCTCAATGATGTTTCAATTTCATTTGTTCACGTTGAACAATGATAATTCAATAACGTTTTAACAATTTTTTTTTGTAAGGGAAGCAACGAGAGACAGATATGACGGGACACAGTGCTGTGTCCGTCTCGTACCTGTGTCTCTCGTTACTTTTCGTGCGCTAAAATCCTAAAAGGTATGAAAACACTACTGTGAGCAATAATAAACGCACGCTGCACAAATGGTGCATCGTAAGCTCGCAATAATATTTCCAGCAGGGTAGACCACTACAAGCAGTTTCAGAATTCAATGTGACGAGGGGCAGACGCACACGACTTACTCGACAAGGCCCAGTTCAAAGCGTGGGCGGCCATCGCCTCCATCGGCGGGTCACCGGCAGTCCGTTTCATCACGTACGTCTAGAGTGTCCATTCATCGGTGGAGGATCGTGTACATCCGCCAATGAGGAGCAAACGCCCCTTTTTCCTAAATTTCTACCCGACTATAGAAATATGTTTTCTAGGAATTTATCTCTGCAGGATTTTGGTTTCGTGGAACGTAATATTGCACTCGGCATCTTTTGAATGCTCAGCGATCGCACTGCTTGCACTGCGGTGTGTTAGAGTTTTGATATATTTAAATATACCGCCCCTATTCCTCAGCAAATTAAGCAGATCGGCAATTGCGCTCTCGATTAGGCGTAAAGGAGCGCGGCATTGTTACCTGTTATCTTTCACACTGGAATGTGCTAGAAATGTATGCGATTCATCATTTCTTTTCTTTGCCTTCCTCGCTTTCATTTCTTTTCTTGCCTTCCTCGCTTATTTGAACACGTGCACTATTTTTTTTCTTTTCATATACATGACGCACCATAACAGGTAAAACAACAAGATATGCAACATGGTAGCACGTCCTTTATATCATCGCCTGCCATCAAGAACGTGAAGTGCATTGAGCCATGTGTTTGTTCTTACCCGTGTACGTAAAATATATGTTTTTCGTTGTGCTGGGTAGTAAGGAAAGCCGCCGTAATAATAGGCCGGCGCTCGAGTAGCACCACGCCATTTGTGGCCTTAAGACCCTCCGCGACGACTCGATTCCCCGTCAAGCTTCTATTGACAGTGGAACACAAATGTCGCAGTTTCGCATAGATTGCGATAGCTAAATATTAGAGAGCTAGGCGAAGTAAGGATAGTAGTTTTATCGGCAGTATGAACTTGTAAACATTGGCCAGTCATCAAAGTTAACAAGCATGGTATCATGCGCGCACAAGCAAGCATTCAAAAAGCTCACTCGATTACCACCTACACTCGCTGTCGAAACAGTGGTGTGATGAAAATAGGCAGCAGCAGCGAGCGAATTGACCAGTGTGCTGCATATCGCTTCAACGCGAACTATGCGGGGCGAGCACAGCGCACATGAAACTATCACCCTCGGTGCGCCTAGGCGCCGTACCCATCGCAGATAGCCTTCAAGATAAGGCCTATTCAGACGTGCTCAGCCGTGGCATACGTGGCCACCGCCAGAGTAAAACGCCCCACTTTCCCTCCGGTGCCTTTAGCGTGATTGAAGGCGGCGCGCTTCCTCCCCGCTTTTATCTTTTGAGTGCACGAGATCGAGCCACCATGCCCTGGTATATGTTTCTGGTGGTTGGTTGCGCACATTACGCAAGAAACTACTTCCACAGCACAAACGATCGCTAGTACCGTGACTTAGCTGGGTGGCCTTTTAAAGGACCACCATTCCTAATCTAGATCATTAATTTTCCCAAAATGTTATTCCCAGATATTAGCGCGTGGACACTTTGAACTTTTGAATTGCTGCAGCCACCATAAGCATCGCGCAGACGCGCGCTTGAATGCTCTCTACTTTGGTCCCTAGTCCCTTTATCACTGCAAGGATTTCGCTCTTGCAACATATATATATATATTTGGCCCTATCTGGATCTATAAAGCACCCACAAAGGTGTGAATTCAGGATTGAAGGAAGTTTAGTGGTTTCAGTATAGAAGTCTAGCATAGGTTGTTGCAACAGCTTAGCTACGACACGCGAACATGAGCGAAATGCGAGTAATGTACAGAAATAAGCGATTACAAAGCTGACACCAGGGCACGGGCATTTCTGATAGTGTAACAGTGTGCTGGGTTTAGCACCGGAAAAAATGGCCAACCGCGTAAGTAGTGTGCAGCACTCACAGCAAGGATGAGCTTCTTGAAGGAGCTTGAGGAGAAACAGAGCAGCGGCCGCTGTCCGTCCGCGCTGACGTCCCGCATGTCCTCGAGCTTCAGCTTGCGGCGCTTGTCAGCTATCGAAGTCAACTCGACAGCCTGCTTAGAGCGCATCACATTGACCAGTGACCCGACGCTGGGGATGTCGCACAGGTGGCGCTCCCGGTGGAGTCGCTTCCAGTTGAAGCGGTCGAAGAACGGGTGCGTCTTGAGCTCAGCGTAACTGCGCGAGCCAAGACGGTCGATGGCATTTTTGCGCAGCATTCGGAACGTCATGTCCTTGGCGGGCGTGGTGGCCGAGTGCTCGCGGTCTTCGGAGCGCGGGAAGCGCAGCGGAGCCGCGATGATGCGGTCGCGCACCGCTTCCCTGTTCTTGCCCCGGAAAGGCACGCGGCCCATCATGAGCTTGTACATGACGATGCCCGCCGACCACCAGTCCACCGAACGGCCTGCGCGTCCCCAGACAGCTTATAGAGTATATGTAAGGAAAGCCCTTACAATGCGACCTGAGTTGTAACTGATATTTTAAAAAAGTTACCCTCATTGCACGCCCTTTCAGAATCCATGTAAGCAATGCTTTCTGCGACGCTTTCTGCGTTGCTTGCGATGACTAACACTGTGCGCTCCTACTTAATAAGAACAGCAGCGGAGACCGCGAAGTGTTGAAGGAGGAGGCAAAAAGATCCTGAATTCAAATCTTAATGGCAGTAAATGTGAGAGACATGCCTTATAATTATATACCACCTCATTGAATTCAAAGATCTCAGATTTAAACTGCGTGTACCGCATTGAATGGTGTTGTTCAAAGGCTCACTGAATCAACGTCCTGCCTCATCGAGTAGCAAGTGGAACTCATGGTAGTCAGAAACAGACAAGGGGCTCTATAACGTAGAACTATTCCAGATTTTAGCCCTCGGCGATTGGTCAAAAACATTTTGTACCACCCCCACTATGCCCGTCTGCCGCGCCACGTCACGAAAACGTCGATAACTTCGCATCTGATATTACTTGTACACACTTATTATGCATGATTGGACCAAAAAAAAATAAAAAAAGTTATTTCTGGTTCGAAGCCTTTTCGCCATTAGACCTCGGCTAATGGCGAAAATTTTCGGGCTGCACCCGCTTCACCTGCCTGTCACATGACGTCACAAAACCGCGAAAACTCATGGCGTCAAAGTGACGTGTACGCGTTAAACATACATGATAAGCCGATTTTCTTCTGAACAGCCGCAGGCTGCCCCGTTCCGAAAGGAATTAATGGCTGCCGCCGATCACTCAGGCACTGGCTACTCGCACCTGCCGGAGAGAATCGGTTTATTTGCGCATAATAAAACCTTCTGCGTGGCCGTGTAACGTTTTCGAGCACTTTCGGCACGTTTATGACCTCGCTTGGCGAACTCTTCTTGCCTGAGGATTCGTTTTAACGCATTCCTAATTTTCCGTTGCATGCCACCGCAATTTTTGACCAGCCACCGCAAGCTAAGCAAAGAAAAGCGCACCATTCAGAGACACCAGCACAATCCTCTTCATCCGGTTATCGAGTTTCAGTGCACTGGCTTGGGCACATCAAATCCCCTTCAACTTGAGCGTGCTCCTCGCCTCTTGTCAGCCACTTAGGCAAGACAAGCCGCTCAGCGTAGGAAATGTTATTTGTTTTTAAAGCAAACAAAAGTGACCTCCTATGAACGAGGAGAACGTTTGAGTGGTCTGTTCAGACAACCCTGTCAGTGACCGCCCATGCTTGTGTCGGCAGCTACGCAAATTTGACACCAGGAGATCGGAATAAAAACATTTTTGAATTGTTTTACCTTTAGGTCTAGGGTCAAAGCATCCGTTGCATCGCACACGCACACGCGTATACACACGCACACGCACGCACACACACACAGACACACATTTGCGCATACAAGAGAAAGCGTTTCGCGCCAGACGCGAAGGCGTAACGTTCAAGAAAGCAAAAAAAAAAGAACGTTATCGCATGTGTTTTTACGGACCAGCCTTCGCCGGAGTGAATTCACTCCGCCGAAGGGCCGGTGATGCCGCCAACGTGTCATTCAGAACATGAGCCAAAGCGTGCGTCCTTTTTTGCTTCTTCGAACGTTTATCTATATATATATATATATATATATATATATATCGTTACGCGTGAGGAAAACTAAGACCGGGGCACGTGCTTGGTGTGGTGAACCGGGAACTTGCGGTGAACGTGGGCGCTCCGAACGGCCCCACGGTGCCCCGTGGCCAGCACACGTACCATCTGGCAAGGACTATTGGCCGAGCAGCTCCCGGAATCGCTCCCCGGCATCTGACAGGTGTTTAGCCCCCACCGCAACGTTGTACTCGCCGTCCTCCCTCGCCGCTGCATCGCACCGCGTCCCCTTCGTCACCGGAAAACTAGCTAGCGAGTCCGATGGAGGTGAGGTCGCTGGAGACGTGCTACTGACAGAAATATCTCATGTGCTGATGCTTAAAAACAAAGATAATGTGCCTATGATGGCTCTGATGGACACAGTCGCAACAATTTTGGTCATGAGTGTCTCTTTCAGAGGCATGTTAGGGCGTAAGGTGTTGTTTAAATGGGACGAAGATTCAAAGCTCTGTGGAGTGAGTGGCGGGCCGTTGCGACCTATTGGGGTGTGTAGTCTGACGTGTTTTTGGGAGGCCATTTTATTACGGCAGAGTTTCTAATTATTCCTCGTTCGACCCATGATGTTGTTCTCGGCGTGGGCTTCTTAGGGGAGTGTGGTGCTACTGTCGACTGCCGCACAGGGAAGGTATTCATAGGTGGTAGGACTGCGTTAGGACTCCTGGAGAACCCTGTAGATCGCGAAACTACACTATGTGTTTGTCGTGATACTGGTGTACCTGCATCATCTACCGCTCGTGTTCCCGTTGTGTTTTACGGCGCCGATTACGACAGTTTCTATGCTACCATAGAACCGACGCACATTACTGTGTGAAGAAGAATGTGTTGATGCCATATTGTGTGGTGTAGATCAAAGGCGCTGGCTTATGGACCATAAACTGTTCTAAGTAGCCCGCTTTACTACCAGAATGCCTGAAATAAGCCTTCGCCAGGGAACACGCGTCCTTATCAGCGGCTTAACTTAGAGATGTGCAGAAAGAACTTCATGGCCACAGCTAGTGAACAACCTTTTGTCAATGATAAACAAATCGGTGAGCACGAGTGAACGCCGAAGGTTAGTGGGTGTACTTCCGAAGCACGTTTCGGTATTCGACGTTGCGCAGGACAATATACATTTAATCCCCGCGTCTCGAACACGCCGTACCATCAAAACGGGTTTGACAAATCCGATTAGACAAAAACCATATCGCTTTTCAGCATCAGAGTGCCAGATTATCAAAGAGCAAGTGCACGAAATATGAAAAAGGGAGTCGTCAGCGAGTGCGTGGTCAGCTCCAGGGATTCTTGTTAAAAAAAGATAGATCTTGGAGATTTTGCGTCGACTATCGTCGTTTGAATGCTGTAACAAAAAAGGACGTGCACCCAATCCCACGTATTGATGACGCAATAAATTGCCTTCATTCCGCCTCTTACTTTTCCTCAGTAGAATTACGATCCGGCTATTGGCAAATTCCGATGCATGCTCACGACAAGAACACCGCCTTTGTAACCCCTGACGGGCTCTTCGAAATTAATGTGATACCATTTCGACAGTAAATAAAGCAAGAAAATCCCAATAAAGAAAGGCGTCAGGAAGGGAGATACGATCTCTCGAATGCTGTTCACAGCGTGTTTACAGGAGGTATTCAGAGATCTGGATTGAGTAGAATTGGGGATAAGTGTTATTGGAGAATACCTTAGTAACTTGTGATTCGCTGATGATATTGACTTGCTTAGTAACTCAGGCGACCAATTGCAATGCATGCTCACTGACCTGGAGAGGCAAAGCAGATGGGTGGGTCTAAAAATTAATCTGCAGAAAACTAAAGTGATGTTACACAGTCTCGGAAGAAAACAGCAGTTTACGTTAGGTAGCCAGGCAATGGAAGTGGTCAGGGAATACAGCTACTGAGGAAAGGTAGAGACAGCGGATCCGGATCATGAGACTGAAATAATCAAAAGAATAAGAATGGACTGGGGTGCGTTTGGCAGGCATTCTCAGATCATGAACAGCAGGTTGTCATTATCCCTCAAGAGAAAAGTGTATTACCGCTGTGTCTTACCAGTACTCACGTACGGGGCAGAAACCTGGAGGCTTACGAAAAGGGTTCCACTAAAATTGAGGACAAGGCAACGAGCTATGGAAAGAATAATGACGGGTGTAACGTTAAGGGACAAGAAAAAAGAAGATTGGGTGAGGGAACAAACGCGAGGTAATGACATCTTAGTTGAAATTAAGAAAAAGAAATGGTCATGGGCAGGACATGTAATGAGGAGGGAAGATAACCGATGGTCATTAAAGGTTACGGACTGGATTCCAAGGAAAGGGAAGTGTAGCAGGGGGCGGCAGAAAGTTAGGTGGGCGGATGAGATTAAGAAGTTTGCAGGGACAACCTGGCGAGAGTTAGTACATGACCGCGGTCGTTCGGGAAGCATTCGAGAGGCCTTTGCCCTGCAGTAGCCGTAACCAGGCTGCTGCTGCTGCTGCTGCTGCTGCTGCTGATGATGATGATGATGATTTGGACTGTACAGCACTCCGGCAACTTTCGAGCGAGTTATGGACACTGTTCTGTGCGGCTTTAAGGGGAACATCTGCAGGTGCTAACTCGAGGACGTCGTCATCTTTGGCCGCACCTTCCGCGAACACAGCTCGCGTGTGGATATTGTCCTGAACTGCATCAGGAACGTTGGCATAGTGTTAAACTCCAGAATATGCAACTTCAGAGACCGCCAAGCCCTCGTTCTTGGGCACCTCGTCAGTAAGGATGGCATCCGCTCTCGTCCCCAGACAACAGCAGCCACTGAAGCGTTCAGTGCACCGCGCTTTGTCAAGGAGCTCCATAGTTTTGAGGGGCTTGGTTCCTATTTGCATCGCTTTATTCCTAAATTCGCCGACGTCGCGTATCCGCTGACACCCCTGCTACGAAAGGACACCCCCTTTGAATGGACTCAGTAGTGCGACTCTTCTTTTCGTCATTTGAAGTTTCTGCTGACGTCCCGACCGGTTCTTCAACAGTTCAGTCCTTCAGCTCCGACGGAACTCCATACGGATGCCAGCGCCACAGTTATTGGTGCCATCTTAGTTCAACGCTACAGTGACTGCGAACACGTAATCGCATATGCAAGTCGCTAATTAAGTAGGCACGAGCAGAATTACACAGTCATGAAACAAGAATGCCTCGCGGTAATATTTGCAGTTCAACTGTTTCATTCTTACCTGTATGGACGCCCCTTTACAGTGGTCACCGACCACCACTCATTGTGTTGGCTTGCGAATATTCATGACCCTTGTGGCCGCCTTGCACTCTGGGGGCTCCGACCACAAGAATACAGCTTCACGGTCTCTGTGCAGACTGCCTCTCGCGTATGCCACTTAGCACTACACAATGTGACGCCGACGACTTCGATCACCTCGTGGCCTCTGTATTGCCGCGTTTTCCAGACTTCGACTGTTTCAAAGCCGAACAGCGAAAAGACGCTAAATTAACACCGCTCTTCCCCGCTGCGACTGCCTCGACGACAGCAAACCGTTTCTGTGTACGGGATGGGCTCCTGTACAAGAAGAACTTTTTCATCACTAGCGCACGTTTTCTGCTAGCGGCACCGAAAAGCCTTCGCACAGCAATTCTGAGTGCTATACATGACAACCCGACGTCTGGCCATTTAGGTTCGGCGAGGACGCTCTACCGAATTCAGGAACGCTTTTATTAGCCTGGAACGCGACAGTCTGTTGAGACGTATGTGGCCAGCTGGATGCAGTGTCAGGGCGACAAACAGCCATATAATGCTCCAACTGGTCTCCTGCAGCCGATCTCACCTCCAAGCACGTCTTTCCTACAAGTGGGCATTGACTTCGTGGGCCACCTTCCAAAATCAGCCAAGGGAAATCGTTGGATAGTTGTTTGCGTCGACTACCTTACACGCTGCTGCGAGACGGCTGCCACCGCAACTGCCAATGACTTTTCAACATTCCTACTACAACATGTCATCCTGCTACATGGTCCGCCTCGCAAGGTCATCAGCGACTGTGGACGACAATTGACAGCGGATGTCGTAGAGGAGCTGCTTCGTTTGTGTGAATACCACTTGTGTCGCTCGGCACCATACCATCCCCAAACGAATGGGCTTACGGAGCGCACCAACCGAACAATGGTAAACATGCTAGCTATGTATGTTTCATCCGACCAAAAGAATTGGGGTGACGTACTGCCTTTTATCACGTACGCGTTCAATACCACCAAGCACGAGACTACCGGCTACAGTCCTTTCTTCCTGCTGTACGCACGGCCACCCCAGTGCACAATCGACACTGTTTTCCCCTTCTTTAGTCACGAAAATCCCACTCTCACCGAGAATCTATGCTTTGCTGAAGAATCTCGTAGTATTGCTCGTTTGCGCACTTTAGCATCACAGAACAGACCAAAAGCGCGCTACGACATCCACCACCATGCGGTAAACTATCGCCGTGGTGATATAGTCTGGCTGTGGACTACAGTACGGAAACGCGGATTATGGCAAAAGCTTTTGGCCACCTACGATGGACCGTTTGATATCAAAAAGAGACTCACGGAAGTTACCTATAACATAGCTCACCTCACAGCGAGTGGTAGAAGAGCTGCCAAGACTCAAGTGGCCCCCATCGACCGCTTGAAGTTGTTCACTTCAAGAGAAATGTATTGACTCGCCCGGCCGGCATCGTCTGCGACTACAGGAATGTTACGCGTGAGGAAAATGAAGACCGGTACACGTGCCTGTGGGCCCAAGCGGGAAAAGAGGAAGAGGACGACGCTGAGTTGATCAAGCAGCTGGCCACTCTTGCGCTCAACTTCGCGACCTAAAGTAAACGGCCCTTTTCATCCGCGTGGGTGATAAACGGTCTCCTCCGCGCGCAAACGTATATATATATATATATATATATATATATATATATATATATATATATATATATATATATATATATATATATATGCATGAGGCGTTCATTCAGAAGGATCGGCTCGAGAGAGGCAGATTCCAAAATCGAATTTATTTCGAACACAGTAGTTGAGGGCCCTCAGGCAAAAAGCTGTCGCAGACAGCTTGATGGGACCTAGGGGCCTACAGAGAGCAATATGCAGTGGTTTTCACAAATGCGAAGAATTGTAAATACATGCAGTAAGTATGAAGAAGATAAGAACTTGCGTGATATAGATACAGCATACAAGGTGGCCACTATCACAATATGCATAAATACTGAAGGAAATGTAGCAGCCAGGAGATGAAAAGAGAAAAGTTCATTGCTTCATCAGGTAATCACGCACCTCCGATTTAAACCTGCGAGTGGGGCACTGAAATTAATGTGAGATTTTAAGAAGTTTTTTGGCATTGGCATGCAGCTCTCCAGCCTAGATGAGCCGTAATATGTACGTGTACACGGCACTGGTATTAGCCTGTTACGTATGCTGTAGTCATACGGGGGATGTTCTGTATCCTGCGGAAGTTATTTTTATACATATAAAGGGAGAGTTTATAATAGTATTACTTAGACGCTTTAAATATGTCATGTTTAATGAATAGCGGACTAGTAGGTAATAGGCTCGGGTGTCCATTAAAGATCTAAAAAATTCTTAGTACCTTCTTTTGAAGCCGCTCCAGTTTGTCGTAGCTGGTGGTCGTTGTAGTACCACAAACTAAATTACATGAGAGGCGTCAATAAAATTAGCCTAATATATTGCATTGTTTAGTCTAATTGGTATCAATTCTCTCAGTCTGTTGAAGCAACGAACGCCTTTGACTAATTCAGTCGTGTGGTTATTAACGTGCATGTTCCAAGACATTGTTTCTTCCCACCAATCCCCCCCAAAATTTTCAGATGCAACGCGCTGCAGAGCCATTTCTTGAAAGTTTAGGCTGAGTTCGAAGTCAATTTGTTTGTTGAGAGGTTTAAAACTAATATATTTATTTTCTTTAATTATTTAAGTTTAATCTATTTGAGTTCAACCACTGTTTAAGTTTAATTAGGTAAATGTTTATCGTGTGCTTAAGTGGGCTAAATGTGGTGCAGGAAAGAAAATATTAGTATTATCAGCATACATGACCAGTTTCGGAGAATTAGGCACATCACATAAATCATTGATGTAAAGTATAAACATTAAGGGCCCTGGAATCAACCACTGAAGGAGCCCATGTTTTACCACAGTAGTCGCCGATGACAAGTCACCGACTTTCACACACTGTTTTTTTAATGTAAAGATAGTTCTTGATGAGATCATGGGCGACGCCACGTTTAACATAGTCATGCTGTTTTGACAGCAGATTATTATGATTTACACAGTAAAATGAGTTCCTTAAACTAATGAAAAAACCCACAGTAAAAAGTCTGTTTTCAATGTTGCTAAGAATATCATTCTTAACCGCCGTGGTTGCTCAGTGGCTATGGCGTTAGGCTGCTGAGCACGAGGTCGCGGGATCGAAGCCCGGCCACGGCGGCCGCATTTCGATGGGGGCGAAATGCGAAAACACCCGTGTGCTTAGATTTAGGCGCACGTTAAAGAACCCCAGGTGGTCAAAATTTCCGGAGTCCTCCACTACGGCGTGCCTCATAATCAGAAAGTGGTTTTGGCACGTAAAACCCCAAATATTATTATTATTATTAAGAATATCATTCTTCTTTAGTAATAACGCCATTTCAGTAGATTTCTCTTTCTGGAAGCCATATTATGAATCATTCACAACGTGGTATTTAGTGAGAAAGTTTTTGACCTGTGTATTATTGGCATTCTCAAAGACATTGGACAAGATGCGCAGAAGAGATATCGGTTCCTAGTTTGCTATATCACTGACGGCTCCACTTTCACTGACGCTCACTCACACATCGGCTCACTGACGCCCACTCACAAATCTCCTTAAGAAAAGTGTGCCGTTTTCATGGGGATGCTCATAGGTCACCGGCTTTTCACGCCTTTCCACCATGCTGGCCACCACCGATTCTAGGACACTTCGCTACTTCAGCCTTTACAGAGGTGCGCACCGGTGCCAGTGGCCACGGAATCGGTGTCGTCTTGACACAAGTTCAACACGGCCATGAACATGTCATCGTCTACGCTAGCCGTCTTTTGTCACCTGCGGAGCGGAACTACTCTACTACCGAGCGCGAATGTTGGCCGTTGTGTGGCCACTGGCGGAATTCCGCCCCTACTTATATGGCAAGCCCTTTTCCATTGTAACGGGTCACCACGCTCTCTGTTGGCTTTCGTCCTTAAAAGATCC
Organism: Dermacentor albipictus; assembly: GCF_038994185.2. Taxonomy (NCBI): domain Eukaryota; kingdom Metazoa; phylum Arthropoda; class Arachnida; order Ixodida; family Ixodidae; genus Dermacentor; species Dermacentor albipictus. The sequence goes on along the minus strand of NC_091828.1, from coordinate 12,964,749 downwards.
CACAGGGAGCCTTTGACAATGGGCTTCGGTAGTGTATAGGTCTGGTCGGCTACACAAGGACCGCCTACTGCTTATCCTGTTACCCCGTACACGCGCCTGCTGATGCCGTCATGGACGCTTCCGCAAGTGTTCGTTCCATTTCCCAGCTTTTAGACATGGCCAACGAGCAACACAATGACGCTACTTTGAGGACCCTCAATGGACGAATGGAAGCTCCTCGTACTGATCCATTGTTACGGTGGTTTGTTCTCAACGACGGGATGTTCTACCGACGCAGTTTTCATCCTGATGGTCTTCTCCTCTCCTTGTCGTTCCTCAACGCCTCCGCTTAACCGTGATTCAGGAGCTCCGTGACGCCCCCACTGCCGGACACCTTGGGTTTGCTCGCAGTTACGATTGAGTGCGCCACAGCTTCCACTGGCCTGGCCTCGCACGCTCCACACGGAGATATGTAGCTGCTTGCAAGCTCTGTCAACATCGCAAAAAGCCAGCAACGCATCTCGCCGGGTATTTACAGCTGATCTACATTCCAGCTGAGCCGTTCTTTCGCGTCGGTTCGGATCTCCTTGGGCCTTTCCCCGAGTCCAGCTGCGGTAACAGGTGCATCGCTGTCACTTCTGATTACGCGATGCGTTATGCCATCACTCGGGCACTTCCCACGAGCTGCGCAACCGACGTGACACATTTCCTACTCCATGATATAATTTAGTAAATGGCGCCCCATGACAGCTGCTTACTGACCGTGGCCGCACTTTCTTCTCGCAAGTCATCGCCAAAATCCTACGCTCATGTTCTACCAAACAGAAACTGGCTACCTCCTATCATCCCCAGACCAACGGCATTACTCAGCGACTTAATCGGACCAATACTGAAATGGTATCGAAATTCGTTTCATCCAACCACAAGGACTGGGATGTGGCGCTCCCTTATGTCACGTTCGCCTATAACTCATAAAGGTATCCCTCCTTTTACTTGCTATTCAGTCGTGACCACGTGTTACCCTTGGACCCCTCACTCCCCTGGATGCAGGATTCAAAGACCGAGTATGCCCGCGATGCCATCGCCCACGCTGACCATGCCCTCCAACTTGCCCGTACTCATCTGTTGGCATCGCAGAAATCTCAATGGCACACCTACAATCACCGCCATTGTGACACGCATTTTTCACCAGGCACTTCCGTGCTACTTTGGTCTCTTTGCTGCCGAGTGCGGCTCTCTGAGAAACTTCTTCCGTGCTTCAAAGGCCCTTACCGTGTTCCTCCCCAAGTGACTAATGTCACTTACGAGATAATCCCCGATACCTCCGCCATGCCACCCGGTTCCACATCACCTGACATCGTACACGTCTCTCGGCTTAAGCATCACTATGCCATCACCGGGACGGTGCTTTTACTGGCGGGGGTCGTGTTACGGTGGGAAAATAGAACAAGGTCGTCGACGGTGAGAAAGACAAAGGGGCAAGAACCTACCGGGATTCTCGTCAGCTGTCTATAAACGCTTTGTAAATACAACGTGTAAATAGTTCTACACTCGTGACAATATTTTTAGGGTCAGGGGAGGGGCAGTTTGCATAACGTTCTGAACCCTATTTCGCTACTTGCCTCAGATAATGGCAAGATGATAACAAGCAGTAGGTCTTCAATAAATCTCAAAAGTCACATCTTTATATTAGAAGCATGGCTTATGTACTTAAGCAAGTTTATTGCCGAAAGAACTGATCCTTGGGAAAGTTGGTGCTTAAATTACTTTGGTATACTTGATTGGGGCGCGAAATACTTTTCATGAAAAGAGAGAGAAAACAAGAAAAGAGTGGCGCTTCACTGTCTTCTTTTTTCTGTCTCATTCCACAAATGTATTTTGCGCCACAATCAAGCATACATAGGAAATAGATTTATTGCGCTCTTTCTACAGTGAGTTTATTGGGATGTTTTAGAGGTGCTAGAGAAAACTAAAAAACAGCAAAATGGGCCTGGGAACACCCTAGGTGTTCGAAAGGATCCCACAACGGCTCATGCAATGTGCCGGTATTTTGTTAAGGTTATGGCCTGCATCGTTTGCTGCCTCGACCACAATGACAGCTCAAGCCATCGCCAGCTAGTTTTCTTGGCACACCACAGGGACTCTATCCGTAAATCTCCATCCTTTCCTGGGCTACGTCACTGGCCTTGCATCAGGTCGCCCGGCGGAACTCGGACGCATGTCAGCGGCGACATCGCCAGCGACGGTGTCAGCTGCGCGGTACTTGCGTACCATCACCACCCGGCAGTTATTGTGTAAGCATGAGTAGCAGAGGCGTTCGATTGGTTCGAGCAGCATGCCGCATGTATATCGCCGCATTTTCCTTGGAGAATGGTACCATGAAAATATTTTTTTCACAACGCATGCTCTTAGCATTTGCATCGCTCTCCGGTGGGACTGGAATTTGTATTTTCGAACGTCATGGCTGATAAAGACGCGTTTATTTGAAATGTTGTTACGAAGAATTGAGATGACATTGTTTTATTTACAGCAGATGGACGATGCGCGTAGCCTGACTGTAGCGCAGTCCGGTCTCTAAACCTCTTTGGTCTCCTCGTCTACTCTTCTTTCTTTTGCACCTGCCTTTCCTATCAGTTACATTTCCCCGCAAGCAGATGAAGCCCGCGGGCCGAGTCAAGATGGACAAGAAGGGTAGAAAAGCTTTAGGCGAGCAATATGAGTCAGCTGAGTTCTGCTTGATTGCCGACCATTGCACAGGAGTCGAGCTATTACGTGAGTTCGCTCAGGTGGTCCACAGCTACAAATACGTCTGAATAATGAAACAAGAGCTTTGGGCACAATTCACGCTTGCCGTGCGGTGTTCAAAGAATGACTATGTCACCTTTTTCGAACCACACTTGTACGGGATGGTCTTCGTATCGCTCCTTTAAACGACTTTGCGAGGCCAGAGTACCACGATCACCTATTCGATGGGCTTCTTCGCCGCATCGTCATTTTGCAGAATGAAGGGTAAGAAAGCGTCCAGAGGGCTTCGCTGTAACCTTGCATTCAGGGTATGAAATTGGCTATAGTTCGTGGTTTCGAGTTTCGCCTCGTTGTATGCGTAAGTGGTGAAGAGCACCACGTCGTCCCAGTTCTTAAGATTGGAAGAGATGTACATGGCAAGCATGATGGTCAGTGTTATGTTTGTCCCTTCAACGAGGCCATTGGTCAGTATGATACAGCATGGAATGACTGAACTGTGAAGTGCACAAACGAAGTAACTCTTCGATGGCATCAGTAGTGAACTGGCGACCACGGTCGGTGATGACGACAGGTGGTGGGTCATGACGAAAGGCCACGGAACGCAACAGGAAGACTGCCACGCAAGCAGCGGTGGAAGATGGTATGGCAGCAGTCTCTGCATACCTGTAAGATAGTTTACGGAAACCATTATCCAATGGCTCTTGTTGTTAGATAACGGGAATGGACCCAAACGGTCAATACCTACTTGTTTGAAAGGCGTACTGCGTGGTGACAATGGCCGAAGGGGACCCGGGGCTGTGGTGGTCGGTCGCTTGTGACGTTGGCACGTTTCACAACTAGCGACATAGTGCTTGGTTGTTTCGTACATCTTGGGTAAGTAAAAGCGCTCCTGTGTGCGGTGTAGCGTTCGTGCAAAGCCGAAATGGTCGGATGTCGCATAGTCATGCATGGCGCGTAGAACTTCGTAGCGGAGACTCTCGGGGACAACAAGCGGAAAACGCACTCCATGCCCGGAGTAACTAGTTTTGTTGAGCAACTTATCATGCAAAGTAAAGTGACCGCTGCCTTTGGATGTACGGTTGGCGACAAACAGCGGATCGAAGGTAAGATCATTCCGTTGTTCTCCCTGAAAGACTGCCGCGACAGGGAATGTAGAACAGCAGCGAGACATTCGTCAAAATTCTCAGCATGGCAGTCGGTAGTCGCAAGAGGAATCCGAGAGAGGCAGTCTGCATCAGCGTTACGATGGCCACTCTTGTACGATACCACAACGTCGTATTTCTGAAGACGCAACGCCCAACGTGGGAGGCGACTAGAGAAATCACGCAAACCGACAGCCAGCATAAAGAGCCACGGTTCGTGGTGATCTTGAATGGCCCACCTTAAAGATAGCAGTGAAACTTCTGTACGGCGAGGACAGCAGCCAGGCATTCCTGTTCCGTAACGGTATAATTGCATTCAGATTTGTTAAGGCAACGGCTGGCATATGCGACATGTTCTGTGCCACTGTGACGTTCTACAAGTACCACTCCTATCTCGATACCGCTAGCATCAGAGTAAACTTCAGTCGGGCAAGATGGATCAAAGGGACGTAAGAGGGGTGCTGACATTAGCATAAACTTCTGATGAGAGAATGATGCGTCACACTCGTGTCCATTTTAAGGCCGCATCATGTCGCAAAATACTTATCAACGGGTAAACGATGTCGGCAAACCGGGGAACAAAACGACGAAAATACGAACATAGGCCAATCAATGAACAAAGTTCTAGTGCTCACTGCGGTGCTTTGAAGAAGCTCACCACTTCAGTTTTACGAGGATCGGGTCTGACGCCATCCTTGTAGACTAAGTGTAACAGGACCAGTGTTGGACGTTCGTCAAACGAATATTTCTTTTAGCTTAGAACCAGTCCAGCTTTCACATTGCAGTCAAGAACAAGGCTGAGGCGTTCGTTATTTTTTTCAAGCATGCCGCCAGTGATTACAACATCATCGAGGTAACGCATGCATATCTCCCACTTTAGACCATGTAGTACTGTGTCCATGAATATTTTGAAGGTGACAGGAGCATTGGAAAGCCCAAAAGGCATAACACTAAATTTGAATAGGCGATCTGGAGTCACGAAAGTGGTCTTTTCCTTGTCGAAAGGGACCATAGGTATTTGCTAATTGCCGATCGCAAATCAAGTGTCGAGAAGTAAAAAGCAGTGTGTAAGCAATCGATGACGTCATCGATTCGCGGTAGCGGATAGACGTCCTTCTTCGTCACTGCGTTTAGACGTCTGTAATCCATGCACAATTACCAGGCGCTATCTTTTTTCAGACCAGGATTGCTGGGGTTGTCCATGGACTAGGCGACTCTTGAGCGACACCTCTGTTGATCATCTCCTTGATTTTCTCTGCAATAAGTTTGCAATCGCAGGATGACACTCGGTAGGGCTACTGGCGGGTAGGGTGTGCTGAGCAGGTATTTATTCTGTGACAAGTGCTGGTCGACCATAAATAGAGGGGTGCATCTCCAGGCGTGAAGCCGAATGTAGACTTATTCCTGGCAAGTAACTGTACCAGTGCTTGTCGTTCAGATGTACAGAGAGCCTTGCTGGTCATACCAAGCATTAGCTCTTAAGAATGTCAATTATCGCAGCGAGAGCAAGCTGTAGAGACGTCCACAGTTAGTGCCGCTACTGAGCTACATGCGGCTTCATCGAAGAGAGCGATTTTCATACCGCGCGAGTTGGGAACCGGTGTTGTGGAATAGTTCAGCGCCCACAATGTGGAGACTCCTTTCGTCATGCACATGACTGAGCAGGGCATCACTACATTTGATAGCACAGCCTATGCTGAGAGGCCTAACTACAAGGTCAACACAATCAGTGCCAATAGTAGTTGCAGAAACATGAACGGGCGACAGGCACCACAATGGTGCAATCAGTTCATCAAGAACACTGAGTCTATCTGTGTCCCTGTCATCGCCACGCGAGCTTTGTTCGTAAATGGCTGATATAAATAACTTGTTCAACGACATTTCACCTCAACCACAGTCCTGGGAAGCGGTGCATTGTTCAAGAAAATCGATACCAAGAACAATATCTTGCGAACAACGAGAAAGAACAAAGAATTCCGATAAAAACTTTCCCAGCCAACAAAACAGTCGCAGCAGAAATACCAAGGGGATGACGCCACAAGCCGCCTACTCCACGAAAGGTTGTACCATCGTTTCAAGAAAACATTACTTTATGGCCTAGACGGTTTTTCAAAGCGAGGCTCATCACAGACACAGTCGCCCCATATCAACTAATGGCATGGTCAGTATTCCGTCAATCGACACATTCACTTTGTTGTTGAGATTCACAACAGGCAAAGGTATTTCTTGCCAAGACTGCCCGGCGAACTCACCTCCATTGGCCATGGATGGTAGTTTCCCAGCGACGGTGAGGAAGAACGGCGCCGAGGAAACGGAGAGCGACGGGGGCGGATATTTGGTGGCGACAAACTCTGCTCATGTGCAGGCGAATCACTGCGTCTGGTCTCGTGCGAGAAGCGGTCCATTGGAAGTAAATTGGTCGTCCGCTAGTCATATGAAGTACGAGTTCCCAGGGGCGAGAACATTAGTGGTGTCCTTCGTGATTGACGGCTTTGCCGACAAAACCGAGTTATATGGCCTGTGGGACCGCAGTTGTAGCACACGGGAGAGTCGCGGTTCACAGGATCTTCCTCACAACAGATGCTCGCTGTTGCGGGCGGCAAGAAAGTTCGCTGTCATGTGGATAACGCGTGTCTCTGCTGCTCGCTGAAATACGCTATATCGGTCATAAGTCACGTCGTGGTAGTAGAGTCGGTGCTGTTCTTGTCGCGGCCTAACAGATGTCGCAGGGCCTCGAGGATAAAATCACGCCTCTTGTCGTTCTGTCCCAGTGTCATAAGTAGTAAGTAGGGCCCCTGTCGTAGAGACGTGGCTGCTGTCGGCGGGAGAGATTATACTCCTCAATGCTCCTCGCCACAGGATACGCGGAGAAGGAGCCATGCTTGGCTCGAAATCTGGTGGTAGGCGGAAGCTTGGAGTGCCTGGGCGTGTCACTTGCGCGTGCAAGCTGAGCTCTTCCCGATCTATTCGTTGTCAAATCGTTGATACAAGATTCAGGGGCTGGTTGCTATCTCCGCTTGCAACTGTCGTCGCATTGGACCTGTTGTCGCATTGGTCTGACAAACTTCGGTATGATGCGTCTCTTCTTCAGCTGCTGGAAAGTGCGACAGTGCTGAGTGATGTCGGCGACGGATGCAAGGGTGCATATTGCGACGTAGAAAACTGTAAACATCTTCGGCAATTCCTTTTAGGATGTATTCAACTTTGTCTCCCTTAGGTATTCCATAGTCCACCATGCTGCACAATTTTATTACTGCTTCAATGTAGGTCATGCAGGTTTCGCCTGGCACTAGTTCGCGCTTCAGTACCGTCTGTTCTGCCCTTTTCTTTTTCATCGTGTAGTCGCCGAATCGCTCTTTGATTTACGAAACAAATCTGCCCCGTGTTGTGAATGCTTCCTCGTGATTGTCGAACCACACCAACGCTGTATCCGTTAGAAAAAACACGACGTTCGAGTGCTGAGAAGCGCTGTTCCACTTGTTGACGGCACTCACCTGATGATAATGTATGAGCCATTCTTCGACGCCTTCGTCCGACCTTTGAGCCAAGCGACGCGAATCTCTCCGTTGTTGGCAACTGGTCGGCGCAGCAGTTGGAATGGGCCGTTGTTCGCCTGAGTCGTGGGACATATTCAAATCTGGCGGATTCGGTGGGAGTCGAGCCAAGCGACAGCTTCGTCGATGAACTCGTGGTTCAGTCTTCGTGTTCGGGTGTCGATTACCCCGCACCTTCCACCACAACTGTTACGAAGAGTTGTGACAAAATGGCTTTATTTACAGGAGATGGATGATGCTCGTAGCGTAATCTAAGCGCAGTCCGCCCACTAAAACACTGTTCTCCACGTCTACTCCTTTTGTACCTGCCTTTCGTGTCCGTTACAATATTATTGCTTGAATGTAACAAATACTCCGCGAATTTATGCATTTTCGTAGCGTATTCTTATCAAAATAATTGCCTTTGACATCATCAAAGTTATGAGGACAGTGGATTATTATATGAAATAAGAAATGTATGGAAGGCGGCACCTTGAAGATTTGTCACGCGGTGTGAGTTAGCAGTAAAGTGAACGAGAGATGGCAGCACCAGCGCTTGCGTTGGTATTGCGTCGTGCAATTGGCCACCTCCGGCAGGCGAATTGCTATTCGTGATATTCGAACGCCATTCAGATATCCGAGTCCGGCTGATTAGGTTTCACAAGATAGTGGTAACGCGGTCAATAATGTGTGCTCTTCACAACTGCTCGGTCATGTATGTTGTCTCAAGTTAGGAACAAGTGCGTTAGGAACAGTATACGATGCCTCATTCCGCTTCTCGGAGACATGCATCCTGCCGATGAAGCAGGTGACGTCTTGTTTGCGCCAGACGACTGAAGCGAGAATCATTCTTGGTGAAATAATTGTAAGCTTTGAGTTAACTGCTTTATTTTTACTCAGGAATACCACGGTTTCACGTTATCATTAACGATAGGTTGAGCGCCTCCATTTCAGCTTCGTAGGCAAAACGTCAACTTGGCATCGTGTTACTAAAGCAAAACAGGGTCATCAGCGCCATTGTTTACGCGTCGCACCTTCGTCACACATCGATTAAAATTGTAGAATGCGCAGAAAGGAAGCCAAGGTGTCTCGGATTTTTCCATCAGCTGCATTTTTAACCGGATAGCGTTCAGGAGCCCGTATCGCAGGAAACCAGGCTTCCCATGTCAGCGTCCGGCGTCGGACGTGTTTTGACTAAAAATAATTTTGAAACCCTCCTACTCAGGTCGTCCATGCAACGCAAAGAATTTACTGAACTTATTGAGTTTGTCGAGCTAAGTACGTGAAAAAATCGTAAGCTACGACATACTCACAATCTACAGACATGATAGCTCGGGATTGTATTTCACTGTACGAGAAAACATAATTCTCTTAGGCGACAACTCAAAGAAACCCATTTTCCAGCGTTTCTACCATTCGCCGACTAGCCGCGCCGTCCGCCATTTGCGCGTGCCAGCTCACGGATCTTGGGTGCCACGGAGCGGCGCACCCGGGTCCTTGCAATACGTCCAGCTGGCACTCTCCACCGCCCACGCATGAGGCCGCGTCGTTACCACAAAGCCCGCCTTCGTGCATGGCGTTCGCGGCCAGCGTTTTCCGGTAAACATTACGGTTACATACGTTCCAGTTGCCGTGAAGCGTGAGAAGCTCTCAAGGATCTTTGAATGCAATCGCGTTCCAGTCTTAAATCCGAAGCTTAAGCGTCCTTCAAAATTTGTCGAGTACTACGTCAATATCCTTGCATCAATCCGCATGGTCGAACGCAGGCGCATGTCAGCGGTCACATCGGCAGCCACTGCGTTGTCAGTGCGGGACTTGAGCACAATCGCTACCCTGCAGTCGTTCGGTGTGCATGGGAGCAGCCTAGGTGTTCAAATGGCTCACAGAACGTGCTGTCGTATTGTTCAGGTTTCAGTTGACATCGTTTGCTGCCGTGATCACGATGGTAGCTCAAATCACCGTCAGCCAGGTTTTTTGGAACCTTGCACGGCTGGTATCCTTCTCAGGCCTGATGCACTGACCTTGAATGTAGCCGCATGGTGGAACTCGGGCGCACGTCAGCGGCCACATCGCAAGCCACCGCGTCATCCGCGTCTGAGCTGAGCAGCATCGCCACACTGCAGTTCTTCAGAGGGCACGGGAGCAGCCGCAGTGGTCGAATGGTTCAAACAACTGGTCAAGAAACGCGGCGTCACTTTGATTAATTTTCGCCTTTATGGTTTGCGGCTTGGACCACGACAACACTTCAAGCAATCGTTAGCCTGTTTTCTTGGAGAGCTGCATCAACTAGTTCAGAAAGCTTCAATCACCAAGTAGCAAATGGCAACAAGCGGGCTTTTCGCATCCTCTGCTTCAAGCTGCGAGCATAGAAGAAGATTCAATAAGAGTGGACATTCCCATAGAGCCCAGTGGCCGAACTGCATGTAGTGCACCAAGCGGATGGGATTACCACCTTCCGGTTACGGTTTTGAGTGCGCGTGCTTTGAACGCCAGCTGTTACACACCACGCTGGCTCCGCTTATCGGCGCGGCATTCTTTTTTCGCTTTGCTGCTTAACCACGCACGGCCTTGGCGCGGGATCGTTTTATAATTTAGTAAAAATGATTGCGATCGATGCTTACAAGGCTCCACCAATTTGTGCCACGTGCAATTTTATGAAGCAAACGCAAGACGTATTCCTAAATGATGAGATGTTTATTTTGCTTTGTATGAATGCTCGTTCCGGGCTTTTTTTGTCCATTCATACAATGCTGCAGCACCAGGTAAGCAGCAGTCATTGCTGTAACAAGCTCGCATTAGTAAAATCTTAATGAGGGCTAGCTGGTTTGTATATATAACTGAGGTTAAACAGCGCGAATAAAGCAAGGACACAAGAAAGAAATGCCGCAGACAAGCGCTGACTTCCAACTGGAAGTTTATTTGAAATTCACCAGCCATTTATACCTTATTCAGCATAGGCATGCGCACACCCAGTCACAAAAAGATCTGCAAATCACCAACATCATGACCGTTCATCCAAAAATGCTATTTCTTTTCCCGACAAGGAGAGAGGGAGTGCTTACACATTTATCTCCTTTTATAATGTTATAAGCCTCTACTATTTCCCTCCCTTCTTACCTTTTCTTTTCCTTATCAATTTTGTTTTTTCATATATGGGAGTGCAGTGACACTTGTTGCAGTGTCCTGCTAAGTGACTCCCATAGCCATTCTTAAGGTTACAGCTTCGCTGACAAGCCCTTTCCTTGAAAACACAGTCCCGTTTGACCTATATAAGTTTTTCCACAGCCGAGCGGTATCTGATAGATAAGGTTGCGCCTGCACTCAGTGAAACGGGATTTATTATTTGTGCTGCACAGGCGCCTTTCGCGCTTTTTCACACGATTACGTATCGAGGACAGCTTACACGGGGCCCTGAAATAAATTAATGTTATGTGTATTGGAAACTTTCTTGAAATTGTGTGACAACTTGGGTAAGTATGGCACCACGTGCGCTTGCCTCTTGACTTTATTCTTTGCTTTTTGGGAAGTTTCGGAACTTCTAATCTCTTTCTGCAACATAGCCTCGCATACTGAAGTGATCGCAGGCCTTCCCAGTTCTGTGATCACTTCAGTATGGGAAGCCGGTGATCGTCGAAAATCGGATCAGCGGGTCAAGCGCGTCGCCTTTTATACATCAGTCGTGGAATGCTCCAGAGTGACGCTGGGACCCGCGTTCGTTCTATTAAGTTCGACACTACTCGCGTCGCACATACATGCAAACACATTACACAAAGTTCGGTGACATACAGTGGATGGAACCATTGATAACCTTCCATAAACTTCCTATACATGCAGGCGCGTCCTCCGCTGCGATAACATTTGTTAGGCGGTGACAAGCGGTCAACAGGAAAAGAGCGGCTGCCCCGGAAAGGCGGTGGTCCCGGGTTCGAGTCCCGGACCAGGACGAATTTTTCTTCAAATGAGGCTTTTCTTTCAAGGAACCCGTATGGGTTTCCTTTGTAGCAATTGCTACGAACAGGTGGATGTCTCATTTTCCCTTTATTCATTACTTCTCTCCACCTTGCGGGTTTCCGCAGAACTACTACGTCAAACTCTTGCCTTTGCTTCGTGTTGTCGAGAAATTCGACTTCGCCCTGCCATCTGCTAGCCGCCTGGTTAGTTCAGATGGCAGAGCGGCTGCCCCGGAAAGGCGGTGGTCCCGGGTTCGAGTCCCGGACCAGGACGAATTTTTCTTCAAATGAGGCTTTTCTTTCAAGGAACCCTTATGGGTTTCCTTTGTAGCAATTGCTACGAACAGGTGGATGTCTCATTTTCCCTTTATTCATTACTTCTCTCCACCTTGCGGGTTTCCGCAGAACTACTACGTCAAACTCTTGCTTTTGCTTCGTGTTGTCGAGAAATTCGACTTCGCCCTGCCATCTGCTAGCCGCCTGGTTAGTTCAGATGGCAGAGCGGCTGCCCCGGAAAGGCGGTGGTCCCGGGTTCGAGTCCCGGACCAGGACGAATTTTTCTTCAAATGAGGCTTTTCTTTCAAGGAACCCGTATGGGTTTCCTTTGTAGCAATTGCTACGAACAGGTGGATGTCTCATTTTCCCTTTATTCAAAAGATAAACAAGTAGACGTGTCAACATGGCGCGTCTGGCTAGCTTGCTGCTAGATAACGAAGTAAAAATAGGTCGCGAAGTATAAGGCCACTTATACGCGAAACTTTTTAGCTTTAGTGGGAAAGAGTTAAAAGAAATAAAAAGTTTCTGTGTGTTCATTTCACCTTTTTTTTCTCCCCCGATGCTCACGTCAAGGGATGTGATTAACACTAGTCGGGACTTGTTTGCTGTTGCCAGTTTTGGCCGAGTGTCCCCTCTTGTTGAAGTTCTTTTTTATGCTGCCAGCGCAGAACGTTGTAGGGACACCGCAGACGAGGCATTTTTTCGATGTTGTGCAATAAATAGATCCACTTTTGCCTAAGCTAAATATAGCTGCAGGGAAGCATGGAATGTACCTTGTGTTTTATGTTTCATGCAAGTTGGTACATCCGTGCAAACACGTCACGGGAAATGAAGTGACGAAATACCGCATGACGAAACACGAGTAGCAGTTGTGTCCCCTGTTCTGCTTGTGTCACCTACAGAATTTCTTTTAACTGTCTTCGGGTTTACTTGAGACACACGGGCCAGTGCTTGAACGACAGGCTGTGACACTACCTTAGGGAAGTGAAATCACGAAAAGGCTGAAATCTTGTTTCGCGCTGCAAAAGTTGCTGATGCTATCCGCGGTTGAATAATGCGGGTGTTGTTGACTGCGGAAAAACATTTTTCTACATGAGGCTTTGAAAGTAGTGCTAATAGAAAATTCTGTTACAGATATATGGGTTAGCGTGGCTATCGACGGTGCTTTTAAACGGCTAGTCATTGATACCTATGGCTAAGCTGGTCCATTCACATCTTTCTTTCTTTATTGATTTCTTTTTTTCTGTACATCAACACAAATCGCAGCAAAGGCAAAAGCCTATACAGCCTGACAAAGGCTTTTGCTCCGAGATGCAGTTCAGCACGCTTGTTCTTGTTCTGTATGCTGTTTGTTCTAGTTGTGGCGCAGTTTACGGCGCACACGTTCATCCCAATTATCGCGTTCGATGGTGAAATTGGGCAGGGTTTGCATGATATTGTTTGTTGTCTCATCTTGTTTTTTTTTACATTTGCGTTTTTCGTTGCTCGTTTCAGAGTGTCATAAGCGCATGCGCGCATTGCCCTGCTGCAGCGAATATATTAGCGTTATATTTTTTACATTAAACACTCGCACTTAAAAGCCCTTGTCGCTGTCAGCCTCACCTTCCTTTAGAGCCTTCTGCTGCACTTCAGCATAGTCAAATATGCATCAGGAACTTGCGAAACGTTCTACCCCTTCAAAAATACTCAGTGTAAAAGAGGCCTGTGTAGATTGCAATGGATATATTTGGCGTTACTGCACTTTTTCTCATCACCTGAAGTATGGTCGCTATGAAGCTTATGGCATCCTAACTTCAGCAGTTATATGTTCAGTGTTACAGGTAAATTAGTAATTAGAGCAGCTTGAACACGCAAGTCTGCGCAAAGTTCCAGTTTACCTATAAAAAAGACAAAGACGCGCTCTTGGAAGAGCGCAGCTCTTCGGTGGCCGTTACTGCCGCGGGCGTCGACGAAACCTAGCAAAGGAACACATCGATGCATGAAGGACGCGAGAAGGCAAGCGGAGGAGGAGTGTGTGGCGAAAGCTTGCGAAGAAAAGCATGGTGCGCGATGATGGCTTCGAGATTGTGCCCGAGTAGCATGCGTCCTCTGGACGGTCTGTCTGGGGCGGCTGCTGCTGTGAACCACGCCTACGCGCCTCCCACGTGCTCTCTCTGGCGATTTCCAGATTAGCGAGGCAATTGCGGCGCACTTCGCTCCGCTTACATTGCGCACAATGGGAAAGATTGTCGATGCCAGCCAATATATCGGGAAATGAAAACACTGAGATGAAATTACGCATTAAGGAGTATCATAATGGCCGGTGACTTTTTTTTCCTGGTGCCTGTGCGTGAATGACTCACCGTACGGGCGCTGCCTGAGAACTTCGGGAGCCATGTAAGGCACCGTGCCTGCAGACTCAGCGTCGTTGAATTCAAAAGGAGTCTTTCTGAAGAAACCACGCACCCCGCGCTTAGAAACTGCAAACAGAAAACACATAGCCCACAAAAACAAATTCCGGAGTGGTATGTGGCTATCACGGAATGCTGTACGGACGATGCCATGGACGCTATTCATAGCGGCGGGCATGTCCCGATGGCGGTGCTATGAAAACGTTCGTGTTTGTATTGCGCGGTAAAAACGTCAAGTAGTCAGAATGAATCGAGCGCACTGCAAGACGATATCTGCCTACCTACGTTGCTTCGAAATGTTGAACTATTCAATCAGTTGTTCGCTAGTGGGTGTCACATCTACTCGACGGTGGTTATACTGAGAACGGCAGCGCGTGTATTGTTTTCCGTTCATAGGCGAACAGCAGAGCGTACCACCAACGAGATATTAAAGCATATATACGCAATTTCTGCACTCTCGCATTTACACTCGCAGCCCCACACGCACCCATCCAAGAACTACTCTCCCTCCCCCTCCCCCCAAGACAGCCCTCCCTACGAAATGTTTATTAGCGATTTTGTGCCTGCTGCCTTAACGGGTCATTCGATCATCTCTCTGTAAACTCGACGTATTTATTTCCGCAGAATAATAGAATGGTGTTCACCACTCCAACGGAACAATTTACGAAGGTCGCTTCATGCTTTTCTGGCATACGCATTTTCTTCCATTGAATATGCGCGGATAGTTTCCGGAGTTCCTCGGGCGTCATAAAAAGAAGCGGCACTTCTTCTTTGGCAGCGACCTTCTTTGCATTGCGGGACAGATTGTGGATATGGGGCACAATTTCTGTCTTGGTCTTTGAAGGTTCCCAAGCAGCTCTATCCCTTGGTGTTCCAGGTTTTAGCTCCTGCATAAGTGTTTCGGCCACTGTGTTCACGACCCACAAAGGGATAGCTGCAGCCAACAAATGGCTTACCAGTTTATAAAAGCTAATGTGCATTGGTGCAGGTACAACAATGTCAGTGCCGATTCCAGGCGCAGCGAAGCAGCGCTTCTCTCGACAACTTCTGAATGGGCAAAATCAAACGCCAATAGTCCCTTTGATGACAAGAAATTAGGATGGATGAATGGATGTTATCAGCATCTCCATTGGAACGAGGCGGTGGATTGCACAAGCAAACTCTTCCTATTATACTGCCTAATGTCCTACCTTTATGGTAAACAAAAAAAAAAACCAAGATGAATTCCCATAACCAAAGTTTCCGAACGTCTATTACGAACTTTGTTTTTGTGCGCATCCGTTGTTTGTCGTTTGCATACTTTTCTTCCGCCAATCTTCTAATCGCCTCATCATCATCATCATCATCATCAGCCTGGCTACGCCAACTTCAGGGCAAAGGCCTCTTCTCCAACTACCCCGATTATGTGCTGACTGTGGCCATGTTGTCGCGGCAAACTTCCTAATCTCATCCGCCCACCTAACTTTCTGCCGCCCCCTGCTACGCGTCCCTTCTTTTGGAATCCAGTGCGTGACCCGTAATGACCATCGGTTATCTTCCCTCCTCAGTACATGTCCTGCCCATGGCCATTTCTTTTTCTTGATTTCAACTAAGATATCAATAACTCGCGTTTGTTCCCCCACCCAATCTGCTCTTCTCTTGTCCCTTAACGTTACACCTATCATTCTTCTTTCCATAGCTCGTTGCGTCGTCCTCAATTTAAGTATAACCCTTTTGTAAGCCTCCAGGTTTCTGCCACGTACGTGAGTACTGGTAAGACACAGCTATTATACACTTTTCTCTTGAGGGATAACAGCAACCTGCTGTTCATGATCGGAGAATGCCTGCCAATCGCACCCCAGCCTATTCTTATTCTTCTGATTTTTTCAGTCTCATGGTTCGGATCCGCGGTCACCACCTGTCCTAAGTTGATATAGTGCCTTACCACTTCCAGTGCCTCGCTACCTATTGTAAACTGCTGTTCTCTTCCTAGACTGTTAAACATTACTTTAGCTTTCTGCAGATTAATTTTTAGACCCACCCTTCTGCTTTGTTTTTCCAGGTCATTGAGCATGCGATGCAATTGGTCCCCTGAGTTACTAAGCAAGGTTATTTCATCAGCGAATCGAAAGTTACTAAGGTATTCACCATGAACTCATATCCGAAATTCTTCCTAATCAAGGTCTATAAATACCTCCTGTAAAGACGCTGTCAATAGCATTGGGGAGATCTAATCACTTTGCCTGACGCCTTTATTTATTGAGATTTTGTTGCTTTCTTTATAGAGGACTACGTTGCCTGTGGAGCCGCTGTAGATATCTTTCAACATCTTTACATACGGCTCACCTACACCCTGATTCCGTAATGCCTCCATGACTGCTGAGGGTACGACTGTATCAAAGGCTTGCTTGTAATGAATGAAAGCTATATATAAGGGTTGGTTATATTCCGCGCATTTCTCTATCACCAGATTGACACTGTGAGTATGGTCTATTGTTCAGTAGCCTTTACGAGATCCTGCCTGGTCCTTTGGTTGACAGAAGTCTAAGGTGCTCCTGATTCTATTTGCGATTACCTTAATAAATACTTTTTAGGCAACGGATGAGGAGGGAAGAAAATAACATCCACGACAAAGTAACCCCACAGCAAGACCTTAATCACATTCAAGAATGGTGTGAGAAGTGGATTCTATCTCTTAACCCGAACAAATGCATGCTTGTCTCCTTTTCCCCCCGTAAAAAAGCCTTACTTCTTTCATATAATATCGCAAACGCCCTGTAGATTCAGTATCATCGTTCAAATATCTATGTGTCACACTGTCCAATCGTCTTGCTCGGAATGAGCTTGTAGCTAACATAATTCTATCCGCTAATAAAATACTGGACTTTCTAAAACGTCACCTACGTCATGCGCACAAGCACGTAAGGTTGCTCGCGAACCAGTCACTCATCATATCAAACTCGAATATGCCTCCGCCGTATGGACCCAGCCCTAAACATATCTCATAAACGATCTAGAGTGAATCCGAAATCACGCCGCCCGATTCGTTCACTCCCTGCAGTCATATGAAATCAGCGTTTCATCGTTAAAATCACAGTCCGGATTATCACAACTCATTGTTCGCCGTCGTATCGCCACCCTACCCCATTCAAAAATTTTTTTCATTCTTCACTCAACCTAGTGCCTTTAAGAATCCCCCTGACATACATTTCACACCGCACCGGCCGTCCACTTCCACTGTCCCGTTTTCGCTCCAGAACTGTCACTTCTTCCGTCTTTTCTCCCCCGTGCAGCCAAAGATTAGAACAACCTTCCCAGCTCTATTGTTTCCATCACCTACCCATCTACTTTCATTTCAAATTTAACAAATAAGCTGTGTTGTTAAAATGAATGGGTCCAAATGTATTTGTTTAAGTAAAAACCCCCACTTATGTAATACTTCCCCGTGGGGTCCTTACAGTAATAAAAATGAAAAAAAAATGAATTTAAGAAAAAATACGCCGAATAAAACTCATTCATAGAAATTACAATGAATAAAGGAAGGCTTTCACTGTCACACTAAACAAAATGATTCGCGATCACGCATGTCTCAACCCTTCCATCTCTTAGATAATATTCGAATTGCCATTTTTATGACATATTATTTGATATCAATGACGCTAACCTGCTAAAAGTACATCGCATTAAACAGAACGAGTCACCAGTGATCACTAATGATTCGGAATAATCAATTTACAATGGTAACTAAAATATTAATGCGATCGCTTTTTGATTGATACCAATGGCGGCTTGCACGAATGAAGGTTACGACTGTGATACTAAACAAAGTGATTTGCGATCACTAATGACTCGGTCCTACCACCTCCCAGTTATTGGAATTTAATCATCGTTGTATGAGTTTTCATTTTATTTCTATTGCGCCCACATTGTACAAAATGCGACAAGGTCATACTGAGCGTATCACTAGTAATCAGTAATAACCGGGTGAAGTCGGTCCGGAGAGGTAACCAAAGAAATTGTAATTTAATTACTTTTGGAATATCAATGACGACGTACAGGGTCGTCCTATTTGAAAGGGAACACGCGAGCGCGTGGCCTGTGCTCTGCGGCGGCTACCTAGAGCGCCGGTCAGGGGCAGCGAGAGGACGCACGTCCGCTTTTGGCGTCATCTATTGACGGTCAGAATGACTAGGCATGGCCGATTGGAAGCGCCTACTGGACTCCCTTCCCCGTATTACTGATGCGCAAGGAGCGGGGCCTGCAGCGCGAGCGCGATTTGCCGCCGCCGCCGCCGCCGCCGCTGCCGCCTTCTTACAGCCCACGCTGCAAGAAGTCTTCTTGCAGCGTGGGCTGTAACTTGCTGGTGTCGACAGCGCGTGCCTGACTTCACGTACTCGTTTAAGGCGTGGCAACACTGGGTCGATACCGACAAGACGCTCACGCCGACGATTGACCGACTATTCAGCAATGGAACCAACATAGCAAGCAGACAACGACGCAACCCTATACTACGTAACCAGCGAGCGCGAGTTGTCGTACTGCGACGCGCTTTCTTGTCTACGGTAGTGACAAAATCGGCGTGCCGACCATCGTTCAACCAAACCCCGCGGGATCGGCCGTCGAACCAACAACACGATAGTGATAGCGTGTTCGTTTCTATGTATAATTGCTCGCGCTTAAAATGAGTTAAACAAACCTCGTCCCTCTCAAACCGCGCATAAGAAGTTTCAGCCAGTATTGATGCTGTCAGCCAAGATTAAGCCTGGCACAGTTCGTGGATCCGCTACTGGCAGTCATGAAACGATATGTAACCAGTTAGGCAGAAGGAAATTGCTCTTTTTTGTTCAGTTTTGGTCTTAGCGATTTGAAATCAACTACATTTCACTTAGCGTCATGCGTACACAAGAAGCCGCAAACGGTGACATAGCGCTATGCCTATGTCGCCGTTGCCAATGTCGCCATAGCGTACCCATAGGCTGGCGGTCGCATTCGCCACGTAGATGGATGGCTCTATGTGTGTTATGCTGACACATTTCTCAATTCCAGAGATTCACAGCTTACTCTCTGCGTCGAATGGAGAACAAGGGATGGTGCATTCGGTATACAGCAGCATAAACAACCGTATGGCTCAGTTACACCAACGGTGTCAGTGATGGCAGATGGCAGCCGCATTTTCACGAGAACAACACGACCTATAAATGAGCATTGATGCAAGCAGTTTTCTCTAATAATGTTTTATGGCACGCGGAAACTGTAAGAATGATGGAGTTAAACAAAAACGAGAATCTGTTCTAAATTAACAGCCCGTGATATATTGTTACAGTTGAGGCGTTTTTATTTACAGATGATGGATGTCTGGGAAAAACGGTCCAGCGCCGGTTTCGTATTGCACTCCGCACCAAAAAGAACCATTGTCCTCCTCCTCTTCCCTTCACCTCAACCAAGGCGAAACCTTCCCTTTTCCGTAAAAATTACATTATGGGGTTTTACTTGCCAAAACAACTTTCTGATTATCAATAAGAAGGAAGGGGCTTAACCGAGGGGTCCGATTTCTGATTGGTCATATATCATAAAAAGCCAACAAACACTGACATTGGGGAACATTGGGATAACTTTGGGGAAAATACTCGTGCTTAGTAAAAGAAATAAAGAAATGGTAAATTAATAGAAATGAAAGCGGACGAAAAAACTTGCCGCAGGTGGGGAACGACCACACAACCTTCGATTTTCACGCGCGAGGCTCTACCGATTTGAGCTGCCGTGGCGCCGTTTCCCCATTCTCTTTCTTAGGTATTTACGTTTTTCTAGTAGAACCCAGGGAGTGTTAGCGAGGGCCACCACTCACAGACCTCGGCGGTGGACTTGGAACATCCTTTCTGCTGCAGGAGTCAGAGAACGGGACGGCAAGTTATTTTTTCGCCCACTTAATTTCCTATAATTTATCGTTTCTTTGTTTCATTTATTAAACACAAGTAATTTACCCTATGTTGTCCTCGGTTGTCTGTGTTTGTTGGTTTCTTATGATATTTCTGATAATGAGGCACGCCGTGGTGGAGGACTCTGGAACTATCGTTTACCTGGGCTTCTTCAACGTGCACCTAAATTTTAGCACACGTGAGTTTTCGCCCCCACCTAAATGCGGCCGCCGTGGCCGGGATTCGATCCCATGACCTCGTGCTCAGCAACCCAACACCATAGCCACTGAGCGACCATGGCGGCTCCCCGTTTCGTAGACGAAGCTCATCATGGGAGTTAGGGCTGAGTGATAGTGTGATATAGCTTCAGAAGAACTTCAGTTTGGCCTAGTTGGTGTTTACTGCATATTATATTGACCGCAAATAAAGACTGGGAGAGTGGAAGACAACACAAAAATGACACGGCTGGTCGTTTTTGTGTTTTGTGTGGAGGTGACACGACCCGCGTCATTTTTGTGTTCTCTTCCGCTGTCCCCGTCTTTATTGCGGTCAATATGATATGCAGTGATATAGCTTGAGGCGCGTAACATGTGTGAGGTAAGTAGCGCTACAGCGGCATCCTGGTAACTTTACACGGGCGACCACTTCTGTTAAATCACTAATGTGGTGAATGACTGTGATGGGACCGCTATACTGAGCCAAAATTTTTTTGCATAACCCGAGTCTGTCACTGAGGGGTCCACAACGATACCGAGTCATCTTTTCGAATGGCACTGAGTCATGGCGGTGGTCATGCCACTCTTCGGAGCGATCTTGTGCTGCAAATCTACGCAGATGATAAATTTGTCAGGCATTTTCAGCACTGCACAAAGTTTCGGCAACTGAGTTCTCTTTATAGAGCATGAAAGGGAAAATAGCATCGAGACAGATGCGAGGTGCCTGAGCATAGAGCAGATGGAAATGTGGGATGTCCGTGGTTTCGTGCTTCGCTGTATTCTAGGCATAGGTGATAAACGGTAAAGTGTCATCCCAGTTCTTGTGATTGGATGACACCTATATAACCAGCATATTGGTCAGGGTGCGTTTGGTACGTTCGACAAGGCCATTCATCTGAGGATGATATGGTGTTGAGTGCTGGAACTGCGAAATCCAGAGTCTAATCAATTCTGCCACAGCGTCGTCGATGAATTGGTGGCCACGGTCACTGATGACTACATGAGGCGGACCATGGCGAAGGGTTACCCAGCGTAAGAAGGCAGCGATGCAAGAGGCTTGTGAGGAAGTTATCGCAGCGGTTTCCTCGTATCTAGTAATGTGAGCGGCACAGATGATGACCCAGAGATTATCGTTCGACGATCATGGACATGGTCATAGCAGGTCGATACCAACTTGCTTGAAAAGTGTAGTTGTTGGCGCCACAGTATGAAGAAGGCCTTGCGGAGTGCTTGTAGGTCGCTTATGTTGCTAGCACTTGTGGGAGCCCGACACCACACGTATTGCTAGTTGAATTTCGCATCTTAGGCCAGTAAAAGCGCTCCTTTTTTCGATGTAAGATGCGAATGAATCCAAGATGGCCTGACGTTGGATAATTATGCATGACACGGAGAACGTCACATTGCAGGCTTTCGGGAAGAAACCAATAAATACAGCATGCCACTTGCTGAGTGATTTGTCTTGTATAACAGTCCTTCACGAAGACAAGAACAACCACTGGCCTTGCTACTGCATATATCAACAACCAGATGGCCTAACATAAGTCATTGCGCTTGTGCCGCTGAAAATGGTGGCGCCAGGAAGCGTGTGAGAAACAGCATTAAAGCAGGTGTCGAGATTGCACGCGTTATCCTCCGTAGTGGACAGAAGGTGAGAAAGGCAATCAGCGTTGGCAGGACAACTTACACTTTTGTACGAAACAATGCAGTCAAATTCTCAGAGCCCTAAAGACCAGCGCGCTAGACTACCGAAGGTATCATGGTTACAAGCCAGCATAAGGAATTATGGTCGGTTACAATGGTGAATGGGAGCCGGTAGAGGTAGCAACAAAACGTCTGAACAATAAATACAGCCTCTAAGCATTGTTGCTCTTACTAAGCGTTGTTTCATTTAGCCTTGCTGAGAGAACGGCTCGCATGGCTCCCACGTACTCTTCATTATTACGCCGATTCCACTGGTGTCACTGTGGGCTTCAGTAGGAGCAGACGAATCGAAGTGGCGAAGATGGGTTCTGATGTCAGCAGATACTTAAGAGAATGCCTCGTCGCATTAAGGCGCCCACTCGTTTGTAGTATGTGTGCCACTCATCCACGTCCTCGCCAGGTTTGCATTCGAATGTGAGAGGCTCTACAGGTACTGACGCTGCCGGGGACCAGCCGCGGCTGATGCAGATACCGAAGGCTCTTCTGTGACCCGTGCAGGGGCGGAAGCTCCAGGAACTGGGACATCCTGGGTTCCAGTTTCGAGACAACTCGACCATCAGCGGCAACGGAGGCCGGCAACCAAGGCGGCGGCTTCGGCGTAGATGAGGTGAACATTGTTTAACTGCGCGAGCAAACGAACCACAAAGACAGCGAGGGACAAGGACGGGCGCAGACTGCGCCCGTCCTTGTCCCTCGCTGTCTTTGTGGTTCGTTTGCTCGCGCAGTTAAACAATGTTCGCTAATACCTACCAACTCGCCCAACAACAAGTTCTACTAAACTATAGATGAGGTGGTTAGAGAACCGTGCTGCTTGGTTGAGTAGCCAGCACTTCCACCACAACACTGTTGCGGACGAGGGGTGCATATTTAAGGATGATGGATGAGTCTAGAAAAAGCATTTCAGCACCGATTTCGTTCTGCTCTCCGCGAGAAAAAGATTTGTCGTCCTCTTCCTCTTCATTTTTCCTCATTCAAGGCGCTAAAGTATGTATCTCGATCACACCTGCCGTTGTTGAAAGGCTTCGGCCGCTCATATTGACTGGTCTCAGGGTAAAACAACATGGCACAAATGCGCATATAAGAATGCTTTCCTACGTTTTAGCATAATTTCCTACCAGCCATTCATCTTTTCGACAATATTGGATGCTAACAACCACCAGTGGCCCTACATGTCGATGTAAACAAGTGCACCGCTATGATAAATCTGACGCGGAAGGCTGCGCTGGAACGCTTCTTGAATATGCGAAATGTCTAAATGTCTAAACAGAAAACAGAAGGCGAGCTCCAAGTGCAGAAATCACCGACAAGAAACTCCAAGGCAACCATGTCGGCAAACGTAACGCAGCGTGGCTTAATCGGCCGCACTGTTTGCACAAGAGCACACCCAAGCACGCTCATCCAGTTATCAGCGAATTCTGCATGATTTCTAGGAAGGACATCATACCCCAGAGATGTCATTATATTGTTACCTAGAGGAAGCTATATGCACAAATATATTTACAGCTATTTATATGGGGAAAGTTACATGGGGAGAAGCTAATCGCGCAGGCTGGCACAATGGTCTCAGTTATAGGAAATAGTCTATCGCTTCCTCTATCACTTCCTCTTCGTGTCGCTCTTGCGCGCACGATCTTTTCCAAATCCACCGTAATAATGTAATTATTCGCGATCCTCGAAACTCAACCAAGGCACATTCATTTTGACTGCAGGTACACAAATCAACTGGCGAATGTCCCAGCACCCTTCAAAAAAACATTTTGCGCGGCATGCGGCAGAGGGAAACACAGGGAAAATGAAAACGGCTGATTGCGCAGGATCAGCCGAAAAATCACGGCAACGAAGGCTCCGCCTCCGTTAGCGTGAATTTTCGAGCCATCCCTTTCCAATCGCTTAATGAACAATTGGTAACGAGCGCTCTGTGTGGGGAGGTTCATGTGTGGGCGCCTGTGTGGATGTGCACGTGAATGCGAGAGTGCAAAAATTGTGCTTATTACTTTCAATATGACGAGTTACCAACTAGCCCAAGAGCAATTTCTTCTAAACCAGCCAGAATGTAACCAATAAATTAAGTGTATTGTCGCGAACTGTTCAGGCACAATACGAGCACGGCAATAATGTTAACGGTTCCCCTGTAGGTAGCTACGGCCAAAGTATACTACATAACTAGGCCTACATATTAGCACGAACATAACGGTCAAAGCATATTTAGCACCAGCAAACAAGGACGGAAAGGAGACGACACCACAATGCGCTAACTTCAACAACTTGATTTTTCAGAAATACACCTATATAACTCATACGCAGTGGCGCCACCTCATCCAAATCTTAACCATCCAAAAAGCCGACTCCTTATCTAACAAGTCGACTGAAGGGGCACTAACACACGTATCACTATTCCGCCAGATAGCCTGAGCCCCATGTCTCGCACATCTTTATCCTTGTGCTTCGCAAGAACCCGGCAGGATCCATATACCGGCGCACAGCCGCAATCCTGACAGTGAGTTGACAGATGACCGTATTGCTTATTTTTCGCGTTTAGGCAATGTTCCCGTAATCGGTCATTAAGGCATCTACCTGTCTGACTAATGTATTTTTTGCCCCAGGACAGCGGAAGCTCATATACAACAGCTTCTACGCAACCCACTGGTGCTTTTCGATGATTCATAGAGCATCCGGCAGCTAGCTGGCGTACGGTACGGGTCCGTTAATCGACATATTTTTGCCAGGTTTTCTGGTGCTGAAAATATTACTTTTGTGTCCACCCGGCTAGCCATTTTCTTAAAATTATGTGCCGTTCTATGCAGGCAGAGCACTACCGCTACCTTCCTTCTGCGTTGCGTCCGTTGATTTGCCGCGTCGCGAATTGTGCTATCTGACCTGCACCTTTTTAACAGCCCCTCTGCGACCGAAACTTGCACTGATTCCGGAAATCCTACTGCTGATAACCTTCCCGACTGATGCATACGACTCGTACAGATGTTACGGTGGCAAGACTTTTTAAAGCACTTCCAAAGCATAAGTTGGCAATGCTCCTCTTGACGAGCTTCGAGTGGGCTGCTGACCGATAGAATAACAGGGGCTTAATAACTCTAGGTTTAATCCCAGCACGTGTGCCGTTCCATGAACTCGAGCTGAATATCTAGGAAACGCAGCACGTTATCGGTGAGCTCTTCAATCGTGAGCGTAAGTGGGATAAGGCCTGCAGAAAAAACTTCGTAAAGCTTGCCTACTGCAAACCGTGCGTCTGGTTGAAAAAGGACGAGATAGTCGTCAACGTATCTGACAACTTTAACCACCCTGGTACGGACAAGGTACGGGACAGGTGTTTTTTTATTTTGAGCTAGAAAAATGTAACTTAGTATGGGCGCCAAACATGCACCAATGCAAACATCTTGCTTTTGAATAAATATGTCGTCATTGCATGCTGAATTTGTAGAGTCAAGATAGGAACGTGCAACGATAACGTGCTGCGTTTCCTAGATATTCAGCTCGAGTTCATGGAATGGTACACATGTTGGGTGCATAAACCTAGAGCTAATAAGCCCCTAATATCTTATCGGTCAGCCTACTCGAAGCTCCTCAAGATGAGCATTGCCAACTTATGCTTTGGAAATGCTTTGAAGAGGTCTTGCCACCATAAAATCTATACGAGTCTTATGGATCAGTCCGGAAGGTTATCAGCAGCAGGGTTTCCAGAATCAGTGCTAGTTTCGGTCGTAGAGGGGCTGCTAAAAACGTGCAGGTCAGATAGCACAATTCGGGACGCGGCAAATCAACGGACGCAACGCAGAAGGAAGGTAGCGGTAGTGCTCCGCCTGCATAGAACGGCACATAATCTTAAGAAAATGGCTAGCCGGGTGGACAGAAAGTGATCTGTGCAGCACCAGAAAACCTGGCAAAAATATGTCGATTACCCGACCCGTGCCGTAAGCCAGCTAGCTGCCGGATGCTCTACGAATAATCGAAAAGCACCAGTGGGTTGCGTAGAAGCTGTTGTATATGAGCTTCCGCTGTCCTGTGAGAAAAATACATCGGACATACAGGGAGATGCCTTAATGACCGATTACGCGAACAATGCCTAAACGTGAAAAATAAGCAATACGGTCATCTGTCAACTCACTGTCAGGATTGCGGCTGCGCGCCGTTATGGATCCTGCCCGGGTTCTGGCGAAGCACAAAGATAAAATAGTGCAAGAGATTATTGAGGCTCAGGCTATCTGGCCTAATAGTGATACGCGTGTTAGTGCCACTTCGGTCGATTTGTTAGATAAGGAGACGGCTTTTTTGGATGGCTAAGATTTGGATGAGGTGGCTCCACTGTGTATGGGCTACATAGGTGTATTTATGAAAATCAAGGTGTTGAAGTTAGCGCATTGTGGTGTCGTCTCCCTTCCGGCCTTGTTTGCTGGCGCTAAATATGCTTTCAGTTTACCAACACGCCCAACAAATGGCAATAACGGTCAAGTGCGGCAATGTGAACTAAATAGGTGAAAATGCAATTAGCGCGAAAACGAAACAATAGTGATATATTGGTGTAAGGATTCTGTCGCGTAATGTCAGAGCACCAGGCCAGGAGTGCGCTTATGCCAATTTTATCTGTAGGTGCGTGGCTGCAGCTCTCATCTGCCTCACACAGCCACGGCGGATTTTTTGCAATAAAGGGCCGTCTATGGTTGGAGAAGGGGCACACACAGATCACGCATAGAAATTTCTATATCGTTTGCCTTGGAGATGTAAACTCCCACAAGTAGCCCAGCAGCAGGCCGGGGTACATCTAAACCCTATATAAAAACCAGTGAGTTTATGCTCGCACCGGTATTAGGACCACCTCGCGTATAAGAATCACGGACTCACATAGTCCGTGGCAAACTTTCGTCGTGTCGAAGTCTATGACTTTCAGTCGTCCACCGGGCAATATGAGCATACTGAAAAAGACAAAAAAAGCAGAGAGTGTTTTATGAATGAATAGCTAAGCGCATTTTATTCTATAAGCACGTTAGTGGAATATTACTTGAAGCAAACTTCGCCTGCTCAGAAACAAATTTGCTACTACTAACTTTGACCGGCGCGAAGCAAACGAGAAGAAAGACGAGGAAGACGAAGAAACACAGACGAGTGCAGAAACATGTTAGTCTCTTTTCAAGGGTCAAGCAATTTACGGCTTTCGTCTGTGTTTTCTCGTGTACCTACCAGATTCCTACTTCTTAGTACTGCTGTTCGGCGGAGATCTATATTCATGACACTATGGAATGACTGGCCTGACGGAAGCTTAAAACATTTTAGTGCTTAATCAGCGCAACACATTCACGAGACGCACAGAAAAGAAACACACACCACAGAGTGCTACTTGCAACTATAGTTGTATTCCCTTGTCAGTGGAATAAATACATGAAGATACTCAAAGGGGGAGAGCGACAAAAAAAAACTTTACAAACAGGGCCATCCACCAATGACAAGCCGGATTTGGTGGATGGCCCAGTTTGTAAAGTTTTTTGTCGCTCTCCCCCTTTGATCATCTTTATATATTCATTCCACTGACAAGGGAATAATACTATTCTTGCATGTAGCACTCTGTGGTGGATGTTTCTCTTTTATGTGTCTCGTCAAAATGTTTCACACAATCGAACCTCTGCTATGCTATATTACCACGCCCAGTCTTCAACCTTAGGTTAAAAGAATAATAGACACCTACTAGCCGCTTGTCTTTGTCTCTAACAGATACCAGCAGCGATTTAAATATTCGCGACGTCTTATTGCATCATTTGCAGCCTTGATATTTTTCTAAAACTGTCCTGCCATCAGCTTCGCCAGAATTCGGACAATGGCATACAAACATTTTTTTTTTATGGTTAACATGTACACAAGAAACAATGTCCGATTTATTTTCGATGACTGCCAAACACGCACTGGCGCATATATGCCACCTACCCTGGTTCTTGCCATGAAACTGAGTGACATTGTAACTCCAACACGAAATATAAATTAACGAGGAACAAGTTGTGCAGATCCCAAGCTCAGTGCCAATTGACGTTATGACAAGCATATTTCAGGCAGCTGGCAATGAGACATTCTTTTGGGTCCCTAGAGCGTTACTAGGTTGACCAACTCATTTGCGTAAATCCCGTATTTTGTGTGTCACACTACTAAAGGGAACTAAAATGAACGCGAGTGTGCGTCTGTGAGACGAAGCAGCAAGACCACGACTGCGGTAACAACGAACGCATTATTTCTACGAGCCATTGAATTGGTGTGATTGATTGGCACGGAGAGGTGAGAAGGGTAAGAAACCCCGAAACAAAACTTTAACAGACGGCAGCGCGTCGTATCACTTA
The DNA here is from genome assembly GCF_038994185.2 of Dermacentor albipictus. NCBI lineage: Eukaryota > Metazoa > Arthropoda > Arachnida > Ixodida > Ixodidae > Dermacentor > Dermacentor albipictus. The sequence goes on along the minus strand of NC_091828.1, from coordinate 12,936,592 downwards.
TATTATGCAAACGGGTCCCACGGCACGAACATACTATAGCTGTAGTCATTCTTCTTTACGGTCATTCGAACGAGTGGCACGGTGCAGCTTCTCGCCTTGGCCGAGCCGCGATCACGCTGCCACAGTTGCAGCGCTGTGTTATTCGGCTTAGTACGTGCATCACGAAAGAGCATGCCTTGATGTTTTAGTAAGCGCCCTGGTAACGACGACAAGGGCCGCGAAAGTACGGTATGACCTTTGTAAGGAACAAGGAAGCGGAACGTTGCTGTCAGGTGCTCTGAAATCAACGCTAGCGAAAAACTTGCTTTCAATCACTTTTTCAGCGGACACAACCACAACCCGATGTTCCGCTGCCGTTATGCCGGGATGCTGATCGGGCCACCTGGCTCGAGCTCCGATACCACGCTAGAATCAGAAGTGAGAATTGGATTAGGGAGCTGTTTTAACGATGAGAAGTCCATCATGGCACCGCAGTCACGAGTCATCCGCTGAAATCATTGCACGGCTCGGTCCACAGCGTCAGTATAAGTTCTTGTCATGGTTTCTGAACCCACGCATGCATGTCGTCAATTTATGTCGTTTTTGTCATGCCTGCCATGACAATCATAGGAATCATATCGTGGCTTCACATTCAGACTATGTAATTTATGCTAATTATTTTATTGCAACAGAATTATACTGACACACCCGCCGCATTTGTGCCATCGCCATCGGCGTCGCCCTGATGTGTCGTACAAAGTCGAAGGGTGATAATACTGTCACGTGGTGGTGACGTTGAAGAACACAGTAGCAATACTGTGAAAGACAAAAATAGCTTTTATTGGGCGAACCTGTGCCCAGAAAAACAGGCTACCCTTATAGCACAACGACAGCGGCGAACACGGTCGGCGATCGTCGAAAATCTGATCAACGGGTCTAGCGCGTCGGGTTTTATACATCAAGCGTCGAATGTTCCAGACAAATCGTTGGGATCCACGTTCATTCCACAAAGTTCTACACCATTCGCGTCACGCGATGAAATCCGATAACATAAGGTTCGGCGACAACAGACAGTGAATAGAAGCATCGATAACTTTCTAAAAACTTCGGATACAGGCAGGCGCGTCCCGCGCTGTGCGATAACATTTGTTAGGCGGCGAAACGTGGTCGGCCGATAAAGATAAGTAACTGTCATTACCCCCCTCTTAAAAAACAACGACCCGATGCTGCAAACAAACAAAAGTAATAAAGAAAACACTCGTAGCAACGTAAACAACAAAATAAGGAAGTTCGCCAGCGTCCATAAAATGGTTTAAGGCGCACCACTTGGACCACTTCAGATCGTGCGCGGCGCCGCTGTGAATGCGAAATGCCATCTGGCATGACATAGTCCAGTGCGCCAATACGTCGGATGACCTTGTAGGGGAAATAGCGTCGCAGTAGTTTCCCACTGAGCCCTCGTTGGCGTATCGGGGTCCATACCCAAACACGGTCACCGGGCTGGTACTCGATGAAGCGTCGTCGGAGGTTGTAATGTCGGCTGTCGGTCCTCTGCTGCTTCTCGATCCGCAGGCGGGCGAGCTGTCGGGCTTCTTCGGCGCGCTGGAGATAGGTAGCGACGTCAAACTTTTCCTCGTCAGTGACGTGCGGCAGCATGCCGTCGAGCGTCGTTGTCGGGTTCCTGCCGTAAACCAGCTTCAATGGCGTGATCTGTGTTGTTTCTTGCACCGCCGTGTTGTAAGCGAAGGTTACATACGGCAGGACCGCGTTCCCCGTCTTGTGCTCAACGTCGACGTACATCGCTAGCATATCGACGAGGGCCTTGTTCAGGCGCTCCGTGACACCATTGGTTTGCGGGTGGTAGGCAGTTGTCCTCCTGTGACTTGTCTGGCTGTATTGCAGAATGGCTTGCGTGAGCTCTGCTGTAAAAGCCGTTCCTCTGTCGGTGATGAGGATTTCTGGAGCACCATGTCGCAGCAGGATATTCTCGACGAAAAATTTCGCCACTTAGGCTGCGCTGCCTTTTGGTAGAGCTTTAGCTTCAGCGAAGCGGGTGAGATAGTCCGTCACCACGACGATCCACTTATTCCCGGATGTTGCCGTCGGAAACGGCCAAAACAAATCCATCCCAATCCACTGGAATGGTCGACGAGGAGGTTTGATCGGCTGTAGTAAACCTCCTGGCCTTGTCGGTGATGTCTTGCGTCGTTGACAGACTCGGCATGCCATGACGTAACGGGCGACGTCGGCGGTCAGACGCGGTCAGTAATACCTTTCCTGTATTTTCGACAGCGTCCGGGAGATTTCGAGGTGCTCAGCGGTTGGACCGTCGTGTAAGGCGCGCAGTACCTCTGGACGCAGCGCCGACGGAACAACAAGAAGGTAGTTGGCGCGGACCGGTGAGAACTTCTGCACGAGTAGGTTGTTTTGAAGCGTGAACGAAGTTAATCCACGCTTAAATGCCCTAAGGACAACGTCAGTGTGCCCTTCCAAATACTGGACTAGGGCTTTTAGCTCCGGGTCCCCTCCTTGCTGTTCGGCGAAGTCTTCCGCGCTTATTATTCCGATGAAGGCGTCGTCATCCTCGTCATCTTGCGGTGGTGGGTCAGTGGGGGCGCGTGATAGGCAATCGGCATCTGAGTGTTTTCGTCCGGACTTGTATGTTACAGTGATGTCGTGTTCTTGTAGTCTGAGGCTCCACCGTTCCAGCTGTCCTGAAAGGTCCTTTAAGTTAGCTAGCCAACACAACGCGTGATGGTCGCTGACCCCTTTGAATGGCCTGCCATATACGTACGGGCGAAATTTCGCTGTAGCTCAAACGATTGCGAGGCATTCCTTTTCGGTTGTACAATAATTACCTTCCGCTTTTGACAACGAACGGCTGGCGTACGCTATGACGTGTTCATGTCCATCTTTTCTCCGGACTAGGACAGCACCGAGGCCTAGGCTACTGGCGTCAGTGTGTATTTCGGTATCGGCGTGCTCGTCGAAGTGCGCAAGTACGGGCGCCGACTGCATGCGTCTTTTGAGTTCTTGAAATGCTTCGGTCTGGGGCGTTTCCCACTTGAACTCGACGTCACATTTAGTTAGCTTTGTCAGCGGCTCAGCGATGCGTGAAAAGTCCTTGACAGATCCCCTGTAGTAGGCACACATGCCAAGGAATCAGCGCCCTGCCTTCTTGTCGATGGGCTGCGGGAACTTTGCAATGGCAGGTGTCTTCTGCGGGTCGGGGCGGACTCCAGACTTGCTAATTACGTTGCCTAGATACAGACGCTCATCTTAAGCAAAGCGGCACTTTTCTGGCTTCAGAGTGAGCCCTGATGACTTGATGGCCTCTAGTACTGTTGCAAGCCGTCTAAGGTAATAGTCGAAGTTTCCGGCGAAGACAACGACGTCATCCAAGTAAAGGAGACAGGCCTGCCACTTCAATCCTGCTAAAACCGTCTCCATCATGCATTGGAACGTTGCAGGCGCTGAGCACAGTCCAAATGGCATAACCTTGAACTCCTAGAGGCCATCTGGGGTGATGAAGGTGGTCTATTCGCGATCTCTTTCGTCGACATCTATTTGCCAATAGCCAGACTTGCGGTCCATCGACGAGAAGTATTTTGCATTGCAGAGCCGATCCAATGCGTCGTCTATCCTTGGGAGGTGATATACGTCCTTTTTGGTGATCTTGTTCAGACGACGGTAATCAACGCAGAAACGTAGGGTTCCTGCCTTTCTCTTCACTAGGACAACAGGGGATGCCCACAGGCTTTTCGATGGCTGGATGATGTCTTTGCGCAACATTTCGTCGACTTGTTCTCTTATAGCTTCACGTTCTCGCGGCGACACTCAGTAAGGGCTCTGGCGGAGTGGTCGAGCGCACTCCTCGGTGATTATGCGATGCTTGGCGACTGGTGTTTGTCGAATCCTCGATGACGTCGAAAAGCAGCCTTTGTATCGTCGGAGCAGACTTCTGAGCTTCTGTTGCTTAATCACGGGGAGACTTGGAATAATGTCGTAGTCTGGTTCGGGAACCATGGTGGTCGGTGTAGTTGCGGCGGAATCTGAGAGTACAAAAGCGTTACTGGTTTCCATAATTTCCTCGATGAACGCGATCGTCACGCTCTTGTCGATGTGCTTGAACTCCCGGCTGAAGTTTGTCAGCGACACTTCAATTTTCCCTCCATGCAGTCGAGCGATCCCTCTTGCGACGCAAATTTCATGGTCGAGCGGTAGATGCTGGTCGCCCTCGATGACGCCCTCTACGTCAGCGGGTGTTTCAGTGCCGACGGAACTAACAACGCTTTAGCGCGGCGGGATGCTCACTTGATCTTCGAGCACACTCAAGTTGTGGTGACCACGGAAGCTCTCCGATGGTATCGATTAATCTTGGGAAAGCGTTATCGATTTCGACTTCAGGTCGATGATTGCGTGGTGCTGGTTCAGGAAGTCAATGCCAAGAATGGCGTCTCGTGAACACTGCTGGAGGATAACGAAGGTGGCAGGGTAAGTCCGGTCATGAATGATAATTCTTGCCGTGCAGATTCCAGTCGGTGTAATGAGGTGTCCTCCAGCGGTCCGAATTTGGGGGCCCTCCCATGCAGTCTTAACCTTCTTCAACTGGGCGGCGATGTGTCCACTCATTACGGAGTAATCGGGCCCTGTGTTGACTAAGGCAGTTACTGCGAGGCCGTCGAGAAGCAGGTCAAGGTCGGTGGTTCTTTGTCCCGCGTTGCAGTTAGGTCTTGGCGTCGGATCACGGCTGGGTCGTGTTGAACTGCAGCTGGAAAGTCGACGTGACTTTCCAGCTTGAAGTCAAGACACTTGTAGTCAAGTGTCTTTCGTTAGTGTAGTCTTGGCTTCCTGACTTCGTCTGGACGGCGACATGTCGTCATTAGGTCGTCGAGATGGTTTCTTCGTCGTCTTCGTGGGCGGCGAAGGCTCTTCGTCATTTCGACCAACAGCAACCGCACCTCCACCAGTTGCTGCTTTTAGTTTTCCTGATATGGGCTCGCACAGCGGCCCCGCGCAGGGCCGGTCTATGGTCGGCGCTGCGGCGACAGGTAGCGGCCTGGTGATGGCGAATGCGACGGTCGTCGAGAGCTCCATTGAGTAGCGGCGAGGTAGTCAGCGTTATCGCGAGGGCATTCACCTTGCGGCGGGTGCGGAGTGTTGACGGTGAAACCTCGCAGTGCCAACTCCCTCTATGGGCATCGTCGGTAGACGTGACCCACTTGCCCGAAGTGGTAGCAGAGTGGGCGGTGGTCAGGAGCGCGCCAAACGTCTGTCGCGCTCGGGTAGCTGCACTGGGCGACGGGTGGGCGTGCTGGTGGTGGCGGCGGCGGTGGTTGACGGAATTGCAGCGCTACAGGGCCCTGACGCGGACGCGGGGGAGGATCTTGACGGCGTGCGACGGCAGCGTAGGTCATCGCTTCTGGCTGGGGTTGCGGTAATTGAGGTTGCACCTCCGGAACTCCAAGCGACCGCTGAACCTCATCCTTCACGTTATCAGCGATCGAGGCCACTTGAGGCTGCGACGACGGGAAGATCTTCTGAAGGTCCTCTCGTACGACTGCCCTGATAGCCTCGCGCAGGTCTTCGGAGGCCAGTGATTGAACTCCGGCGTAGTTGGTAGAGTTGTTGCGGCGGTCAAATTGCCGGTTTCGCATCTCGAGTGTCTTCTCGATGCTGGTGGCCTCACGAAGAAACTCGTTGACAGTCTTCGGTGGGCTTCGTACCATACCGGCGAGAAGTTCCTCCTTTACACCACGCATCAGTAGCCGGACTTTCTTTTCCTCGGACATTTCAGGGTCGGCATGGCGGAATAGGCGGCTCTTTTCTTCTGTAAAAATCGCGGTCGCCTCATTAGGCTCCTGCACTCGAGTTCATAGTAGTGCTTGGACTCGTTCTCGGCGTACGACGCTTGCGAATGTGTGTAGGAAGCCGCTTCGGCAAAGGTCCCAGGTCGTTAAGGTGGCTTCTCTGTTCTCGAACCACGTCCTGGCAGCGTCTTCCAAAGCGAAGAAGAAATGTAGCAGTTTCTCGTGGCTGTTCCAGCTGTTAAATGCAGCGACCCTCTCATACTTCTCGAGCCAGGTTTCCGGGTCCTCGAATGTTGAACCGAGGAACGTCGGGGGCTCCCTGGGCTGCTGCAGCACGACGGGGGACGCTGGGGCTGCCATTGTGGTGGACTTGGTTGCAATCTTCCTGCTCGTCTCAGGTAGAATTCCGTGCTCTGGGGGCAGTCCTTGCAGTCGGTGGCTAGCATTCCGGTCTTGGACGATGTTGGTTTTGTTCCCGGGCTTCGGGCTTGGATCGCGGCTTTGCGGGGGCATTCGGTACATGAACGCACAAGCACCTCCACCAGATGTCACGTGGTGGTGAAGTTGATAGACACAGAAGCAATACTGTGAAAGACAAAACTAACTTTTATTGGACGAACCTGTGCCGTCAAAAACAGGCTACACTTATAGCACAGTGATATCGGCGAACACGGTCGGCGATCGTCGAAAGTCTGATCAACGGGTCAAGCGCGCCGGATTTTATACATCAAGCGTCGAATGTTCCAGACTAATCGTTTAGACCCACGTTCATTCCAGAAAGCTCTACACCATTCGCGGCACGCGATGAAATCAGATAACATAAGGTTCGGCGACATCAGACAGTGAATAGAAGCATCGATAACTTTCCAGAAACTTCGGATACAGGCAGGCGCGTCCCGCGCTGTGCGATAACATTTGTTAGGTGGCGAAACGTGGTCGCCCGATAAAGATAAGTACACGTGGTAATATCTTCGGAGCGTGGTGCCATATGTGAGGGTGAAAGCTTGCGAGGGTGAGCGGACGATGGCGGCTTAATCTCACGCGTGCAAGGAAGGAAAGCGAGAAAGAAGCGCGCAGGGTTCCATCGTGCGCAAGGCACTGAGGTGCGGGGAGGGAGCGAGGGGGCGGCCTTTTACTTAGGGGGCTACTGCGTATGGTCAATGCCACCTAGGTAGAACAAGCCCGTTCACTGCTGTCCATGACGCCATGATACCTGGCCTGACTGCTATAGAATATAATGCTCCCGAGATGCTCCCGAGTACGCATTTGTGAATTTGATGTCAACGCTTTAGCCACACCAGTCTTGGCAATTAAAATTTCGGGCCAGGAAGCATGGCGGCGTGTATTCGAGTGAATAGGCCTTGTGCCATCTGGGCGGTTTTGGTATGGCACGGCCGTGCGTGCCCTGTCTTGAAAGGGATCTGGGATGAGTACAGAGTTTATGTGCGCCGACGGCTCATAGCTTCGTCTGCGCTGTGTTCTGTCCCTTAGTTCGTGCGGAAGCGAGAGGTAGCACGAAAGTCGATTCACTCTATGCGGCCGCGCTTCCTAACCCCGGTGTTTTGACAGCAATTTTTCGCTGACATCGAGTGAGATGTGTTCATGTCTGCTTGTGCGTACCATGCTGATTACTTTAATTAGTAAGCGAGTGTTTACAAGTTTATGTGGTCGATAAACTACTATCTTCACTACGTATAACTCTCTACTAATTTGCTAAGATCCTTGCTTAGTAACTCAGCGGACCAATGGCCATGCGTGTTTACTGACCTGGAGAGGCAACGCAGACGGGCGGGACAAAAAATTATTCTGCAGAAAACTAAAGTAACGTTTAACAGTCTCGGCAGAGAACAGCCTTTTACGATAGATAGCGAGGCACTGGAAGTGGTAAGGGAATACATCTACTTAATACAGGTAGTGGCTGGAGATCCGGATCATGAGACTGATATAGTCAGAAGGGTAAGAATGGGCTGGAGTGCGTTTGTCAGGCATTCTCAGATCATGAACAGCAGGTTGCCATTACCTCTCAAGAGAAAAGTGTATAACAGCTGTGTCTTACAAGTACTCACGTACGGGGCGGAAACCTGGAGGCTAACAAAAAGGGTTCTACTTAAATTGAGGATGACACAACGGGCTATTGAAACAAGAATGACCGGAGTAACGTTAAGGGATTAGAAAAGAGCAGATTGGGTGACGGAACAAACGTGCGGTAATAACATCTTAGTTGAGATCAAGAAAAGGAAACAGACATGCGCAGGACATGTAATGAGGAGAGAAGATAACTGATGGTCATTAAGAGTTACGAACAGGATTCCAAGGGAAGGGAAATGTAGCAGGGGACGGCAGAAAGTTAGGTGGGTGGATGAGATTAAGAAGTTTGCAGGGACAACATGGCCACAATTAGTAGATGACCGGGGTAGTCGGAGAAGTTTAGGAAAGGCCTTTGCCCTGCAGTTGGCGTAACCAGGCTGATTCTGATGAGGATGATGATGGTGATGATTAACTTGCTCTCGCAATCGAAAGTTTCACCATTCGGTCATCACTGTGACTTTTTATGAGCTACATGGCGTGAAATATAAGTAATGACACGCAGGTGTCTGTATACGCATATCCAGAAAATAGAGCAGACTCTCCAGCGCTATGTTATGACCAGCAAGCGAGAGAAGTGACCTTCCAGTCTATCCTACCCTGCTGCGACAAATCACTTCTTGAAGCTGACAATGCATCCCCCTCGTACAGACCAGCCGCGACACCAAGGCGAGATAGGTTTGGCGAACTTAGTGTTCATGGATTGCGCACTGCCACCGTCTTCGACGATGGAAGCAGGAAACTCCATCAAAAAGACGTTCGACGCCGTTTTCTCACGGCGACTACTAGTCGCCAAGGTTGTCTGACCGACGCTCCAGCTAATTGCTGAGTCATCCCAGACACCAATACGCGCCAATTTCAGTCAAGTGTGACAATCCCTGTCTACGAGGCTCCCCTGCTTTCTGTGTATTCCGTGATCAAAGGTACCGGAGTTATTGTTCCCACCCTCGCTCTCAACGCGGATCCTTCAGCGACTTTGGACGCTGCGATTCCAGAAAGGTGTGACGACAGAATTCCCTGGCCTATGGATCTAGGGAGGACAGAGATTTAAGCGGACTTTTTAGGCTCATCAGTGTTTCCTTCAATTCATTCATGTTAAACCGTTGAGATGTAACGTTGTCTACTGCTCATGTAGTTATCGTAAATTAACCCAATACTTTTCATTCTCAATGAGAACCAGTTCTTTTATCTTATTTATTTATTTATTTCACATACCCTAAAACGTCAAGGCATTATAAGGGGAGTGGGGTACATGCGAAAAACAGTAACTATTACTCAATTCTGTATAATGCAAGCGACATGAGCAGGGGGCGTAATCATTAGGAAATCAAATAACAAGAATACCATGACATTCAATTTATATAAACTAAGCGACATCTCAACTGTACAAAAGGAAAATACGGCGTGACAGCACTTGCGCAAATACAGCGCATGTGTCCACATGCATGGTCAAAGTTGAAAAAAAAGCAAACAAGGTTCGGCGGAAATGTGCGCTGTCTTTGATTGACACGATATCATCAGGAAGGTGGTTCCAGTCGTTCCTTGTGTGTGGAATAAATGAATATGAACACCTGATTCTGTCACAAAAAGTGCACTTACTTAACGATGGTGATCAACTCGAGATAACAGATAACTAGGTGCTAGAATTAGCTCGCTGCTAAGCATATGATGATGAAATACCTTATGAAATAGGCATAAGCGAAAAGCCTTCCTGCGCACTGATAAAGATGGTAGACATTAGTTGCTTTTCATAAAGTTATGGTAAAAGTATGATCGTAGCTTGAGTGAATGAAACGAGCGCAATTATTCCGAAGCATTTCAAGCGAACTAAAACGAGTAACATTTTATGGGTCCCAAAAAGCAGCTTATTCCAACGTCAATCGGACTAATAGTTAGATCGCCGCAAGTAGCCTAACATACGATTTGCGTAATTGATAATGGAGTCAATGTTACATTTCCAGGATAATTCCGATGATATAGTTGCACCTAAATAACGGTAGGATGAAACTTGTTCTAGCTGGACGTGGACGCAGGCACACACACGTCGCGTCATGTAACAGTAATCACTTTGCATTGCCTGGGGTTTAGTTCCATGAGCCAGTTTTTACACCAAGCGGCGATGTTATTTAGAACAGTCTGTAGAATTCCCTGGTCCTCATCATCACAAATCTCACCATACATAACACAGTCATCGGCGTATAGGTTAACTGAAGATGACTCACAATCGGACAAGTCGTTAAAGTATATTAGACAAAGTAATGGACCTGTAATAGAGCCCTGCGGAACCCCTGATGCTACGTTAATTAGGGAGAATCATGACCATTGACAGAGACATATTGTCAGCGATTGATTAAAAAGTATTCAAGCCAGGTGAGTACATCATGGTCAAAGTTTAAAGAGGAAAGTTTCTGCATAGGCAGCACACGAGTAACCCTATCAAAAGCCTTCGAGAATTGCAGAAAGGCGCAATAGATTCTGGAATTCTTGTCTAGTACAAAATGCAAGCGCTGAGTGAAAAGAAGCAATTGAATTTCACAAGAAAACGAACGCCTGAAGGCGCGTTGTGATGACGTCAAGAAAAAATTCGATTCCAAAAAGATAAAGATATGACTGTACAATTCGTGCTCCATCAATCGGCAAGGGATACTTGTTAGCGAAATGGGTCGATAATTTAATGGAGAATGTTTGAAGCTTGATGTGTAAACAGGAACCACCTTCCCAATCTTCTAATCAAAAGGAAGGATACCATGATCAAGCGACTGCAAAAAAAGATTAGCCAAAAACAAAAATTAGTAATATATAGTCTGTTTTCGAAATTTAGAGTTGATACTGCCAATTCCCCAAGACGAAGAAAGCTTTAGCGAGTCGATTAAGTGTACTATTCTATAGTGCTCGAACACGATAGCGGACATCAAGGGATAATCATAATGTGACATATATTTAACACAATCATGTCGCCATGAAGAACATTGTCCAAAAAAACTTTGTTAGACAGTGAGGCGCATAGTTCAGGTGGTGCAGGTTCCATTTTCAGAATTGTTAAAAGAAATAGCACTTGTTTCCGTCACATTTAAGCTTTATCAAAATGCTTTAGGATCCCTAATAAGAGGACTGTGAGACTGTTAGTAAAGTAAAACTTTTTGGTGCGACAAAGTGCTGCGCGGTATTTGGCTTCAACGTTGTGATATGCTTCCCAGTGGTTTCCTCTTCTTAACATTGCTGAACGAAATAAACGCTTTTTTTCTATTGGAAAAACGCTTTAGCTCATTGTTAAACCAAATGAAGCTTTATCGCAATGAATGCGTCTCAGTGAAACGTATGCAGTATTAACTGCGCGACATTATTCAGAAATACAATCCACTTTTCTTCGACATTCCGTGCATCAAAATCATTCACGTATGCATCAAAATGTGTGCACAGTGCCCGATTAACAATATAAAAACTTCCTTTCTTGTAGTCGCGGATAAATTTCTTTTCTTTCGGGTGCCGGGAAGAAGAAATGTTAATGTCGAAATGAAGCAGAAAATGGTCGCTATAACGAGGCACGTACGTGAGTGTTGAGGTGACAAGGCCAACAAGGTCCTCATCGTTCAACAGCAGGACGACGCCATGGGCCAGCTGCGCCTTTTCCCAAGCCCGACGTCAACTCTTATATACTGCACCATACCATACCACCGCACCATACCATACCATACACAGCACCATACCTCACTGCTGGCAGCGGTGAGGTATGGTGCTGTGTCTGATGTGGATTTGTGTCTGGCTTTAATTCTCCACGCTCCATTTTTTTTGTTGATCTGTTTACAACAGTAGAAAAGCTGAATTGTCAATTGTGAGCTAGGTTGCGTTTACCTAGTTGTTTTCAGCGAGCACAGCCAAGACAGTGAAACAAAATTCCTGGATATGAGGACACTGCCGAGAGTCGAATTGTTGGTCGCCCGTCAGAAACTGGGCGTAATGGCACAGAAGAAAATGATTAAATCCGAAATGTTAAAGCTGCTCTCGAAAGGACTAGTGGGGAGAGTATATCACATCCGAATTGTGTGAAGGCTAGAGTAGTTTTTTCTTACGTGTACGAAAGAGACGAGAACACGGAATTTTTACGCCCCTGCGTTCATGACCTGGATACTAATTAAAAAAAATGTGCCGGATGTCACGAAAGAGTGCCGGCACCATGGACATTTTCCGTAACTTTTACGTGAGTGTGAATTACTTCACCAGAGAAGTACCATGGATTAAACAGGTTGTGGGAGAACGCAGTGTGTGTCTGCCGATGGCGACAGTCAAAATCAGTAGGCCGTTCGGGGAGCTCGTGACCTAGGCTGCAGTTTTCAAATTCTTGTCGTTGCAGTAATATTAGATTCTCTCAACTCGGTCGGACCATTTACTACTCGAGAAGGGGCTGCAATTTGGAGAGGGTCTAGTACTGGTTTGATGCATTTCCCAGCTTGTCAAATTGCGTCACTTTCGTCTGAAAATTCAAAAACCGCTCCAGCAGAAGTAGCACAAGAAGCAGTTTCTGCGACAGAAACAGGACTAGGCTCGAAGGATGAAAATGCGGCTTTGAAAATCCTGCTAGCTGACCGGCTGAACGATTGTTAGTTAGTTAGTTAGTTAAATAGGGTTTAATGGCGCAAAAGCAGCTAAGGCTATGCTGCGCCAAACACGAGGTGTTTTAAAATCCAGTTTATGAAGGAAAAAGCTGCGTTAGTAATCTATATTTTATGTATAAATCCAGTGTCGGCTAAAAATTTACGGACGTCACAAAATGGGACTAGTGGATCATCGCCTAAAATTAGAGCAGGGTGTAACGGTATGTGTTGTTCATATAATTTGTGCAAGAGTGCTCGTCTGTGTGTTTCAATCTGCGTACATGTGAGTAATATGTGCATAATTGTTAGTGGCTGTTGACATTTCTCGCATGTTGGTGTGTCTTCTTTCCTGAGTAGGTAATTGTGTGTGATGTGTGTGTGCCCGATGCGTAGTCGGCACAAAACTACTTCGATGAACCGCTCCTGATGATAGCATGACTTCCACTCCCCAACTATGGGTTTCGTGAGATGTAGCTTGTTGTCGGAACAACGGTCCCATTCGCGTTGCCATTTTACCGTTAAGGCTTTTCTAATTGCGCGGATGCTATCTTTGTATGGGAGTGTTGTGTTTGTAATGTCTTCATGTGCTGCCATCAATGCATATGTATCAGCTGTTTCGTTACCCGGTATCCCAACATGGCTTGGGACCCAGCAGAAACGAATTGACCTGCCGTATTCATTAAAAGCCACCATGTTTAAAATGTCTCCAATCAGGGGTTCACACTCAGATTTCAGATGTAGTGCCTTCAGTGTGCTTAAAGAATCTGTGTATATGACTGCATTTGTGTGTTTATCAGCGATAATTTTTTTCACAACAACCCATATGGCGAAAACTTCGGCCGTGAAAACAGAGGCGTGTTGTGGCAATCGAATACTTTTTTCCCAATTTTCCGTTATGACCCCCACACCCACGTGTTCTTTCGTTTTGGAGCCATCAGTGTAATATTGCACGTGATTTTTATATTTCTCCTGAAGTTCACGGAATGCTTGAGTAATGTGTTCGCGTGGGGTGTCTTTCTTCTTTAAATGTGTCAATGTCCAGTCACATAGCGGTTCAAAATCGTACCATGGGGGCAAACGCTGTGGCTTTCTGGCAACCTCGAGGACTTCGCAAGGAATGTCATAATCCCGGACATATTCCTCATATCGCAGGACAAGCGGTTTGATCATGTTCGGTTTATTTGTATAGTGTAGGCGTGAGTTGCATTGTGTGAGGATGTTGTAGCATATGTGTTGGGGTGATGACTGAATTCTGAGTACGTAGGAAAAAGTGAGGAATGCTCTGCGCTGCTGTAAGGAGGGTTCATTACACTCGACGTGTAAACTTGGAATAGGTGAAGTTCGGTAGGCACCACTTGCCAGTCGCAGTCCTAGGTTATGTACCGGATCCAGTCGTTGGATGTACGACTGTCTGGCTGAGCCGTGAACAACGGAGCCGTAGTCTAAAAGGCTACGCACAAGAGACCGGTAAACACGTAAAAGGCACGTTCGGTCGGAACCCCAGTGCTTATGAGACAAAATTTTAAGGACATTTAGAGCTTTATTTGCTTTAACCTTTAGTGCTTTTATGTGGGTTAGGAAGTTAAGTTTGGAGTCAAAGGTTACTCCTAAAAACTTATGGTCTTGTTTCACCGGCAGTGTGGTGTCGTTCAGTTTTAAGACTGGATCGCTGTGTAGCCCTCGTTTCTGAGAGAAGACAACAGCAACTGTTTTTTTGCGTGGAGAAGCGGAAACCATTTTTGTTAGCCCATTGTGTAAGGTTGTGTATTGTCATTTGAAGCTGCCTTTCACAGGTTGTCAAATTTGAAGCACGGCAAGCCACTTGGAGATCGTCTACGTAAACGGAGTGCATAAGAGAAGACGGTATAATCTTATTAACTGAATTCATCTTTACTATAAACAGTGTCGTGCTGAGAACACAGCCTTGCGGAACGCCATTTTCCTGCGTAAATGTATTAGAATGAACTGTACCCAGACGTACCTGAAATGTTCTATTAGACATGAAATCAGTTAGGCATTGAAGCATTTTACCACGGATGCCGAGGTCAGCCAAGTCTCTTAAAATTCCATATCTCCATGTGGTATCATAGGCTTTTTCTAAATCGAAGAAAACTGCAAGAGAGTGTTGTTTATGTAAAAATGCATGTCGGATTTCATGTTCAAGACGGACAAGAGGATCAGTAGTTGAACAACCCTTTCTATATCCACACTGGTGAGAGTCTATGAGGTTTCCTGATTCCAAAATAAATGAGAGTCTGATATTGATAATGCTTTCATATGATTTTGCCAAACAGCTCGTGAGGGCAATGGGTCTGTAGCTGCTCGCGGATGTTGAGGATTTACCGGCTTTTAGAAATGGGACTACTATAGCTTTTTTCCACTCTTCGGGCATTATACCTGATTCCCAGATTATGTTGAAAAATTTAAGGAGAGCTTCTACAGATGTCTGGGATAGATGAGCCAGCATGGCGTAGTGAATACGGTCATGTCCTGGCGCTGTGTTTTTTCCTGCAGAAAGGACTCTGTTTATTTCTTGTTGTGTGAGGGGGGAATTGTACGGTTCGTTTGATGCCCCAGTAGTGGGCAGCCTTTGTTTTTCAGCAGACTGTTTGTACTGTAAGAATTCCTTTGTATAATTTGCTGAGCTGGATACACCACGGAAATGTTCGCCAAGTATATCTGCCTGTTCTTGTATTGTTGTCTGTGTGTCTGGACTTGTAAGTAACGGTATTGTGTAAGATGAGTAATCTCCCCGAAACTTTCCTACCTGTTCCCACATGCGTTTAGACGTGACTGAACTGCTTATAGACGATACGTATTTTTTCCACGATGATTTTTCTGCCTACCTTCTGATAAATCGTGCTTTGGCTTTGGCCTGCTTAAAGCGTAAGAGGTTGGTGTAGGTGGGGTGTCTTCGTAACATGCCCCAGGCCCTATTTTGAAGCTTTTTTGCTTCTGTGCACTCGGGAGTCCACCAGGGGTAGATTTTTTTGTGCAGACGGTTGGATGTTTGTGGTATGGACTTTTCTGCCGCTGAAATTAAAACCGCAGTGAACTTTTCATTGATTTCATTTACACTGAGGTTGTTTGAAAAGACTTCTTCGAGTTTTGCGTGTTTCATAAAAAGCGGCCAGTCGGCAAGATGTATTTTCCAGCGACGTGGCTTGGAGTTTAGGGTAGGTAATGGGGATGTTGGCTTGATAAAAGCCGGCAAATGATCGCTTCCATATGAAGTGTCGTGGACTTCCCACTTAAAATCACTAAATACAGATGGTGAGCAGAAGGCTAAATCGAGACAACTAAATTTGCGTGAGCTTGGTGAAAAATACGTTGGTGAACCCGAGTTTAAGAGACATATGCTGTTAGACAAAATAAAATCTTCGATTACTTGCCCTCTTTGGTCTGTTCTATCGCTGCCCCAGAGGGCACAATGGGCATTAAAATCTCCTACTAAAACAAAAGGCTCCGGTAACTGGTGTATTAGATTTTCCAATTGTCTAGTAGTAAAATGTGTGTGGGGTGGTATGTAAAGTGAACAAATGGTGATGGTTTTATGGGATAGAACGGTGACGGCAACAGCCTCGAAAGAGGTATTCAGCTGAACATTTCGTGTAGGGGTGCCGCCCTGGACGACTATGGCGACTCCTCCTGACAGACCGCTAGAGTGTTCGCGGTCCTTTCGGACAACGGTAAAACCTTGAAGGATTTGACTGTTCTTGGGGCCTAGGTTTGTTTCTTGAAGGCAGAATGCCACTGGTGAATACTTATTTATTATGTCTTTTATGTCACCTAAATTATGTAGCAGACCTCTACAGTTCCAATGGATGATGAAAGCCATTGTCAAACAATTAGAACGGTTCACTTATATGTGCGTGTTTTAGAAGGTTATAGGTGACATGTAATGATAAGATAGCTAGTCTAAACAAGGGCGGTAACTGTTCAGGTTACCTGACCCTTTGATGAAGCATTTACGAGATGTTTGTCTTTTTTAGTGCTCTCCAGGGAGCGCTGGTCCTTTGGCGCCGACGACGCCGTGGTTTTTGGGTCGATCTCCATAGCCTTCTCCGAGGCGCTGGAGGATCGAACGAGGGTCTGAGACCGTGAGACGCTCGTCACGGGCCTCGGAGTTCGAATAAGTCTTGGGCCCTGCGTCACAGCAGTCTGGGGGCCCGCCTTAGCTGACGATGGCGCAGCACTGGCCGCTGCCACCAAGGGGGAAGATGGAGGTACTACGGGTCCACTAGCTGTGACCCCTGTAGAGCCCTCGAACCGATGTGGTGCTGCCCCCTGTCGCGCCACACTGGCATAGCTCATTTGAGGTAGGTGAGATAGTTTCTTTCTTGCTTCATAGAAGGAGATTTTCTCTTTCACTGTGAGTGCAATTATTTCTTTCTCTTTCCGCCAAAGGGGACAAGATCGCGAATAAGCAGCATGATCTCCTTTGCAGTTTGCGCAACGCGGAGGAGCATTGCAGTTGTCCGAAGGGTGTACATTGGCACCACATTTTGCGCATGTTGCCTTTCCTCTACATGATTGTGATGCATGCGCGAACTTTTGGCACTTGAAGCACCGTCTTGGGTTCGGCATGTATGGCCTCACGTTGATTTTTACATACCCTGCTTCGAGTGAACTGGGAAGAATGCTTGTGCCAAAAGTAAGTATCACATGTTTGGTTGGGATTTGTTCGTCGTTTCTCCTGATTGTTATTCTCTGCACTTTGATTACGTTTTGCTCTTGGAAACCCTCGAGCAGTTCTTCGTCGCTTAAGTTAAGGAAATCTTCTTCAGAGATCACGCCCCTGCATGTATTTAGTGATCGATGTGGTGAGATCGTTACTTTGATGTCACCAATACTGGTGAGATCGGACATCTTTTCCAATTGTTCTTTCTTTTTAAGTTCCAGGAGAATGTCTCCACTTGTCATTTTAGAGGCTTTGTAGTCTTCTCCAATTTTTTCTTTGAGGCATTTTGCCACTAAGAAGGGGGAGAGTTGTCGCATTGGGGTGGTTCCTTCGCTGTGCATGACATGGTAACGCAGAAATGTCTCTGGATTTACTTTGAATGTGAAATCAAAAGGTACTTCGGTGCGACCTCGTTTCGAAGGCCGATCTGAAAGGCGGGGGAAAGGTTCTGCCATAACATGGTTTCAAATTTCGGCGGCGGTGCTGGCCACCCACCATCGAGCCCAACAAGGGGACGCTGCAGGTTCCGAAAATCTGCAGACGCCAGCTTTACACCGCCACTATAACCTAATGAATATACCCAAGGCAGGATACATTACACACGGTTAATCCTTGCCGCCTGGAAACACGGAAGTGATAAGAAGTGAAGAGAAGACAGGAAAGATGTAAAAGTGGGAGAGAAAGACGAAGATTGGAGAGGAGGACAGGAAAACGCGACTGCCGATTTCCCCCGGGTGGGTCAGTCCGGGGGTGCCATCTATGTGAAGCAGAGGCCAAAGGGGTGTGTTGCCTCCGCCGGGGGGCCTTAAAGGTCCAATCACCCAGCATCAGCTCAACCCCCAGGATCCCCCTTTCCCCAGACACGGCTAAGCCGCGCACAGCTACACGCGGGAGGGTCCAACCCTCGTGTGCTCGGGTCCGTGGTGTCGCCACACACCAAACGCCTGCTTGCGCAGACGCCCCTGCGGGGTGAACGATTGTGTATCGCAAGGCATGTGTCAAAGTTCATGCCTGCAGGGAGAATCATCTGACGCGCTCGCACGCGAGACAAGGTCCCCACTGTTACCCGCGTCAAAGAAGTTTGATCGGCTCTTACGAGTGGACAGAGAAACGCTGCCAGCCGAGCAAAAGAGCGACGTCAGCCTAGCTAAATTACATTTCCCAGATACAGAAGGCATTGCTAGGCACAACGTAACGATGTTCGAGAAATGAGACCTCTTATATGGTCCTCACAGAGACCGAAAGGGCAGGATTATTTATCAGTTAGTCGTAACTACTAAGTACAGGGAGGACCTTTTGCGTCTCTCTCATGGAGATGGGTGATCTGGCCACCTAGGCATAAACAAATCGAAGGAAGGATTGCTCATGAAATACATCTACCTGGCTGTTTTAAACACATAGAAAACATGCAATCGTGTGACGCCTGCTAATGCTCGGATAAGCCAGGAAAAACATAGAAAGCTCCTCTAAAAGTAGTGCCCTTAATATCAGAACCTTTGAGGTGACTTGTGGTAGACACGGTAGGGCCTCTACCAAACAGAATGTCTGTTTGTCGCACCATGCTGTGTCCGGCTATAAAATTTACGGAGGCAATCGCTCTGAAAGAAAGCTCCACGGAGGTAGTAGCTGCGTTTTGACAGGACTCGCCCGAGTTGGGTTTCCAGCAGACATTCAGGCGGATCAAGCGTCAACATTCACCAGCTCACTGACTTCCACATTGCTACGAAAGTTTTGGGGCAAACTTAATACATAGTTCCGTCTATTACCGTCAGTCAAACAGCGTAGAGTGGTGGCATTCAGTGCTGAAGCGAGTTTTCCGGGCACCCCGTTAGGCGCAAGAGAAGGACTCGGAAAATTGTCCTCCGGCTACTTTATTTGCTTTGCGAACGGTTCCTCATAAGGCTACAGGGTTCTTACCAGCAGTACTAGGAGGACACTCCATTCCCTACAGACAATGCTGAGGGCGATGTGGGAGAAGCAGGCGAGAGTCAAACAATGGTATAATACGTGCTAAAACTGCTAGAACCGCCAAGTTCAACACAAGAAGTAGTGAAAAAGAGCTCGAGCGTGGCACAAAATAACGCCAAGCTCTATAGAACATGAATTCGAGGCTTCGAATGTTAAACGCTGGGGATCAGGCGATGATTCTTTTGTCGGTGATAGCGCGCCTGATAAGCAGACTGCTGTTAGCGCACATGTGCGCACAAGTGCTTATAATGTCGTGCTATGTGCACTAACCGCTGATTCCTGATGGAACTATGAGTCCGTAAGCTTCGGGCAATAAACACCGTTTTTCCCGTTGGAACTCTTGCCTGTTCACTTCCTGGCAGAGACACTACAATGATCCTAAGACCTTCAAGGACAAATGTGCTTGACATTAGCTAGGACGGACCGGTTAAAGTGATGCATACACTTTCAGATACTGAGCTCTCAAAGTGCCCGGACTCAGGAAGCTGAGAATATACCACTGCAATTTGATGAAGCCGTACGTGGAACGGAGTGGAGTCGTAAGCTTAACCTTCAAAGAGCTAGATGATATTATTACCTAGTTGAAAGAATGCAAGGCGTGCTTCGACTCCAAAATAAACCTTAAAGAAATTGCAGAACATTCAGTAAGCAGACACTCTTAATCCGAGCAGCTACATGAGCTAAAGGGCCTGCTAGGGGCCTATCTTGATAGATTCACGAATCAGCCCGGTAGAACCGAACTAATAACGCATGAATTAGAGCTAACATCATCCGAACCCATAGGATGAAAACCTTACGGGGTGTCTCCACGACAGAGAGAACTTGTGGCGGCCGAGATTCAGTGCATGATAGAATTTGGAGCAATGTCGCCGATTCCACGTCTTCATAGAAACTTTCGACTTCCTGGTCATTATGACTGGATGTAGGGGCGTAGACCTGTACAACATTCATTTTGTACCTCTTCTTAAGTTTC
Organism: Dermacentor albipictus; assembly: GCF_038994185.2. Lineage (NCBI taxonomy): Eukaryota > Metazoa > Arthropoda > Arachnida > Ixodida > Ixodidae > Dermacentor > Dermacentor albipictus. The sequence goes on along the minus strand of NC_091828.1, from coordinate 12,916,504 downwards.
ACAAGACCTGTCACCCTCTCGTTAATGCTAGAGCGTTCCTGTATGTTACCAGCTATATTCCTACTAATCAGGAATCCGTCTCCAAGTTCTCGTTTCTCCGCTCAGCCCCGGTAGCACAGGACGTGCCCACTTTTTAGCACGGTATATGCTTCTTTTGGCCTCCTAACTTCACTGAGCCCTATTATATCCCATTTGCTGCCCTCTAATTTGTCCAATAGCACTGTTAGACTCGCCTCACTAGATAAAGTTCTAGCGTTAAACGGTGCAATGTTCATATTCCAATGGCGGCCTCTCCGGAGCCAGGGATTCTTAGCGCCTTCTGCTGCGTGGCAGGTCTGACCACCACCGTGGTCAGTTCCTTCGCAGCTGCTGGGGTCTGAGGGTCGGGGTTGGATTGTTGTGTTCATATAGGAGGTTGTGGCCAAGTACTGCACCAGGGTGGCCAATCCTGCCCTGGCGCGCAGGATTGCGTTACCGGTTCTGGTCACCGGTATCAGGCCACACTCCACGCCTGTTTATGCGATTTTATCAACACGCGGATTTTTTAAAATCTAGTGGAAAATTGCACAATACCAGGATTTGTACCACGGACCTCCTGCACGTGAGGCGGGTGTTCTACCTCTACGACACCGCTGCACCTTTCATATCACCGCTGCATTTCTTTCATATCTTCACATATGTTGGCGTAAAGATACGACCACGACGGCATCATATGATTCGTACCATTACATCACGACGCGCATATCATGACCAAATTATGGCATTGATGTCGTAGGACATTATCCTTGTTATTAGTGCATGCATGTTACGCTGGCGCATACCTACGCTTATATATATATATATATATATATATATATATATATATATATATATATATATATATATATATATATATATATATATATATATATATTCTCTTGACAAGACACACACGACGGCTTCACGACGTAGATAGATAGAGAGACAGATATACTCAGTACGCCTGAAGTTCACAAACAGTATTTAGCTATAGAAGAGACGGACGAAAAACTCTAGCTGCAAGCCTCTGCCATCACTGTTAGCATCTTCTTCAAAAGCAATGTGATTTCATCCGTTAGAGTTTCAGCTATTGATAGAGGTGATGGGTACTCGACACCCGAAGATGGAAGCTGTCCTACCACTTCGCGATGAAGCCGCCCTTTCTAGACTTGCGTCGAGTCGTCAGCCGCACTCGGCGGCTGACGAATTGGCATAGCCTAGGCCGATTGCGTGAGGCCATAACGAAGGCAAACTGAACGTGCGTTTCAACAACAATCTCCGATCAAGCCCGTGGTTCCTGCAAGTCGAGGTACGGCTTCGAACTCTCACGAATACCATCGGCAAATTGCAAGCATCTCCTCTTCATCGAAGCGCTTCAGTCGGCCGTCTGTTTGCGCACCACCACTAGGTCACCTTACGGTGAGATCAAGGCGGCGAATCTGAAACGGAAAGCCACGTCTGAACGCCCACAGATTCAACAGCCGCTTTCATACGAGTAGCCAGGCCCCCACCTAACTTCTGGACACACGCGTTCGCACCACCGACAACGCGTTCCTAACCTGCCTGTTTTTCCAGGGCCTTCCCACCCTAGTTGAACAGTACTCGCCACTGCATTCAACCTGGATGTGACAGCGCTCGCCACAATGGCTGACCAGGTAATGGAAATTTTCAGCCCACTTTCATTGTCTGCTGCAGAAGAATAATCACCGCCCGCTGCGCGTTCCTCCCCCTCATTCTGCTCCGCGACAGCACCGGGGCTATTCCGCAGCGCTGAGCTGTGAGATCGATTGGACCAGCTGCCATTGATGAATTCTCTTCGGCGCACTTCCCCACTACCTCGTCATCATCACTCTATTTAGTTCACCGCAGCCCATCCAGCGAGTGCCAGTACCACCAAGGTACATCAGAAAAATGTCTGCCTTGTGTCTTGGTGCTCAGGCAGGTCCCTGCTTACTCCCTTGTGCATGGTCGGGAAACCATCCGGTCGACCGCTAACGGTGACGTGCGATCACGGCCCAACTATATGTTGGCTTCCCTACCTCCCCCACAAGGCCTGCCTATTACCCGAGCTAATTGCGCAAGTGTTCCCATCCTGAAATTTCAAGCCGTGAATGGAACTCGCATGTTCGTCTTTTGACAACGGTCTATTGCATTAAACCTGGGTCTGCAAAGAACGTTCTTGTGGTTCGTCATGGTTGCTGACATCAATTGCGCGATAAATGTCTCTTATACTTTGACTGACCATGGTCTCTTGGCTATTATCACGTGTCGACATCTCCTGGTTGCGAGAACTCTTTTCTCCGTTCTAGACATTGCTGCACCGGAAACCAGAGGTGTAGCACTCCCTTTGGCCACGGCTTAATTTCAATGGACCCTTCGCATCATTGCTGCAAGAATTCCCAGTGGTCACTGCGCTAAGTAAGGAAAGCCCATTTGCCATGACGTACAACACCATATGGTCACCTCAGGCCATCTACATTTTTGCAGCCACGTCGACTTCCCTCGAGCAAGCTCAAAGGCACACGTGTAGAGTTTGAGCATATATTGGGCGATAGGTATTTCTCGACCATCATCCAGTTAATGAACAGCTCCACTCTACATGGTACCCAAGAAAACTGGTGACTAGACAATATGCCGAGTATGCAGGTGCCTGGACAGTATGACTGTGGCAGGCTGGTACCCCATGCCCAAAATTCAGGATTTCACCGCATCTCTGCACACTGCCAACATCTTTCTGATTACTGACCTTGTCCGGGCATACGACGACATTTCCATGGCTGAGAAAGACTTACCGAAGACAGCTATCGTAACACGTACGGGCATCTTCAAATTCCAGCGAATACCAGTTGGTCGGTGAAACGCCAAACCGTAATTGCAACATTTCATTCACTCGGGCACGTGTGGCCTGTCCTTGTTTTTTGCCTATGTAGATGACAGGTTGGTGGTGAGTTCGTCCTAAGAACACTTACAGCATATACTTCTGTTCCAGCAGCTGTCTACACACGGCATTGTCAACACTGCCTCGAAAAGCAAATTTGCGGCTTCAAATATCGAGCGTCGTGCTCATCACCTTCACTGGGGCAGCAATCACCCACTCCCTCGAAAGTACAAGCTGTAACTGATTTCTTCAGTCCAACCACCATCCCAAAGCTACGCCAGTTGTTTGGCATGATAATCACTTACCGCCAGTTTCTAAGGCACTGTGCTGCCAAAGTGGAACCCTTGGAACGCCAGCTTGTGAACAATAACAATGAGTATTTTGCTGGCTTATTATGCTGCCTCTGAAGACACCTTCAAGAAAATCAGGAGCGCCTTGCAGACGCTGTGCTGCTCGCACTTGCCAACCGCGCCTCGACTCTGGTCCTCATGATCAGCGCATCCAGCACAGATGTGGGAACAATTCTTCAGCAATGACTCGGCAATTCTTGGTAGCCACTAAACTTCTTTTCCGAAAGATTCAATCCGAATGAGGGCCGCTACGGCACTTTCGATGGGAAGTTGCTTAGCATTTACCGAGTCGTCAAGCGCTTTGGCCATATTGTCGAAGGCAGATCTTTAACCATCTTTACGGAAATATGCACTCAGCCAACCATCGTCTACATGTACACTGCGAGATTGCCGCTACCTTTCGTTTATATCGGAATTCATCAACGCCATCGGACACGTCGACGGCAACCAAAATGTGCCTGCTGACAGAGCCATATGGATGGCATGCCATCATCGTCACACCGGACGCCACTGGTCGTGCAGACAATCATTAATGAGCTAATCATCCTTAACTCTCTCGGCTTGGCATTTCTGCTACATCACTGTGGCTTATAATTGCGCCAGGCTAGTAGGCGGCACTTCCACACGTACTACAAGACCATTGGTCCCCCTCACGCTGTGCAGGCAGATTTTCAATGCAGTGCTACAGCTTGCTCATCAAGGTGTCCAAGCCACGCAGCATCCTATTTCATCATGCTACGTGAGGCCCCGGATGAACACCGATGCTATTGACTGGGTACGTGCATGGGCACCTTGCCAACGTGCCAAGGTCCGCCGGTAACCCGTCCCCACGGTATGGCAGTTCCTCCAACCTGACAATTGATTCGATGTTGTTCACATGAGCATCGTAGGAATGTTACCAGCCTGACAACTCTTTCGGTGCCTGCTCACCTCCATCGATAGGTCCCAGGTTCGAATCAAAACCGGGTAACCAAGTGTGAAGCTCAAATCGAGACATAGACCTGACATACTCGTATTTGACAACATCACAGAAAGCCACGTCATCTTTCGGGCCAGCCGGGCGAGAACGCGGAAGAGTGGCCCACCCACTAACCAAAAGTGAGCGGATACAAACGTTGGGACGCCGCTTTTAGGGTTGGGGTCGTCATGCTTTCCACACAAACATGCTACACTAGAGTGCAATTTAAGGATCACTAGGAAACATTAGCACGCAGCCGCTTCGTTTGCGAAGTCAACGTTTCTGCATTTCCGAGAAACGGACAGAATATGCCCAACTGCAAATAGTGCGAGTACCGGGCGAGGCACGTTGGTGTCACGTATATTGAGACAAGATCGAAGCTCTACAAGACAGTAAACAGTGCACTGTCCGGGGGTGGCAAAAATTTTAGCCTTTACTAGAAGCACAAAGCACACCGTTGTCTCTCTTTAACCAGCTCTGCAATGATGAGCCAATTTTTTCTGACAGCTGGGAACTGCACGTATCGTTCCTCATGTAGATGTTCTCGCAGTTGAGGAAAGCAGGCTTAACGATGAAGGCGATAAAATGTACGTTTGACTGCTCGCAGGTTACTTATGTGGGCCATGTCGTAGGCCAGGGCACCAGGCGGCCGGCAGAGCTGACAACAGCTGCGATTGGAGATATGTCAGAGCCGCGCACAAAAACACACATTCGTTAATTCTCGGGACTTGTTGGGTACAATCAACGGCGCATTGCGAATTATTCTCGAATAGTAAGCCCGCTAACGGACACACTCGGAAATGGATCACCGAGCTACGTACACTGGGATAAGGACAAAGGAAACACTTTCCAAGGTGAAAATGTTATCACTTCCTCGTCCTGTGCTTCATGCTCCAGGCTGTAGAAAAGGATTCATTGTTCTGTGCGACACAAGCGACAAGAGAATGGGCGGTGTACTTGGTCGGCGATGATAATGAGAAATATCATATTGTCCATGCCAGACGGAGAATAGCTGTAACAGAAGAAGCCTATAACGCTAAGGAGAAAGAATGTGCCTGTTTGATTTGGGCAGCCCGGAAGTTGTCGTGTTGATTGTATGGAGTGAGATTAATCTTCGATACCGACCATTTCCCCCTGAGAAACCTAATTAAATTTCACAAATAATGACCACTTGTTCCAATGGAGTGTCACCTTCCAGCAGTACATCTTTACTGTTAGATATACGAAGGGAAGGTTGCATAGCAATGCGGATGGTTTGGGCAGACTAACTTGAAACCCGTTCTTCGTTTAGGAATCTCGAGTAATATTGCTGTTGTGTTCTTTTGTTAAGCCAAGACAATCTCCTTTCTTTTAGCAGGACTCCATCCATGATTGCTAGCTTGGTCGGCACGAAATTCCCTTGAAATTTGCATAGCTAAATGGAGTATTTTTTATTTCCACACTCACAGTTTCTTTGAAGACTGGCGGGTATGAAGCGAGATCCAATAGGCTTCATGCATGCGCAAAGTCGTGTTGTGGGATTCGCTGGCCCAGGGATCTAGGGAAGACAGAGGGGATTAAACGGATCTTTTTGGCTTCTCAGGTTTCAGTCTGGCTTGATGATTGAGACGTAACGTTATCTGCTCCGCATGTGGCTATTGCAATAAACCCAGTACTCTTCAGTCTCGTTGAGAACATGCTCCTCCTTTCAACAACTTCCTCAGCGTGAATTAATCAGATGACGGCATGGGCCAGCTACCCACTTTGACATGCCTGACGCTAACCCTTACAGCCTGTAGGCGGTCGCCATTTTTTTTTAGAGCGAAGCATTTCAAGGCCAACCTTTGCCACTTTGACATCATCTATCTATCTGCCTACGTCTTGGCGATCTCGTGGCCGTTTCCTTAACTTGGTATGTACCAAAGTTGGCATAGTATGGCAAGAGTCTATCACGAACATGAGTGATAAGTCATGACATGAATGTCATGACATGCGCGTCTTGTAAGAAATGAAACAGCCACCTACGTCTTGGTGCTCTTATGGTCGTTTCGTTAACTTGGTAGGCTCCCCACGCACTTCTTCGCATAACATAAATTCCCACAGGGCATGGGATCTGCCGGCTTTTTGTTATGATGACCATGATGGGGAGAGGACCGCGGGAACACGCGGGTGGTAGCAGGCAACAATGCGTTTGGGCTTTGTCATTCATCTGCTTTGGCAGGTGCTTAAAGCGCCGCCGCCATCTCATCTGTGAATGCCAGTACGTGTGTCCTCATTCCTGGGATCACATTTCATATCACCGACATATGACACGCAGATAATTTAGCTAGATGACCCTGCGGCATCATCCACTTCAAACGAACCTGCAGCGTCGTCTGCTTCACTGCAGTTGCAAGGTCGTGCAATGGGCCAAGCATTTGTCTGAGAAATCTGTGCAACTGTGCAACTGTGTACTGTGCAACTATGCAGATTTTCAAGGGCTTGACGCGGTGTGTGACAGAAACTAAGTGACACCTAGTATGCAATAATTTTGTCTTTTAAAGACAACCATTCTATAAATGCAGCGCCGTACGGCCATATACTGTTCAGCATTTTCACCGTACTCTGTCATGACTTTTGTCGTTTTCATAGCTTATCACGATAGATGTTAGCACAAGAAATTTATTTATTTGTTGGACACTGCACGCAGTCGCACGAAGAGCTCCGACTCTTGCGTATTTGCGCGACTCCTCAACATCATCATCACCATCACCATCATTTATTCTCCCTTAATGGCTACGATGGGGCTTTACACAAGGGGGGGGGGGGCGCACGAAACATTACAGGACGTGGTATGACACAAGAGATAGTAGCAAAGAAGAAATAAAGGCCATATTAAAGACCAACTATACATAACAGGAACTACATACAGAAAGGATATTGTTAAGGGGCGACAAGGGAGCGTCTTCTCTCCTGACGCTCATCTACTGGTGATTCAATAAAGTTCTCTTCCTTCCTGACGGAACAACAAAATGCACAAGAAAACATTCAGGTAATAAAAAGGATTATAAAGCTACCTTCGAATTTTGAGGGATTTCTCTCATTGACAATAGACTCAGGAAGTTTGTTCCAGTCTTCAACAGTGCATGGTAGAAAAGACTGATCAAAGGATTTGGTAGATCCGTGGATTCTTTGCAAAAAACAAGAATTGAATATACGGAGGGAAGTAGGATTAGGAGGAAGCAGGAGAACTCCATAAATATCCGGAAAATTATAGTATACTTTGTGCAAAAGAGAAAGACGAGTGATCATGCGGCGCACTGCTAAAGATGGAAGACCTAGGGATGATTTGATATTGGTAATACTAATGTGCCTTTGATACTTAAAAGTGATCAACCATGATGCTCGGCTCTGAATTACTTCAAACGAGTCGATTAAATGAGCTTGATGGGGGCTCTAGATGGAGGATGCGTACTGAAGTCTGGTGGGGATAAATGTTTCGTAGGCGAGCTGACAGATGATAGGAGGAGAAAGTGAGGGATCGTCTGATGAAGCCGAGAGTCTTGTAGGTATCAAGCAGCAAGCTTGAGTATGTGGTATGGCCAGGATAAGTTGTTAGAGATTGTTACTCCAAGATAGAGATAAGAATCAACTTGCTCAACACTAACTGAATTGACGGATAGATATATTAGACCCTGTTCTGAAAGATATGCATGAATTTACATTTAGAAACGTTTAAAGACAGTTGCCATAAAGCTCACCAATTCCTAATTATATGCATGTCATCCTGAAGTTTAGACTGATCACTGTTGGAAGGAATTCTTCGATAAAGGACGTTTCCTGCGCAAAGGTCGTAAAGTAGAGGAGAGACTATTTGGAAGATAATTTAAAAATATCAGAAACAAGAGAGCACCTAGAAACGACCCTTGGGGAACGCCTGGTATAACAAAGAATTCAATAACAGCGAACTGTGAACTATTATTCAGGGAACACTCAGTCCATGATATTAGAGGGTCAAGGTGAAGTCGAGAACGTTTTGTAAATAAACGAATATGACCTACGAGGTTGCAGGCTTTAGCGCAATCAGGATAGCTCACGTCTGTCTGAAAAGAAGAATCCATGCTGAGGTGAAGAGCAGTAGTAAGTTCAAACAGTTGTTTGACACAAGACAGGCCTTTCCGGAAAACATGCTGTTTCGAAAAAAAAAATTGTTTTTATCAAGGCGGGAAGCAACATTTGAATATATACTGTGCTCTATGAGTTTGCAAGTGATGCGGGTGAGTGATATTGGGCGATAATTTGACGGGTCAGAACAATTACCCGATTTGCAAACAGGAAGAACGTTAATGATTTTCCAGTCCTTAGGAACATAACTATCAGAAATTTATTGTGTAAGAATGATTTGTGAAATTTTACTGGAAATCAGTTAAGTACTCTTTAGTACATTTGATGGCTTATTATTGGGACCCGGGTTCATGAAACCTTAAGCTCGTCAATAAGTTTCATAATTCCTTCAGCGGTAATTAGTACAGGATTCATTTGGACAAAACTATGATCGAGTTGGGAATTTGGGGGAAGTGAGGTTTCCAGGGAAAAAACAGAACTAAAGTAGGAGTTGATAGATAACGTGAGATTTCAATTCAGGAGGAACCGGGGATCCATCAGGATTAGTTAAAGGAAAGTTGGTGAGTGCGCTGTTTTGCAGGGAAAGCAAGTTCCAGATTTTTTAGGGTTTCCAGTATTTCCCCTTATCAGCTCTGCTCTTTAGGATGTACATTATAGGCGTGGAACAAGAGGGATGTATATAATTTAGGATATATGTTATTCTACAAAAAGATAGTGTGGAGGCGTCGCGAAGTTTTTTGGGTTTCATATATGCATGTCACATTGTTTTATTTGCTAGCATCAAACAGATAATCAAGTTGATATTTGTGGAGAAGAACGTGCGGCCCTAGAATTTAGGTTCTGTGCAAAAGGATCAGGCCTTACAGTGTTTATTGATGTCAGCGATCTGATGCCCACAATAGGTGAAAACTAAATCTCTTTGTTGCAGAATACAAGTGCATAGGAAAATGGATTAAAGGGACCTGAAACGATTTTGACGATTTTGTGCAAACGTACTGAGTCGCTAGAGTAGGTCCTTGTGATCATTAACTGATACATCTAAGTGCTCCGCGTAAAGCGTTTAAATAATTATTAGGCTTTAAAAATGTACATCGCTGCCGATCGCAGCACACTGCTCGATGGAATTTTCAGCTGCCCCTACCCACATGACGTAACTCACCCAATTGACCTCAGTAGGGCAAGCTATCCGATTGGCTGTCCAGGGCGCCTCATCGATAATTTTTCCACCTTTATGGTCAACAAATGAAGTTCGTAATGTTTGGAATCCTAGTTAAATATTTTCTATAAAAATAAAGTAACACAAAGAGAGTGTACAATACCAATTTCTTACTAGACAAGCACTTCCGGCGTATAGCAAGCATCGTCTGCTGGTGTTACTACGCGCTCCGTTTTGACGACAGCTCCGCGGTCAAAGTCGGTCTCAGTCTTTTCACGAGCACCATAATTCGACTTCCTTACGTTGCGGGCTGCAAACGCATCGACTGGCAATATGTCCAGCTGCGACATGTGTCCCTCTGCAAGGCAGCAGATGAACGAAGTGGCTGTAGGGCATCGGAGTGTCGCTGTCCGATCGGCACCATTATTTGCGCGTTTGTGGCCGTCACCTTACACCGGAGGATTAGTACCGCAATAGCGTTTCGCGAGTCCGGTGTTCGGGTAAACGCACGCGCAAGGAGACAGCCTGGCCGTTTGGCCGTGCCGTTTAGCAGGATGAGCAGAAGCGGAAATGTGAAAGGTCAGCACGGTGCAGCCACCTGGTGGCACAGAGCTCAACCATAAACAGTAGCAGTAACAAGTGTAATATTTCCTACTGGTATAAATCTTTAGGAGGAGTGTAACCATCAACATGTTGTTTTTGTAAATGTTTAAAGTATTTTACACTTAGTTAGAGCAATATTAGCGCTTTGTTTCGCTGGTTAAGCATTGCGCCAACAAGTGGCTGGACTGTGCATACCGATCAAGCCACTCACGCACGTCTACGCTAAAGTTTCTTCATTAGCTTTAGTTTGTGCCTCGAGCCATCTGTCGAAACACCCAGCTCGCCTGTGGTTACCGGAATACCATGCTACCATGACTACCACGGCCCATGCTTGTCTTTCGTTACCGAAGAAGGATAGGACTACGCGGGTAAGGAAAAGTGCTTGTGCTCGGCCTTCAACAACTCCCAGCTAACATCGAAAGCACTCTGCGCAAGGGACAAAAGTTTGCCTGTGAACCTGAACTGTCACCTCCGGAAAAGGTCAGCTTGTCTAGATCCATTTCTCGTTGGGTAACTGAAGACTTTCGACCAAGGTGTGTGACTGAGTGCGTTGATGTGATCGCGAGGACTGTACCTCAGTCCAGTAAGTCAGACAATCTAGCAGGTGTGTCGCGTTTTTTCGTCAAGCATGAGCTTAGGTTGGTTACTGCGGACAAAGAAGGTTTCTTTGTTGTTGTTCCTGAAGAATTGTACGCAAAAAAAGCTAAAACCGCTATTGACAAAAATTTTGTTCGAAAAATTACGAATTTAAAGAAAGTGAAAAAAAAAACTGCAATTGATTTGCTTGAGAAATTTGGTCTGGAGAGCCTCGCGTCGGGAGTTTAACATTCCAAGGGTCTGCACCTCGACATAATTTTTTAGTGCTAAGACAAATAGGCCGGAAGTTCCTTTTCGAGCCATTATTTCTGAAAAAGGAACGTGGCCGTACACAGTCTCAACTTTTTTGCATAATGTATTGTCTTCAGTTCATCTTAATGACCCCTTCTTGATAAGACATTCGGAAGAAATTGTAGCCTTCGTAACAGAAAATAATCCAGGTAAATGCTCAGCGATCAGTGTTGATGTTAAAGACCATTTTTATTCGCTTCCGCAATAGGAACTACTGTGTAGTGTTAAAGAAGCACTGACGGTCAACAATGATGAGTTCCGGTTTACTCAGGACTGTGGGATTCCCGTGGAATCTTTCTTAGAACTCTTGTTGTTTTACAGAGGGAATACCGTTGTAAAATGGGGTAGTTCTATGTATGTACGAAAATCGGGAATTTGTATTGGTTCTAAAGTTCTGCCAGTTTTGAGTGACATTTATCTAAGTCGTGTTAATAGAAAATTACAAAACAAACTTAAGGAATTGGCGGTGCATGCGTTTAGATACGTAGACGATTATCTGGTGTTTTGTTCTCGCGATAACTACACCAAGAAAGCCACGGATATTTTAAAAGTTTTTAGGGAATGTGGTGGGGGCCTAGGTTTCACGCTAGAGATTATCCAGGGCAACAAATTACAGTTTCTAGATCTGTGCTTAACGTTCCAGGATGAGCATGTCTGTTGGTATTATTCGCCTATGGCCAAGAAGCCACTGCTAGAATTTTCTTCTTGCCATTGTAAACTTGTTAAACAGGGGATAGCTTATTCAACTCTTAGGTCTGCCATTACTAAGTCATGTCCGCACAATATGCAACAAATTTTTTCACAACAGATAGAAAGGCTTGGAAAGGCTAGCTATCCCATGCATTTATTATCACTAACCTGCGAAAAACTTGTAAAATGGGTAAAAAGCCCCGGTAAAAACAAGAAAAACAGAAAAACTAAACAAAGTTTGCTGTAGTACCCTATATACATAGATTATCCCATGGTTTAAGGAATGTGGCCAATAGGTATGATGTCAGTACCGTTTTCTCGGCCCCACGCAAGTTGTCTAACATGTGCCCTTTGATAATTAGGAGACTTGAACAGGAAGGTAAAAAAAGAAAAGATGTTTGCGGAGTTAAACATGTGTCCCCTTTAGTGCCTTGCAACACGGGTATAGTTTATCAGATTCCACTCGAGTGAGGGAAAGCTTACATTGGACAGAGTGGCAGATGCATTAACTTTACGCTAAAAGAACACAAACATTCACTAAGCAACCCTAATGCATCACATTTAGCGGCACATTGTTTCGATTGTGGTTGCAAACCTTTCTTTGAAGACACAAAAATGTTTTCTAGGCACAGATGCCAAACCACGCGGGAAATTATCGTGGTATTTGACATCAAAAGATTAGGAGACACTTGCGTCAGTCATGCTTCGTTGTCTCTGTTAGATTGTGAATTTCAGTAGCTTCGCAATACGTGTACTAATCTGAAGTAATTTTTGTTCTTTGACTTCCATACCCCTGATATGTTTAACTGATGCTTTTTACCTTGTTATGTTTTTATTCTACGGTTTTTGCAATCACCTATATATATGTTCTTCGTTTTAATAAAACTTTCGTTGAGAGTTAGCGCTCGTCCTGTCTCCTGCTTTCTGCGCCCGTGTTTCACTTCAGGCTAGAAGCCAAATCATGAAAATATATCACTCAGCAAGGCTGCTATGGCTGAACCGACACAAATGACGGTGCGTTGTATGTAAATATGTCCGCCATGATTGATGGCTCTTGCCCTTCTCCTGCAGAAGGCAAAATGAGCTAGGAGCATAGCAAGGCTTAGGATAACTACCGTTGCCGTAAGACCTGAAGTGGTGCGCTATGTTCACAGGGTCACTCACAAAGTCAGGCAGATGGCAGGCAGGTTTGGAGTCCCCCTTGTCTTTTCAGCCTCTTTTTAGCCTGCGTCGCTCTGCCCTCGCACCTATGGCAATCCTAACAGAAGACAGGGCTGTGGCCAAAAGCATGCCAAGCTGTATGCCAAATGCAATGTAGGAGTTATATGAAGCCCCCTGGCGTGTGGCAAGTATTAGATAGGGCAGACGGGATGGTCACTGAATGGTCGAGCGAGGGAACATGAACAAAAGTTAACTAAAAACGAATTGGCGAATTTCCTTGCATACTGCAATGCCTGCCCCTGTACAGGGTCGTCCTTTTTGAAAGGGAACACGCGAGCGCGTGGCCTGTGCTCTGCGGCGGCTGCCTAGAGCGCCGGTCAGTTGCAGCAAGAGGAAGCACGTCCGCTTTTGGCGTCATTTATTGACGGTCAGAATGACTAGGCACGGCCGATTGGAAGCGCCTACTGGACTCCCTTACCCGTATTACTGATGCGCAAGGAGCGGGGCCTGCAGGTAGCAAATCGCGATCGCGCTGCAGGCCCCGCTCCTTGCGCATTAGTAATACGGGTAAGGGAGTCCAGTAGGCGCTTCCAATCGGCCATGCCTAGTCATTCTGACCGTCAATAGATGACGCCAAAAGCGGACGTGCTTCCTCTTGCTGCCACTAAACGGTGCTCTAGGCAGCCGCCGCAGAGCACAGGCCACGCGCTCGCGTGTTCCCTTTCAAAAAGGACGACCCTGTACACCACATTTCCCCAATTCTGGGGAAAAGCCACAACCAGAGTGCACGCGTACTCATGGAGGCTTGTCATAAAAGAAAGAAGGGCCTTGTGTTCTTAAGAATGTCTTAGTGATACTACCATAAGGCTGTTCAAATCGGTGATAAATTTCTAAATAAGCAGTGGCCCCACTAGTCTGATAAGTGGTCTTGTTGCTACGTTCTGCATATGTTATATTTGTCTACATATTCCTACGTGTTGCTTTAAATAAATCAGTTGAAAGTTCCCGCCCGTGTTGTCGTTTTGTGTTCTTTGCCGCTGTCCTCGTCTTTATTAGCGGTCAATATGACAAGTAGTTTGTCGTGTTATTCAAGCGACAAATGTCTTTTTCACTGACAGAGACTGCGATATACGCAGATATTGTATGACATCAATACTCATAGTGCCACATCTCCTTCTGCACAGTTCACACATCAACATACATCATTGTCTGCACAGTCACAAACCACGTTGGACATCTTGCTCAGGGCAAACGGCGAAGCAACGACGTCGTTATTTAATTATACCTGCAGTTCCTTTAATGTCACCATAAAGGTAGTTCAAACCAGCAAACACCTACAGAAAGTTTCGGGTTGACAGCCGAATGGCACATGCGAAAACAAGGCCACGCATGGTGACCATTACGTATTTCCGGCAATGGTAATCACTCCTGGCGCTTCTAGTACACAAAAGTACGGCCTAAGGATTGGCTTCGCTTACAGCGAGGGAGCACTCACAAGATAGGTGAAGTTAATTACTTCACGCGTTGCTGTCGCCAGGATGCTGTAAGGTTCACATTTTATATAAGAACTCAAGCACAACATTTCTATTGTACTGAATGCGCTAAACGTTTCCTGGATTGGTGTGGGATGCGTATGGTTTACCATGGGCGCCATAATCTATGTTTAGAGATTTGGCATCATAGTTCCTTTAGGCACGGCACGGCGTCTCTCCGAGCTGGAGCAGGTGTTATCACTGATAGGTCTTGCATTGCCTGCAAACTGGAATACCACTACTATTGCAAGCCATACCTGTCACGTGTCTATGCTGTAATTTATTGTTGTCAAAGATGCGCGGACTTTGGCGCAATGAAGTTTTCCACAATCAAGCGCATTCTGCATGTTCTGTGTGTGCCAACGACCACTGATTGTGACCGTTATGGCCTTCTGAATATACATTCGTGGCTGTCGCGATTAAGGTACCCACTTGGACACCTTGATGTCTCGATGAAGGAACCCCTTGCAGTGCATGTGCTGCAGGGCGAGTATGAGCTGTGCCATGATGATCTGCACGGCGTCGATCTCGAGGTAGTGCTCGCGGCTGAGGACACGCATCAGGTCTACGCCAGCCACGTACTCCATCACTGTCACGTACGCTTGCTGCATCAGGCATGAACAGTTAAGAATTGCGCTAAGTACATGACTACGGCACACAAGCGGAGGAGGAGGAAGTGTCCGTTCTACCCTTCGCCCTCGAGCGCTGGTGCTCGGTAGCCTTGGGGTCGCGAATGATGCAGGCACTTGAAACATCACATCATTTATTTTGTTTGAAAGAACGTTTCCGAACATGAAAAAACAACGTGCTGATTCGCTTCCGGTTAGAGTTCAGCGTGCTCTCGTTTTTCACAATATGGTCTGGTTTGTAAGAAAACAAATGTGCAGTACTTATGCATGATTATTGCAACAGTAAGCGACCATTTCAGAAGGCTATTGGTTTGTAGTAGTGAAGATATTTCAGAAGCGCTTCTTTTCTTCATTGCGTACCAATAAGAGCCGTAAGGCAGCATATCTGTGGTGGTTTAATATATGTGCATGAGGCCTATCATGCCTGGACGGTCTTGTCATCTCTCCTCGTTTTCGTCCTTTGTGAGCTAATACAGCTTTCAGTATGTAAGGCCGATTCGTCATACGTTTGTTCTCTCCTGCGGCGCGAGAGCAGGCGTGAAAGGCGGCTGTCATCATGTTCGCACACCTCCGAAGCACTGTCTCGCTGTCACCACAGGCGTGACGGCCGATGAGGAGGTTCGTCCTTCCCAAGTGCTTAACCACAGCACCTGAACGCCTAACCCTTGACACCTCCCAACGCTTTACGCGGGACAGCATGTTCGGTTCGTCTCAAAGGGCAGTACCGCTATCACACAAGATGTCCCAGCTATCATGCACCGTGTTAAAGAAAATGAGATTAATTATTCTGTGCAGATAGAACCAAGTGGATGTGAAAGCCTTGCTAAGCAACCGCAAGTAATTTTTCTTAGCTTAATTGAATTGAAGTTTATTTACCGCATAAGGGCACTGATGTACATCAGCTGAGGGGATGACAGGATCATCGGCATCATTTATTTATTTATTTATTTAATTATTTGTTTATATTACAATAGAGCAGGCATTCTTGGAACCATGCAGGAGTGGTTACAACATGGAATACAGTACAAAAAGAAGTAAGGAAACATAAGTAATTGAAACAACTGAATCCAAACAGAGAGCACTAGTATTCACAAAGTGAACATTTTCAATAAATACATACACTCTACTTAATTGAGTGGTTCGTACAAGCAGGAAAAGCAACGTCTACAATAAGTATGCAGCTACAGGAGGCTGCATATAAAATACAGATAATATCAGTAATTTTATTACCACTCGAATTCCAGATTCTGAATACTGTCAATAAATACTTTGACAGAGAAGCAGCATACAGTACCAGAGGGTAGCATGTTCCAATTAAGGCTAGGATGCTGAAGTATGGATTTAATATGATTCGTTCAGGGAGTAAGTCTGAATGGCGCTAGAATGTATATTCCTTGTGGTATTTGATAGGAGCCATGATAAAGTAAATATAGAAATCTTATTCTAGAAATCATTCTACGTTGAGCTAGTCGTTGAACGTTAGCCTTGATGCGCAGGTTGGTAATGCTTCTTTGACACGAATGTTGCGAATAGATTAATGTCAATGCTAAGTTCTGCACGCGTTCTAGTTTGTGGTTTAAATAGTTCAAGTGCTGGGTCCAAAGAGTGTCAGCCTGAAATAAACCGGGTTTAATAAGGGTTCTGCATGCATTTCATTTACCACTAGGAGGTGCGGTTCTTATTTTCTTCTCAAGAAATGCAGTTAACCTAGCGCCTTCTCATATATCTTATTTATATGAAGTTCCCAATTTAATTTCGGTCTAAGAGTGGTCCCTAGATAAGTGGCCTAATCGAATTTTCTGAGCGATATATTGTTTGTGTACGGAAACTGAGGCCCATTTTTCTTGAGTGTGATGGAGATACTGGTAATGTTTGTTGCATTTGGTTTCATCCACAACTTGTTGCACCAGTTTTTTATTGCAGCTAACGAATCGTTTAGTTTTACCTGATCCTCTGTGCTATTCACTGTTATGTACACTATGCAATCATCGGCGAATGAGCACATTTGAATGGACGTCTGAACGCACGACCGAATATCATTTATGTAGATCAGGAATAGGAGGTGCGCAAGAACCAAGCCTTGTAGAACACAAAAAAATAACGTTGAAATAATGAGAAATATTATCGTTCATAGCTACGCATTGCCTTCTGTTTTCAAGATGGTTCTTTATCCATGATACTGTTTTCTCATGTATACTAATGGTAGTTGGTGTAGTAATAAATCTGGATTGGGAACAATATCAAAGGCCTTTGAAAAATTCAAGAAAACTGCACCTGTTTGGCTTATTTATTGCGGTGGCTATGTCACGGGTTAGCTCAGCTAACTGAGGAATAGTGCTTAAACCTGAACGGAATCCATGTTGCTGATTATATAGTAGCTCAGGCAGCCCACCAGCAATGGTCCGACCATGGCCCAATGCTGGCAGAAAGTGGTACCGATATTAGGCCAATTTTGACATATTGGCAAAGTGCAACCCAATCCAATGATGGCCCAGCGTTAAAGCCAAGATTGGACCAATGTTATGGGAATGCAGCAGCCACTCAGCTGCCAGCGTAAGACGAGCGTTGAGCCATATCGTTGCTGTTATTAATTCTAGCTTTGAGCCAATGCAACAGCCATAGTGCTGCCTGCGTAGGACCCGGGTTGAGCCATATTGTTGCCATTTTCATTGCCAGGTTTTAGCCAATGCCCTTTGCATGATGAAGATTTTAGATACGCTGGCTCTAGAGCACGCAGCCATTCTCACCGCAAGCCTTTTGCTAGCGGCATTTTTTATAGCATTTGTCCCCATACCGTCATCCTCAATAGTAGCTAGGAAAGTTGGACAAAAACATACTATGTTAAAAAGCAGGAGTCCTCTATACTTGCAAATAATAATAAAAGAATACTGAAATTGACTTTTATGACAGTTTATTTGCGAATAAACTTTTACAAACAGGAATTTTCCGTTGACCTAGATGGGTGACGCTCAGTTATCTTCAAACAGTTTATTTGCAGGCACTGCCCTCAGGATAGGAATTGGGCAAGGTGCCGAGGAGGGTGGGCTGGCCAGGAGTTTCATCGCAGAGAGATGACGTCAGTAGGCAGGTTGGTCAGTGCTCGGATGACGGCGGGCTGGTCAGGCCCCCGAGGGTCACGGTAACGTGGTGGTCTCGTTGAATTTGCTACCACTTCCCATAGAGACTTCGCCATTACTTGGAGGCGATGCTTGCACTGTAAAATAAAAAGTAATATTATCAGAAATGTTCGTATGACAAATGTATGTGGCAGTGTTTTCATGTGAAAAATTGCAATACCGCAAGAATAATATAAGTTTGAGCAGAGAGTTCGAAGGGGTGAATCAAGAGACTTTCTTGAAAGAGATTTGTCAGGTAACACTATTTAATATTTTCACATATATGGCCTATATCGTAGAAGGTGTGAAATATAATATTTAGAAGAAACATAAAATGCGCAGGATCCGTCCACCATGTTTACACCCCACAGCTAGTCAGCGTAGCACATTATAATTAAAAATTACAGTGAACCAGCTACCGCACAAAAAGCATAGTTTCAGAGTGTGTACACACAACGTGGCCTTTGTGCTAATTTTTCATAGTGCAACCCGAGAACTTCCATCAGAAAACGATGGCAAAATAGGCATTTATTATACGAAAAGAAAGAAATACTGCCTGCTGGAAATGATGTTTGACCTAGAACAGTGAGAAGAAGTGCGGTTCCTAGGTATGACTAGCAGGATCAGGCAGCGCGCATGGCTGGATAAAATCAGAGTCCTGCGATTTGGGTGAAATTCACAGATATTTACCCGTGTCCTACTCCGGGTACTATTCAAAGGCTGCGAATGAAAAGAGCTATGTAATTACAGGCACTCTACATTAGCCAGTTGCGTCTCAGTAACATATATACCACGTGATATGACTTGGGTGATATTGCTCCATATAAAACTTATAGCATGCGCAAAACAAATGCACTCACCATTGTAAGATCCATGCTTCTGCGTATACGAGTTCATCCCACATCAAAGACGGTGGCCACCAGCGCCGACTTTCTTCTAGTGGTTGTTTCGCCAATAATAATTCTAACACTAACAAAAATTCGTGGCCACTTTCCTGTGTTCAAGATGTAGGCTTTTTAGAAGGGAATGACGATCGCAAACGAGCGATAGGAGTGCGCTGACAAGAACAGGAAAGACTTCAAGCACTCAGGCGGTGTTGCACCCAGTCGGCGTGCTAGCGATTCGTAGAAGGATATGGTAAAAGGTAAGGGTGCATGAAGAAAAGGGCGTAAACGCCACACTTTCCCCCGCTGGACCTAGCCCGACCGCGTTCTTTGGGAGGCCGCGACGGAGGGAGACAGGGAGGACAATAGTGACCCCGCCGCTTTCCCCCCGTGGTTGCGAGAGCAGCCAATTTGACACAGCAGCTTGTAGCTGTCTGAGCGCTGGACTGATAGTATTGGCCAGGCTCACGTGGATGCATGGGGGAGAGGAAAGTGGGGGCTGAAGGACAGTAAGTTAGGCCGGAAAAAAATCTGGGATGCACCGTGCCAAATACAGGCAAATACGAGAGGTTGTTGACACGGAAAAGCCCAAACGTGCAATTCATTTTTCTTCTCAGGGGCATTCATAGAAGGAGCTTACTACTCATGCACAAACAAACAAATATATTGGAATGGAGGCATGATGATTATGTCACCGCATAATGCCATGCATGCTAAAAAAAATTTCACTAATACATACGCGCTCCATCTCGATGGAATATAAAACGGCTCCAACAGCTCTGTGGCACTGTAATTCTCGATTCTCCTCAGAATCCTGATCCTCCAAAGCCGCGGAGCGTACATGCAAAATATACAATGCGCTGTCAAATGCGAAATACTGTCGCTTCTTAGGGAAAGGTCATGTTGCCATGTACGATCAATAAAGCAGCGGCTACTTTGCCCGCTATGCGACTTCCCCTGCTTGCTACGTTGTGCACTGGCTTTTCTCTTTAGGGGGCGCATTTTGGTGAAGGCGAAGTGCAAAAATGGCTGTGTACCATGCATGATGTTCACATGAGTGAACCACAGGTGGTTCCACAGGTGCTCGCAGCTTGGAAACATATTTCTGGTTCCTGCGCAGTGTGCCTGTGATCAGTGCGTTAGTCTTCAAAACATGTTGTTCAATCTCAGCAAGTCGGAGAGCGCTAAAAACAGACAAGGCAAAAATTGCCTCATTACGAGCTAATGTCCTCCAAAGAAAACCAACTAGTAACCCATATTGGCAAATCCGTACGAAACTCGGTCCAATAATTCCCGCCTTCTTTAACGGCAGTACCAATCTTGTTTACTGACTGTATAATGTGGGGGCCAACGTTGGATCTCTATCAGAGTGGCACAATCAATATTCGCGCCACGATGTTAACCTTAGGCCATCATTGGACCAGGAAATTGAATGGCACTGCGAATATTGGAACCACGCTGTTATTCCGTTAACCACGTGTTTAACGCGGTAATGCGTTTAACACGCGTGCTTATCCGTTAACAACATTTAACAGTGTGTTAAACCAGGCTGGTAATTACTGTTAAGCCGTCATTGGGCCACGAACTGGCACTACGTTTTCAACGTTGGCCCAACCTGACGTGCCGCCTGGAAGGTTATTGTTCTCTAAGTGCAATATTGTGGCCTTATAAATAATATGTTCTATCAATTTAATGGATCCATATGTTAATGAAACAGGTCTATAGTTATTTAGGTCAAGTTTAGAGCCAGATTTGCGCCCAGGTATTACTTTGTCCATCCGTCCGTCGTCAGGTATCGCTCAAGTTTCTAAAGATCGCCCGTAAGTAACGAATAAGTATTTTGACATGAAAACTAGATGTTTTTGTAAAAATGCGTTTCGTTATAAGGTCACGGCAACAACGTTTCTTCAGATCCAGTTTTTGCAAGAGTTGAAAAATTCTTTTTGGTCGATATCAATTTCAGGCCTTGTATTGTCAAATTGATAAAGTGGAGAGGGGTTCTGTTAAATATAGATTGAAAAAAATCCTTAAATTTGCTTTCTATGACGTCAGGCTGAACAACAGTTTCGTGAGGAACAGCAATTGTGATATGGTGCGCCGCTCCCTTGATAGGTCGCGCCAGAATTTTCGTGGTTTAATTGTCATGTAAGAAGGCAGAGTAACAGTGAAAAAACGTTCCTTGGCCGTTCTGATCTTATCTTGTAGCAAGCGTACGAGATTTTGAAGGTCACATGCGGTTTTCTTTCTGCGGTTCTTTTAATTTTCCTTTTTAGGTGTATTATTTCGCGAGATACCCAAGGATGTTCTCAGTTCACCCGTTTCTTTCTGGAGGAAATGTAGCTTTATTCACAAAAATGTCATCACCATCATCATCATCATCATCATCATCAGCCTATTTATGTCCACTGCAGGATGAAAGCCTCTCCCTGCGATCTCCAATTACCCCTGCCCAGCGCCAGCCGATTCTAACTAGCACCCGCTAATTTCCTAAATCCGTCGCAGCACCTAGTTCTCGGCTGTGCTCTACTGCGCTTCCCTTCTCTTGGTGCCCACTTTGTCACCTTATGGTCAAACGGTTGTCTAATCTGCGCATTACATGACTTGCCCAGCACCATTTTTTTTCAATTAATGTTTATTAGAATATCGCCTATACCCATTTGCTCTCTGATCGAAACCGCTCACTCTATTTCTGTCTCTTAAAGAAATGCTTAGCATTCTTCGTTCCATCGCTCTTTGTGTGGTTCTTAAACTTGTTCTCAAGCTTCTTTGTAAGTCTCCAAGTCTCTGCCCCGTATGTCAGCACTGGTAAAATGCACTGAATGTATACTTTCCTTTTCAATGATGATAGCGGTAAGTTCCCAGTCAGAAGCTCACGATGTGTGCCGTTTGCCCATTTTTATTCTTCAGTGAATTGCTTTCTCATGGTCAGCGTCCCTGTGATTAGTTGACCTAGGTAAACGTGCTCCTTCACAGATTCTAGAGGCTGACTGGCAATCTTGAACTCTCGTTCCCTTGCCCGGTTATTTGTCATTATATTTGTCTTCCGCATAATAATCTTCAGCTCCGCCCTTACACTCTCCATGTTAAGGTCCTCAATCATTTGTTGTAACTGATCCGCAGTGTTCCTGAATGTCATCGGCAAACCTAAGGTTACTGAGGTATTCGCCATCGAACTTTACTCCTAAATTTTCCCAGTTTAACAGGTTGAATACTTCCTCCAAGCACGCAGTGAATAGCATTGGAGAGACTGCGTCTCCATGTCTGACCCATTTCTTTATAGGTATCTTCCTACTTTTCTTGTGTAGGATTAAGTTGGCTATGGAATCTCTAGATATTTTCTAATGTATTTATGTAAGTGGTCTGTCTTCTTCACTTACGCAATGCGTCTATGACTGCTGGTACCTCTACTGAATCAAATGCTTTTTCACTTTCTATGAAAGCCATATAGAGAGGCTCATTGTACACTGCGGATTTCTCCTTAACCTGATTAATGACATGGTTGTGATCCATTGTAGAGTACCCTTTCCTGAAGCCTGCCTGGTGTCTAGGTTGTCTAAAGTACAGTGTTGCCGTTATCCTATTTGGGAATATTTTGATGGATATTTTATATCGATTTGAATTGTTTCACTATTAAAGCTTTTCCAGGTCCAGTTTCTGTTGCTACGTTTCTTGAAATATGGTGTTGATATATTTATATCATATATGTTGATATATTGTCACGTGGTCGTGACGTCAAAGAACACAGTAGTAATACTGTGCAAGACAAAAACGAGCTTTTATTGGGCGAACCTGTTCCCACAAAACAGGCTACACTTAAAGCACAACGAGAGCGGCGAACACAGTCGGCGATCGTCGTAAATCTTATCAGCGGGTCAAGCGCGTCGGCTTTTATAGAGCAGTCGTCGAACGTTCCAGACTAATCGTTCGCACCCGCGTGCTTTCCACAAAGTTCTACACCATTCGCGTCAGGCGATTAAATCAGATAACATAACGTTCGGCGACAACAGACAGCGGATACAAGCATCGATACCTTTCGAGAAACTTCGGATACATACAGGCGCGTCCCACGCTGTGCGATTACATTTGTTAGGCTGCGAAACGTGGTTGCCCTTGATGAAAATGCTGAAAAGTACATCCACACCGACGCGAGTAACGTTGGTCTTGGTGCCATACTTATTCAGTGGCAGAATAGAGAAGAAAAAGTCATTGCGTACGCAAGCCGTACTTTATCGAAAGCCGAGACAAATTACTCAGCTACAGAAAAGGAATGCCCGGCGGTTACATGGGCCATCAGTAAGTTCCGGCCATACCTATATGGCAGACCCTTTTGAGCCAGAAGCGATCATCACTCATTGTGCTGGCTAGCGAGCCTCAAGGACCCTTCTGGAAGGCTCGCTAGATGAAGTTTGCGTCTACAGGAAGGAGTATGACATCACGGTCGTTTACAAGTCCAGTATTAAGCAGAATAATGCTGATTGCTTAACACGCGCACCAATCAAGGCTACGTCACCTGAATACGAGCAAGATTTCCGATTTCTTGGGGCTGTGAATGCGACGGAAAGGGCTCATCATCAGCTTACTGATCCGGAATTACTCCTGCTCATCGAGTACCTGGAGGGTCGACAAGTGAAAGTGCCTCGAGTTTTCGTTCGCGGATTGTGTTCGTATGTCCTTCGGAACAATGCCCTCTACAAACGAAACTTCAAGCACAGTGGTGAGACGTTTCTACTTCTCGTACCATTATCGCTGCGAGCTGAAATCGTAGAATCGCGCCATGATGACCCTGCAGCTGGCCACTTACGCGTTAGTAGGACTCTGGCGAGAATCCTCCGGAAATATTACTGGCCGAAGTTGATGAATTCAGTGCAGCACTATGTCAAATCGTGCCGAGGGTGTCAAAGAGGCAAAACAACGCCACTCAAACCAGCAGCTTTTCTGCAACCGATACAGCCACCAATAGCGCCATTGGAACAAATAGGAGTGGATTTACTTGGACCATTTCCCGTTTCAACCTCAGGAAAACGGTGGATTGTGGTGGCAACCGATTATCTGACCCGGTATGCTGAGACCTCTTCTCTTACAAAAAGAACTGCCATTGATGTGGCTCAGTTTTTTGTCACACATATAGTATTACGACATGGCGCACCTAACGTACTCGTAGCAGACAAAGGAACAGCTTTTGTGCCCTGTTTGATGCAGTCTGTTATGAAACTAACACATACTGCTCACAGAAAAACCACAGCGTACCATCCACAAACAAACGGCCTGACTGAAGGGCTCAATAGAACGCTCGCTGACATCATCTCAATGTACGTGGACGTCGAGCATCGGACATGGGACAGTATTCTACCATATGCCACCTTTGCGTACAGTACTGCAGTACAAGAAACGACACATTTCATGCCATTTGAACTTGTTTACGGTCGGAAGGTAGCAACGACACTAGACGCGATGTTACCTGTAGACTACCGCACCGAAGACCCTGATGTTAGCGAGTACATAGAAAGGGCAGAAGCATGGCAGTTGGCAAGACACCGTATCATACAACAGCAATACGTCGACGCAAACCGGTACAACCTAGGGCGAAGAGAGGTACAGTACAACCCCCGAGACAAAGTGTGGGTATGGACGCCAATACGTACGCCCGGTCTTTCGGAGAAGTTACTACGCCGTTACTTTGGCCCCTACAAAGTACTTCACCGGTTAAATCGCTTCAACTATGAGGTAACTTCTCAAGGCCAAGTCTGCTCCACATGACACAGGACTCACCCAGAGTTCGTACACGTAGTACGAATGAAGCCATACTTTGAAAGGCATTGATTAACAGAAGTTGCACATACGGTCAAGCCTAGCACCGGCCATCCTCTGACCGCTGTCCTTCTAAAGCAGTTGGCCTCTCTAGGCCTTTCCTACGCATCGCGACGATGCTTCTTCGGAGGGGGCTAATGCCGCCAGCATTGCTAGAAGAAAAACACGACCTACATATCCCAACTGCGTAGCCGCCACACCGCGAGCGTCAAGCAAAGCACCGCAAGGCAACGCTCGGCCGGTGCTGACAGGCCGGCGGCTCGTGCGCGAGATTTGGTCGATTGGCACGTGACAGGAGGCGACATAGAGGAGAACGACGTACGAAGGAGCGAAGCTCGAGGGAAATTTTGTTGTTGTTGAATGCTCTGTCGGTTTTTGTTGACGGGTACAGGTTCGCCCAGCATAAATCAGTTTTCGTAGAAACGGCTGTTGTAACTGTTGGTTACAGTAGTCTAAATATTGTATAATCTTTGAGTATACCTCCCCCCTTACATAATGCCTCCAGGGGTCTGTAAGATATCTTTAAATAAATAAATGAATAAATAAATGTTATGCTTAGCTTTTCAGATACAGTGGTTGCTTTTTATTATACGCCAAACGGTCAGCAAGCGACGGCCATCTCACACAGCAGCCCGGCTCGGCCAAAATGAGTGTGCTCGTGAAAACCACTTTCAAACTGAATGTTAAATTTTGACTCGCTCGAGCACGCACATCTACGACGCAGAGCTATTATAGATGGCATTGTTTTGATATTTCTCTCACGTTATCACGCAAGAAACTGACGGGCATGACCTTGTTTTATTCGCTCATTTTCTTGCACTTTCCTATTGCGGAACACTGCTCATGTGCAGCTTCGTTGGCGATCTTAGCGTGCTCCAATTGAGCAAGGTAGCTGTGCAATTGCCTGGATGCATTCCTCGAATGGTTACCGCAGTAATCGTCCTTTTGCGGTATTGATTTTTCAAATAAACCGTTCTCAGACTTTAAATCGCTTACATATATTCTACGGGACCTACGTCGAAATTGCAGCCAGCGAAGCATGAAAACACTTAATTACGCCTAACGACTTGGCAATGGCGTAGCTAGGTCGTCTGGCACCCGGGGCCCATAGGCGCTGGGTGCCAGCTCGCCCACTAAACCAACTCGCCCACATCAAGCTTCTGCTGCCCATAGGTCCTTTGTCACTGCACCCCCCCCCCCCCATCGCCCCGGGTGTAGTCAGGAAGGCTAGGACATCGAAAATTTCCGGGCAGTGGGGGATGGTGTTTCAGCACAAGCACAGCCACCTTGGACCTTCCCCGTTTGTTTTCGTTCCCAGAGATGGCTAGTGTAGTAGTGATACAGGTTGTTTTCTGCACCAAATAGCACAGGTTGCTGCACTGATAACTTGTGATAGGCGCATATGCACATCTGCTGTCAGGCTCTAAGGCTTGGCAGCCAATACAGATGCAGATTTAATTAATGATTTTAGGGGCGGTATTGCAGTTGCGAAATTGAAGCCCGATAATCATATGTTGCCCAATAACAATTTCACAAAAATCGTCGTAGGTACTACGGCGTGCCGTATTTTGTCTGCCACCAACCCTGAGCCCAAATGAAAATTAAATAGCATGTCGATGACGCTGCTCTCCCCACCCATTCAGAAAACGCTCCCTGCTTCCTTGCTGAGCACATGCCAATGCTATGACAATCACGAGTTCTCTTCATTTTGATCCATAAAGCCTGTGTTTATTTGCTGCTATTGGCAAATGTGATCATCCGAGCTGTGGTACGGTAACAAGATTGGAAGCTGAATAGAGCATGCTCCGCGTCGATTACTGGCGTCACCATGAAAAATACGAGAATGCCAACATGAAGCCCGTGCCAGTGACAGCTTGTGCTCCTACTGGTCTGCACACACAATGGAGAGGATAAAGAAATTGACGTCACTGGTACACTATTTCATATTTCTTTCAGTGCTGCCATAATTAGCCCCCACAGTGCCAAAATACTACATGATCTAGCATCCAAGACGATTTTGTTTAGAGAAGAAGTTTTTGTGGCGTTCATAATATCAATTTGGGTCCTCAATTCGTGAATTTCAGTATTTCTTCTATAATTGCTAATTAGCCAGTTACTTAAGATAGAGTTATAATTTTCTGCATACTTTGAGCAATACCCAGTTCCTAGTGGTCACAAAAACACATAACCTGATTGGATACCCGGCATTATCATCACAAAATTAACCTTTTTGTAAAATTCTGTGCAGCTGAAACGGGAGACTGTATTTGTGACATGAAGTCATACAACAACAACAACAGGAGGAGCAGGTGGAGGAGGAAACAAAGAAGGAACGAAAGGTAGGAAGGAAGGCCAAGCAGAGGCACGTCTAATTTTCTACCCTAAACGGGTGAAGGTGTTTATGAGAAGAAAGGAGGAAAGAAGGTACTATCAATGTGAATGCGTACGGACGTCCATAGCTTCGCGCCTATAATTGGTCACTGAGGCCAGTCCATTTCGTGAAACGTAGCAGTGCACGCGTCGCTTTGTGAGCCTGCGACGTGCTTTTATGGTCCAAGAATCTTAGTCTTTGAGGATGGTATGCTATCTAATTACTTTAATACCATCCGGAGAACGTCACGTTTGATCTAATAGAGATTACAAAACGCAACACGTGCTCAATCTTCTCTTAACATTTGCGTGAGTAAGAAATCGGTGTGGCGGTCATTCCATTAAGGAATGAGAAAGCCTGATCATTCCATTAAGGAATGAGCAGGCTTTCGTAAAGGCCACCCCTAAGCAGAGGCGACACAATAAAGTTGCCTCACGTCGAAAAAAGTTCGATGTAATCTGCAGCCTCAATGTAGGATCCAGCAGGTGGAGACGGAATTTGGAGATAATCGGGGTGTTCCTCAAACTTTGTCTTGATTTGAGCAAGTAAATGAGCCCTCGCAGTGTCTGCCCTTGATAAGGGCATAGGAAGTGCCACGGTTTCTTTATGAACTGACCGGACGGCGTCATCAGTAAGGTTCTTTGCGACGATGCCACGGTGCCACGGAAACCATTGGAAGATTATATCATGTCCGTTTATGAGAGCTTGATGGAAAACCTCTGTGGTCTAAAACACCAGTTGTTCATGGGTTTTTCGTCGCAAGGCTGACTGCAGAATCTGAAGGGCTGCCTTGGAGGGGCGAATAACGAGCCATTTTCCAGGTTTGGTTTGTGTAGTGCAATTAACAGCGGCATGTACAGCGGAAAGTTCTCTTGTCGTAGTGGTCATTAAATGCGACATTTTGAATGTAATTGTGACTTTTAAGGCCAGGATGATAGCAGTGCCTGTGGTGCTGGTGGCTGAGACAGATCAATCAGTGTAAATAAGCATTCTTTCTTTACATGCCTTGTTCAGTAATGCCAGTGTGAAGTGACGTAGAGCGACTACTGATTGACAAGTTTTCTTCGTAATTCCAGGTATAGTGAGGCGTACTTGTGGCTGTCGTAGGCACCAGAGAGGTAACAGTGGTCTTGCTGCTGGGTAAAACCCTGTGGAAGGTAGCCTTGATATGCCGCAAGAAGTTTTGAAAATGTGGCTCGAGGTTTTTGTACTGGCAAAGCGGCAATATATTGACTGGGTAATGTCTGCGTTAAGGCTGTAAAGTAGTTATATAAGTTGGAAGCAAGTAGTCTCTAGTAAGCATGAGTGTTGCACGAGTTGAGGTGCATTGTGGTAGTCCAAGACATGTCCGTAGAGCCTGGCCTCGCAAACTTTTCAGCCTACGAATCTTTGCTTTACGTGTGTTCACCCAAAATCAGGCAAGCTATATCGTAAAGAATCCAGAAACGGTGCTCTGTACAGCTGCAGCATGGACCATACGAACGTGCCACAGGTTTTTACGCCGAAAACCTTCATTATATGTACAATCAAAATTACTCTCAGCTTCAGGCAGATGCAGTAGAGGCTCCATGAAAGGTTGCGGTCGATAATCACGCCTAAGAATCTGTGATACTTCTGGTATTTGATACCCTAGTGATTAGGAGAAACATGGTAATAGTGCCATGCGTTTGCGCATAAATGCTACTAACGTGCATTTTTTGATAGACACACGAAGGCCTCGTTTGCGGAAATACGAACAAGTTCGCGTGGCAGCCCGCTGAATTCTTGCGCGCACTTTAAGAGGAGACACCGCAGAAGACCAAGGACAAATATCATCAGCATAGATAGGTACGCATAGATATGTTGGTATCCGCGTACATTGGTGAATGGTGTTAGGGAATATTTCAGCGAGGCCAACCATAGCTAGGTCAAAGAGAACAGGGCTCAATACACATCCCTGTGGGACGCCACTGCCACAACAACAAAATGACAAAGAGAAGGTTAGCTATGACTAGGAGACAGTGTCCTTGTTCAATACCGCTAAACTGATACGAAACTGATAAACTGAAGACTGTATACATATTGAAGATACACAAACCATGGTGGGACATGAGCGCACCGCACGAGCACCCCATACATGAACCGTTCCGCCATCATTTACGCCCAGTCGGCCGGCATAATACTACAGCCATATGTCACACCCCCCTCCACCGGGCACCTCGCACACGGAACCCACGCCCCCCGTCCAGTGCCGTTACTACGCAACTGCAACTTGGTATTTTATTAATTCCATAAGCCTTGTCAGTGAAACTTGTAGGGATTTGGGGAATTCGACGCGCCATTGCGCTGGCGCATTTCACCCATGTCTGCAATCCGTAGCCACCTCGTGCTTGCTCCGAACCAGTTTTAGCGGTGGCGCTCCACTCGCGTGGTTAGCGGTGAGGGCGGAGCTAGTGACGTCATGGAGCGGCCCCTGGTGGCTACTGCCGTGACGGTACCGGCTCTCTTCCACCTTGGGAAGGCGCCCGATACGTACATGCTCTCTTTCGTCGGCCGACACATTTGTGACTAGGATTGAGCTCACGCACGGTGCCTTTGCCCGTGCGGGGAGCGCGTACTTCGTGTTGTTCCTATCCCGACGCTAAGCCAAAGAACGGGTGCCTAGTGCTCGCGCGAGGTCGTACCACGCCGAGCCGCACTCATCGGAGGCCCAAGCCGAAAGAGATTGCCCGAGCTCTCGCGAGTTGGCCCATTGGTTATCGCGAGAGCAAGTAGCATAGCCGCCGGGACTTTTCCAAGCGGCGCGTCCCAGATTGAGCCTGTGCTCTCGCAGCGACGTGCTACAGGCGCCCTTAACCGTATTTTTCGCCCTTGGTGCGGGACCCCTTTGGTTCCCCGCCGTCCCGGGACCGGGAGTTCGTGCAGTGTTAGGTGCCGTTGGAGACAATAAACGGTTTGCATCAACTTAGGGCAATACTGTGTTTTTGCGTGCGTCGCTCGGTAGCCCCTTGTGGCCTGAGCTCACGCGCAGCGGCGCTAGAGGCTGACGGCTGACGCGGCCCTGTGGCTCGCTGAGCTCGAACCTGCGGTGGTCGGTACTCCTGTGAGACCCTAAGACCCCACAAACTACACATGATATCTTTGCCTAGTATGTTGAAACGAAGGTCATTTTCGACGAACGATGTACTCTTTGTGGTGCACCGACACAATTGAGCATATAGCACGCAATATAATACCAATTATGTAACCTTAAATATATGTGTACACAAACTATCTGGTTGTGTAGACATAATAGATTTGCAGCCATTATATAATCAACATTAACAAATACGAACCCACTCTTCCTTCAGCCTAAGTATTGCCTGCATGTTCTCTTTACACATTGCTTAAATACGTGTCAAAAGAACAGTATACTTTCACTGGAACAGCAGATTTCGTTTAGATATGTTAAGCAATGGATGCTGGAAACTCTTCATAAATCAAACTACCACACTACCTCAACTTAGCCCATTCAGCAGTTACGAGAATCTGCCCGTAACCTGTCCGAGATAACAATCGTCAAGTACAATGTTCTATAAATTTATGAAGCACAGAAATACTTTAAATCGATGTTAAATGACACAGGTAGATGAATTTTAAGATTTGCACTTAATTGCATGTGAAATATTGTCACTACTGAAGTATGCATCATTTACTCGAATTTCACATGGTCTGCCAGCATCCACCTATTGTTTTAGAAGGAGCATATCCTTTAGCCTCATAAACAGCCTTTAGCTGCTAAACTGCTTTGTTGATGTTATTCTGTGCTCATGCAGTCTTTACCTTGCCACGTGTTTTCGTGTTACTTTTTTGTGATGTGAAGCAACCATCCAATGCTTTTGTATGCTGCAGCAACAAGACCTTTCCAGGCCATCTGCATAACACCCATCTTGAACCAGCATACTGAAGCAAATATTTTTTTGTAGTTTGCAGGTATTTATTCCTCACGCACCTTACACGTAGAAAACGCTGTCAGAAAGACTGGCCATTGTCTTCATGATCGAGTAAAAGAACTATGCAATCAAATGTACGCATGGAGGCATATTGTCAGCACATAGCAGCATGTGTGCGCCTCCATTTGGTAAATGAATCAGGTATGTATATTTGGTAAACAGGGGTATCTCCTAGTGTAAGGATTCACAATACGAAAAAGATACCACGTTCCGAGATGGCTCGGTCAGCACAGTGTTAATTACTTTATTAGAAGAATTGTCATTTCTTAGGCATCAGCGTGATAGTTTGCTTAAGTTACCTCTCTAGCATATTTTACGAATAAATTTATATTAGTGCTGCTTCTCATCACTTCTGCCTGGTCACCTCAGTGTTTTTCATGCTGCATATGGACTTATGCCTTTTCACTAGGCATGCAAATACATAACTCGTGGTAGAAAGGCCACCCTACAGTGTTAGTAACAAGTTAAAATCTTTGTAGTATACAGCTTCTTTGCATACTGAACTACCAAAAAATACAACATTAAAGCAGAACACTCTTCACAGCTTTGTTTTCCTAGCAGCTAGTAACAAACAACCAAACAACAGACCATGGAACCACAGACCACGGCTAAAGTTTCACAACTGCCCGTAGCCTTGGAGATCTTGTTAGGCGACAGAAAAAATCTAGAAAATAATCAATTATACCATACTGCTCAAATTGTTTAAATTGATCATTGATCTTTAGAGAGCTACTCCACTGCTAAGTTGGCCCACTGTACGAGCTGGTCAGCTACCAGCTAACTGAAGAATGGTCATCATCTAGCTGTAGATTCCAATCGCTATGCAATGTCTAAAAACCTAATCGAATATTCAGAACTAGGCCAGAAATCTCAGAGAGTTAATTATGCAAAATAACTTTTACTTGAGTTATCAGCTTTATCCATACAGGAAGATAAACAATGCATACGCCATGCAATGTGGGAATCTATGTAAGCGAAGCGCTCTGTGCCGTTTGCTTTGATCGACTATAATTATCAGTGATGTTGAAGGCGAATGTTTAATTTCAATGCTTGGTACAACAGGAGAGTGGCGAGTTGAAGTTAAACATTACATTGCGTGCACCGTTGCTGTTTGTCTGCACCAAACACACCGGGGAACTGTTTGCTTGAGACGGTCTTTTGCGACGTACTTGATGACCTCTGAGGAAGGGAGTTCAACATATTCAACATCCCTTGGAAGCACAAGTATTAAACCCTAATTGAAGTATGGGTAGTTTGCTTGCAACACCACTGGCATGTCTACACCAGCAGAGTTTCCTTGTGTTCTCATTTCACCTTTTCCCTAACCCCCATTTCCTTGTATGGGAACTGCGAGTGAAGAGTGGCAAGGCTCGTTTCACTCCTTTAGCGAGTGCGTCGGTTGTTTATTTTCTGACACGCTTCTTCCACATATATATACACTCTGAACCATCCCCCTAAGCGGTGTGCCAGAGAGCAGCAGCTACAGCAGCAGCAGCATTGGGAAAGTCAAAGAAAGAGGCAAAGAAAGCTTTGGTTTAAAAGTATAAAAGGCTGATGCAAGTCCCAGCTAATCCTCGGACCAGCACCGTCACCTTTTACAGCAGCTCTGCCCCTCTACCCACGTTTTCTCATCTCAGAGCTAACCGCTACTGCCCCACACACTGCACTGCACCAAGGAGATGACAAAGAAAATGGCTAGCTACCTTAGCTACTGCTCCTATTTGCTCCATAAGCAAAAAAACAGGGAAGCCTAAAATGCCACTTGGCTTCCACCGTACATTTACATAGGCATACGGAAATTTTGCGGCCTCACCAGTTCTTTCCTTCCTCCATTATTCCAACACCGTGCATATACATACATACATTTACGAAACAGCCAATTTTACAAGCCTTATCGTCATAACACTGCTGTCAAGCTCTAGCCAGCAGTAGTCCCTAAAAGAACGAGTCAATCAAAACTACTCAAAAACCAACCGTTTCATATTTGTCATTGTCACGTTTACTCTCACACAATGGTATCACTTTCAATATGCACCAGAGAAAATGCAAAAAAGAACGCTAGTGTAGACATCGATTCTTATACTCAGCGGCCACTAATCATGGTGTATATATATGTTACGTGGTGGTGACGTTGAAGAACACAGTAGCAATAATGGGAAAGACAAAATTACTTTTTATTGGGCGAACCTGTGCCCACAAGAACAGGCTACACTTATAGCACAACCATAGCGGCGAACACTGTTGCCGATCGTCCAATATCTGATCGGCGGGTCAAGCGCGTCGGCTCTTATAGATCAGTCGTCGAATGTTCCAGAGTAACCGCTGGGACCCACGTGTCTTCGACAAAGTTATACACTATTCGTGTCGCGCATACATGCAATCAGATTACACAAGTTGCGGTGAAAGACGGTGGACTGAGCCATCGATAACATTCCAGAAACTTCTTTTACATGCAGGCGCGTCCTGCACTATGCGATAACATTTGTTAGGCGGTGAGAAGTAATCGCCCGACAAAGATAAAGAAGTACACGTGTCATTACCCCCCTCTTAAGAAGCATCGTCCCGATGCTACAAATGTAAGGGAGCGAAACACAAAATGACACTTAATAAACAAAAGTAACAAAACAAACAAAAAAGAAACAAAGTGCAAAGGTCAGTTACGCGAAGTCCCAAAGTTCATTAACGCTGGTGGTACGGCTTGAGTCGCACACAGTGGACTATTTCAGGTCGTGAGCGGCGCCGCTCACGACCTGAATTCCGTCTGGCACGATCTGGCAATCGTCTGGCAATTCCGTCTGGCACGATCTCATAGTCCAGTGTGCCAATACGTCGGATGATCTCGTACGGTTCGAAATAGCGACGAAAAAGCTTCTCGCTCAGGCCTCGTCGGCTTATAGGAGTCCAAACCCAAACACGCTCACCGGACTGGTACTCGACGAAACGTCGTCGGAGGTTGTAGTGTCGGCTGTCGGTAAACTGCTGGTTCTTGATACGTAGGCTGGCGAGTTGTCGAGCTTCTTCGGTACGCTGGAGAAAGGTGGTGACGTCAAGATTGTCCTTGTTGGTGACCTGTGGCAGCGTGGCATCCAGAGCCGTCGTCGGGTTCCTGCCGTAAACCAGCTTGAACAGGGTGACATGTGTTGTTCCTTCTACCGCCATGTTGTAAGTGAAGGTTTCGTACGGCAGGACGGCATCCCACGTCTTGTGCTCGACGTCGACGTAGATTGCTAGCATGTCGGCGAGGGTCTTGTTCAGGCGCTCCGTGAGACCATTCGTTTGCGGGTGGAACGCAAATGTCCTCCTGTGGCATGTATGGCTGTACTGCAGAGTGGCTTGGGTGAGCTCTGCTGTAAATTCTGTTCCTCTGTCTGTGATGAGGACTTCTTGGGCACCATGTCGCAGCAGAATGTTCTCGACGAAAAATTCGCCACATCGGCTGCGCTGCCTTTCGGTAGAGCTTTAGTTTCAGCGAAGCGGGTGCGATAGTCGGCCGCCACGACGATCCACATATTTCCGGATGTTGACGACGGAAACGGTCCCAACAAATTCATCCCGTACTGCTGAAATGGCCGGCTAGGAGGTTGGATCGGTTGTAGTAATCCTGCTGGCCTTGTCGGTGGTGTCTTGCGTCACTGACAGTCTCGGCATATCTTGACGTAACCGGCGTCGTCGGCGGTCAGACGCGGCCAGTAATACCTTTCCTGTATGCTCGACGAGGTTCGGGAGAATCTGAGGTGCTCAGCGGTTGGATCGTCATGTAGGGCGTACAGTATTTCTGGACGCAGCACTGACGGAACAAGAAGGCAGCTGGCGCGGACAGGTGAGAAGTTCTTCTTTACGAGCAGGTTGTTTTGTAATGTGAACGAATACAATCCGCGCTTAAATGCCCTAGGTACTACGTCGGTGTTCCCTTCAAAATATTCGACGAGGCCTTTTAGCTCCGGGTCTGCACGTTGCTGTTTAGTGAAGTCTTCTGCGCTTATTATTTTGAGGAAGGCGTCGTCATCCTCGTCGTCTTCCGGCGGCGGATCGATGGGGGCGCGTGATAGGCAGTCGGCGTCTGAGTGTTTTCGTCCGGACTTGTAGATTACCGTGACGTCATATTATTGCAGCCTAAGGCTCGAACTAACCAGCCGTCCTGAACGGTCCTTTAAGATAGCTAGCCCACACAACGCGTGACGTTCGCTGACGACATTGAATGGCCTGCCATATATGCAAGGGCAGAATTTTGCTGTAGCCCAAATGATGGCGAGACATTCCTTTTCAGTCGCAGAATAAATGCCTTCCGCTTTTGACAGCGACCGGCGAGCATAAGATATCACCCGTTCATTGCCGCCTTTCTTCTGGACTAGGACGGCACCGAGGGCTAGGTTACTGACGTCAGTGTGGATATCGGTATCGGCGCCTTCGTCGAAATGTCCAAGTACCGGCGATGACTGCATGCGTCGTTTTAGTTCTCGAAATGCTTCGGCCCTCGGCGTTTGTCATTTGAACTCGACATCAGATTTGGTTAGATATGTTAGCGGCTCAGCGATGCGTGAAATGTCCTTGACAAAGCGCCCGTAGTAGGCACACATGCCAAGGAATCTTTGCACTGCCTTCTTGTCGATGGGCTGCGGGAACTTTGCGCTGGCAGCTGTTTTCTGCGGGTCGGGGCGTACTCCCGATTTGCTGATGACGTGGCCTAGGAACAGAAGCTCGTCGTAAGCGAAGTGGCACTTTTCTGGCTTCAGAGTGAGCCCTGTTGATTTCATGGCCTCTAGTACTGTCGCAAGCCGCCTAAGTTGATCATCGAAATTTCCGGTGAAGACGACGACGTCATCCAAGTAAACAAGAAAGGTCTGCCACTTCAATGCTGCTAACAACGGGTCCATGACGCGCTGGAACATTGCAGGTGCCGAGCAAAGTCCGAATGGCATGACCTTCAACTTGCAGAGCCCGTCTAGCGTGTTCGCGATCTCTTTTGTCGACTTCTATTTGCCAATAGCTAGACTTGAGGTCCATCGACGATAAGTATTTGGCGTTGCAGAGCCGATCCAATGCGTCGTCTATCCATGGGAGGGGGTTGCGTCTTTCTTCGTCATATTGTTCAGCCGACAATAATCGACGCAGAAACGTAAGGTTCCGTCCTTTTTCTTCACCAGGACAACAAGTGATGCCCACGGGCTTTCCGACTGCTGGATGGTGTCGTCGCGGAGCATTTCGTAGACTTGTTAGCTAATAGCTTCACGTTCTCGCGTCGAAACTTTGTAAGGGCTCTGGCGGAGTGGTTGAGCGCACTCTTCGGTAAGGTTATTATGCGATGCTTTGCAGCTGGTGTTTGCCGAATCTTCGATGAATTCGAAACGCAGTCCTTGTATCGTTGGAGAAGACTTCTGAGCTTTTGCTGCTTTCTTATGGGGTGACTTGGATTTATGTCGAAGTCTTGTTCGGGGACTATGGTCGGTGGGGTAGATGCGGCAGAATCTGAGAGGACGAAGGCATTGCTCGTTTCCACAATTTCCTCGATGTACGCGATTGTCGTGTCCTTGATGATGTGCTTGAACTCTTGGCTGAAGTTGGTTAGCATCACTTCCGTTTTCCCTCCGTGGAGTGGAGCGATCCCTCTTGCGGCGCAAAATTCACGGTCTAGCAGTAGACGTTGGTCACCCTCGATGACGCCTTCTACGTCGTGCTAAGAATGGCGAGCTGCAATGCAGGATTGCCACCCAATTACGACTGGGGAACAAGACGCGCGTCCCTCACTCTCCGTCGCTTCAGCTAGGATGCGTTCGATGAAGCGGGCTTTGTGCTGAAAACCGCCGCCATCCCCTAGCCCCATCGCCGTTGTGACGGAATGAGTTCGGCGGACGAACTATTGTGCCCGAACTCACCAGCGCGGACCTGATCTGCTACGCGTGCGCGAGCTGCCGCGGGAAAGCTGTTTTTTGTTGCTTCCCACACGCCGACCGGGACACAGGACAACGAGCTACCCAGAATGGCTCCGCTCGGACGTTGGCTCCTGACATGGGAATGTGTGCGCCTTTGTGTATGTAGGCCGTCCTGCGGGAGGCGGCTAGTTTTGCGATGAAACACGAACGTTTGCCGCCTTGTATCGCCGGTGGACCGAGTGTTTAAAAACTGCTATGGTGCGAAAGCTCGATACAGTTCTCTTGAGCAGTCATGTTGGACTGACCCTCTCTCTGAAGCAGTCATGTTAGGCTGATATAAATATTGTAAATAAATGCATATTCCTCGTTCTCGATGAGAAGCAGTTCTTCCCTTCATCAACGTCCTCAGCGTGGATAAGTTGGACGACGGCATGGGCCAGCTACCTTGGAATTCATGCCGGACTCCAATCTTGACAACGGATCACGAGCGATGGGATTGAGCCCCCAATCCTGACAGTCGGCAAGTGATTTGGTGCCGAAGGAAATGACAATGCTGGAGCGAGGCGGGATGCTGACTTGACTTTCGAGCACGCTTAAGGCATGGTGACTACGAGAGCTCTCCGGCGGTATCGCTTGATCTTCAGAGAGGGTTATCGACTTCGACTTCAGGTCGATGACTCCGCAGTGTTGGTTTAAGAAGTCCATGCCGAGAATGACGTCGCGTGAACGTTATTGGAGGACAAAGAAGGTGACAGGGTAAGTCCGGCCATGAACGGTAATTGTTGCCTTGCAGATTCCAGTCGGCTTAATCAGGTGTCCTCTATCGGTTCGAATTTGAGGGCCTTTCCATGCAGTTTTGACCTTCAGCTGGGCGGCGATGTGTCCACTCATGACGGAGTAATCGGCCCCTGTGTCCACTAAGGCGGTGACTGTGTGGCCGTCCAGAAGCACGTCGAGGTCGGTGGGTCTTTGTCTTGCGGTACAGTTAGGTCTCGGTGTCAGATCAGGGCTGTGTTGCGTTGATCTGTGGCTGGAATCGGACGTCGTCAGGTCGTCTTTCATCCTCGTATTCTTTGCGTTCACACTTCGTCGGGACGGCGGCGTGTCGTTATATCGTCGAGGTAGTTTCTTCGGCGTCTTCGTCGGCACCGGAGGAACTTCATTAGTTCGACGAACAGCAACCGCACCTCCATCTGTTGCTGATTTTAGTTTTCTGGATATGGGCTCGCTGACTGGCCCCGGGCTGGGCGAGTGTATGGACGGCGCTGCGGCCACAGGTAGCGGCCTGGTGACGGAGAACCGGATGGTCGTTGAGAGTTGCACTGAGTGGCGGCTAGGTAATCGGCGATGTCACGTGGGCGCTCCCCAAGCTGTTGACGCGTCCCGTGGACGGTGAACCCTCTCAGTCTCAAGTCGGGGTATGGGCATCGGCGGTACACATGGCCGGCTTCTCCGCAGTGATAGCAGAGCGGGAGGTGGTCGGGGGCTCGCCAAATGTCCGTCTTCCTCGCGTAGGTGCGCTGGGCGACGGGTGGGCGTGCTGGCGGTGGCGGACGATGGAATTGCGCCGTTACAGGGCCCCGGCGCGGTCACGGAGGGGGGGGCTTTGAGGGCGTGCGACGGCGGCGTAGGACATCGCTTCTGGCTAGGGCTGCGGTAATTGAGGTTGCACCTCAGGAATCCGAAGCGATCGCTGAACCTCATCTTTCACGATGTCGGTGATCGAGGACATTTGAGGCTGCGACGAAGGCAGGACTTTGCGCAGTTCTTCGCGCACAATGGCCCTGAGGGTCTCTTGAAGGTCGTCAGAACCCAGTCCTTGGATGGCGCACTGCGGCGTGAGCCCCTCGTGGTTATATTGCCGGGTGCGCATCTGCAGAGCTGTCTCCATCTTCGACGCTTCTGCAGAAAACTCAACCACAGTCTTAGGTGCGTTAGGAATAACTCCGGCGAAAAGTTCTTGCTTGACGCCCCGCATCAAAAAGTGGACTTCTTTATCCTCGGACATTTCCGGGTCGGCGTGCCGGAAAATACGGGCCATCCCCTCCGCGAAGATCACGATCGTCTCTTTTGAGGTTGAGTTGAGTTTGGGCTCCCTCCTTTCGCACCCTTTTTGTAAATGTTTGCAAAGAGCCGCTTCGGAACAGGTCCTACGTCGTTAAGGTGGCTTCTCGATTCTCGAACCATTTCCTGGCAGCCTCTTCCAGAACGAAGAAGACATGTCCCAGTTTGTCGTCGCTGTTCCACCTGTTAAATGCAGTTACTCTCTCATACGTTTCGAGCCAGGTTTCTGTGTCCTCGAATGTTGAACCGTGGAGCGTAGGAGGCTCCCTGGGCTGATACAGTACGATTGGGGACGCTGGCGCGGCCATTGGGGTTGCCTTGGCCATAATCATATTGGTCTTGTCAGGTAGACGTCCGTGCTTCGGGGGCAGCTGTTGAAGACGGCGACTTGCTCGATGGTCCGGTACTACGTTGGTGATCTCTTTGCGGTTCGGGTTTGGATCACGGTTTGTCGGGGGCGTCCGGTATATGAACGAAAAGCACCTCCACCAGATGTCACGTGGTGGTGACGTTGAAGAACACAGTAGCAATACTGCGAAAAATAAAACTAACTTTTATTGGGCGAACCTGTGCCCACAAAAACAGGCTCCACTTATAGCACAACAATAGCGGCGATCACGGTCGGCGATCGTCGAAATTCTGATGAGCGGGTCAAGCGCGTCGGCTTTTATAGATCAGTCGTCGATTGTTCCAGAGTAACCGCTGGGACACACGTGTCTTCCACATGTTTCTATACTATTCGTCTCGCGCATACATGCAATCAGATTACACAAGTTGCGGTGAAAGACAGTGGACCGAACCGTCGATAACATTCCAGAAACTTCTTTTACGTGCAGGCGCGTCCTGCGCTATGCGATAACACTTGTTAGGCGGTGAGAAGTGGTCGCCCGTAAAGATAAAGAAGTACACGTGTCAAGATATATATATATATATACAGCTTAGGCATCGCAGGTCTGACCGCCGCCGTGGTCAGTTGCTTCGCAGCTGCTGGGGACTGAGGGCCGGGGTTTGATTGTGTTGTTCATATAGGAGGTTGTGGCCAAGTACTGCACCAGGGTGGCCAATCCTGCTCTGGTGAGGGAGTGCGTTACCGGTTCTGGTCACCGGGATCAGGCCACACTCCAGGCCTGTTTATGCAATTTTATCAACACGCGGATTTTTTTTTAATCCGGTGGAAAATTGCCGGCACCGGGATTCGAACCACGGACCTCTTGCACGCGAGGTGGGTGTTCTACCTCTACGCCACCGCTGCAACTCTGAAAACAGCCAGCATGACACTGCTATGATACTGCTATGGTCGAATTGTGCTTTGAAGTATGCTGTTTTGTTTTTCCGCCGAAAGCCTGTGTTTTTGTAAGGATGTCTTATGCATTGCGTAAAAAATATTGAATGTGTGTTCTATTATGTAATGCTCTTTCTTGATTTTTGTAGCCTGTGGTGCCGCCTGTCATCCGGGTGGCGTGGCCTCGTCAGGCAAAGTATGCCTTTTGCCACGTCACCCTGGACAACCTTTTCGTTGTCTTAAATAAATTCTGAATGAATGAATGAATATACACTCAGCACAGTCACAGTAAAATCTAAAGCAGAACATCTTCGTCCGAGAATAATTGCGAGAATGATAAAGGAAAATGAAAATGACACGTGAACAAAGTTCACAGTCCACTTATAGCGGAGCAATGCTGAAGAATATAATTCTATGCTAATTACTTGTAAAATATCACAAACAATAATAATTGCAACATCCCAATTTCCAGATCCGTTGCTTTCAAGTACTAGAGTAAAAAGTGGCAAATCAGTTCAGCAGAAATGCAAAAGGGGGAGAACAATCTATAAAAGCAAGAAGTCATGCAACCAAGGGTAGCACAAAGCTTCATGCTGCTGTCACGTTGGTGACTTGTCTATCGTTATCCAAACATCATGATGTCCCACTATGTCATGTTATAGTAAGGTGACTGATTTGGTTGGCAATCTATACATGCTGAAAAGGTTATAACACTTTTGTGTAGAGTAGCCAAACATACTAAACCCTTATCTCAGAAACGCAAATCTTCTTCTGCATCAATTCCTGCACTTCGTGCCACAGTTCAGTTAACAATATCAGGATTGAAGAGGATAATTCACTCTCGATGATACGAATTCTTTAATTCTTAGCTTTTACGTGCCAAAACTATGATTTCATTATGAGGCATGCCATTGCATAGACTCTGCATTCATTTTGGCCACCACCATACCTTTAACGTGCCCCCCTCCCCCCCCCCCCCCACGCAGGCAGCACGTAATTTTTGCACTTCGCCCCCATAGAAATAACGCTGCCGTGGGCGGGATACAAACCAGTGTTCACATCTATGATGCAGTTTTACTACACATGGTCCTCCTATACGATCTTTGTATGAATGTCGCTCAAGAGACTTCCTACCCGCCGTGGTTGCTCAGTGGCTATGGTGTTGGGCTGCTGAGCACGAGGTCGCGGGATCGAATCCCGGCCACGGCGGCCGCATTTCGATGGGGGCGAAATGCGAAAACACCCGTGTGCTTAGGTTTGGGTGCACGTTAAAGAACCCCAGGTGGTCAACATTTCCGGAGTCCTCCACTACGGCGTGCCTCATAATCAGAAAGTGGTTTTGGCACGTAAACCCCCAAATATTATTATTATTAAGAGACTTCCTAACAGCATTTTCTTTACTGCTCCTGGCACAATGCATTTATCACACACACAAGTGCCAGGCCCGATTAGGTTTCTATTGAAGGCATAAATCCACAGCCCTGTCGACATTGGTTTTACGTAGCCATTGTGAGAGAGACATGGGCAGGCCCTAGTCACAAGGCCGCCCGCTCTGCCATATGCATTTATGTCTTGCTATGTGTTTCTAGTAGTCCTCCAATAATTTCACATGCCCACATACTGCTGCATGCGACTATGCAAGCAGTACACTACCTTCATCATACAAGCCAAACAAGGAGGCAAGTGGCCCGTGTGACCGTCGGCGCGATGAAACAGAACCAACAGGCATCGAGAAGAAAATACATCCAGGCATACGACCCCTGTTGACAGTACTGTAAACTCATGATAATTCAAACCGATATTTCGTACTCCCAGTTCATTCAAACAAATGGATAACTTTTAGTTGGCCCTCGATGTTTTCGATGTATTTAAAAACCAAGTATTTCAAGCTGCACCATTCGGTTAAATATGTTCATTCATACTTCTTGCTTGTACATACGCGAAGTATGAGCTGCTTCAGTTAAATCTAGCTGAACATTTGCGTTCATAGGAAAATGTAGCGAACCACCTGTCTAACTACTTCTGAAAGCGGGAAAAACTACAAGTTGAAAAGCTGTCCTTGTTGCAATAGGAAAATTTTTGTTTTGCAGTCGCTTGCTGGTAGAGCTCAGTCACGACTTTGCAAATACATTCCAATATATCATTAAATGGATATTCCATTACAGTATAAGCTGATGTGTTGCCCCAAGACAAATTCATATCTGCGCGTGATAATTCAAACAAAATTCTGGGGCCCCTCGACTTTGAATTATCGGAAATCTACTGTATATATAATCAGTTGTAATCAACGAACACGGCGCTGTATCTACCAGGTCCCGTTTTTCTAAAATACTGAGGGCGCCCTTCTTGTATGGGAGCCGCTGGGGCGATTGTAAGGATGCGCCTTACATTGTGTCAAGCGTGTTTGTGGTCCTCAGTGGCACATTTCCGGGCCGCTGTCAACCAGAGCTAGCTTTTTTTTAAGAAAGTGCATGGTTAGCTAGGTAAGTGCGCGGTCGAGAACATTTTTACCCTCAGAAGTGGGATAATTCCAACAAGCCTGTCAAGATGAGGCAGGACGGCGAACATCCATACAACATAGGTCTTGCTGCACAATCACGCGCTGCTGAAGAGGTGACGAGTGCCCCAAAGCTACAACGGGACAGCAGGTAAGGAAATGATCGGAGCGCACCAGACCAACTCAAAAAAAAAAAAAATTTCGTCCAGCTTTCATGACGGCA
This sequence comes from Dermacentor albipictus, assembly GCF_038994185.2. Classification (NCBI taxonomy): domain Eukaryota; kingdom Metazoa; phylum Arthropoda; class Arachnida; order Ixodida; family Ixodidae; genus Dermacentor; species Dermacentor albipictus. The sequence continues at coordinate 12,873,472 of NC_091828.1, read as the reverse complement.
GGAGAAGACTCGGGAGCTCGGCGGATCTACTTCTGCTCCAACACCGTCATTCCAGTTGGATCCAGGCCCGAGCAACGCCATCTTGGGACAGCTTACCGAGGCCTTCTCTACAACGGCCCGCATGATAGAGAGGATAAATGCGCCATCGGCTGCGACAACTGTTCGTGCGATTCCGGACCTCTCTGCCATAATCCCAAAGTTCACTGGATGGAGACAGCAGCGAAATCAGTGCGAAAGATTGGCTGGAAATATATTCACGCATCGCCGACGTGGCCAAATGGTCTGAATATCAACGGCTAACTGCCGTTCACCTCAAGCTGCAGGGCCCAGCTAAGGATGGACCGATTTCGTCGGCAACAAGGTGTTATTCCAGTAAAAGTTTGTAGCTGCATTTAAACACGTTTGGTGACTGAGGAAAGCCTTCCGGACTCATGGAGGAGACTGGCTGAACTAGTACCGATTCGTGACGATGTGACGAAGTACGTCTGAGAAAAGGAAAAAGATATGTGCCAAGGGGAAGCTAACGCTGCCAGATACAATTGTCGAGGTTGTCAGATGTCTCTGGTGGAGTGAGATGAGTTTCGCCTTGCGAGACAGAAGCTATAAGAGTGCGGTCATATTACTTCAAGCTATCAGAACCCGTGTAAACTTGGGACAAAACAGCGAAAGGCAACTTCCATCGGCACAACAGTTCGACAGCCAAAGCGGATGGAGTAGTGGCCATCAGCCGTGTCCTGCGTCAACATACGTTGACGATGAAGTACTCAGCAAGACCGTGTGAGAAGGAGGGCGCCGCGCGTATGGCGTACATTGCTACAAGTGCGAACAAATGGGCCCCCTGTCGAGCCAGCGTCCTTAGCCATGGCGCCCACTTCACTACACGAAATGTAACCGTGATGGGCACAACGCGAAATCTTGTCCGCATCAGGGCTGCTGAGGTAATGCGACTAACACTGCACGCACATCGTATTCAAAAGAGGTGTACAAAAGCATTTGTATTGATGGCGAAGGGATGGTCTCCCTTCTCGATATGGACTCCAATGTCAGCTTGATAATGGTGACGCGTGCCGTGCAGCTGAACAGGGAGCTTACGGCGCCTCCAGGAGCCGTCATACGGGGAGTCGGTTGAAAGCAGTCATCCCTCGATGAACTAGATTTGAAGGTGCGTGTCGATGATGTCGAACTTACTGCCATCCGCTTCAGCATAGTCAGCGACGACACGTGTTTCGGGCCGGACGTCATCAATGGCACTGACTTGCCCGATCTGCTACTGGTTCGCAATGGTGGATATACCCACTTGCTGAACCAAGGGCAAGGACAAGGGCCGATAGGTATTGCAGCAGAATCGGAAAGACAGAGAGAAGTGGTCAAGTGTCACAAAAGCGTTGAGGCTTCCCAGCGGACGGTTATGCTTGTATCGGGAACGCGTTCTCTTGATGCACCTGCAGTTTTCAGCGTCCCAGTTGCCAACAACAGCAACGTCAAGTTGCACATAAAGCAAGGACAAATACTCATGCGTCCACCCGCTCATTGCAGCATGCCAGAGCAAGTGTTACTGACTGCCAGTGGGGAGGCCCATGCGCTGCAACTGATAAACCGAGGCCATAAAATGTAGGCTGCATCGTCTATCGCGATGAGGAAAAGCCCTGCACGTTACATAACAAGCATAATAACTGCTGCGCACGGCATGGTGCACCGGCATCACTGAGAAGAAAATCGTCGAGCTTCCTCGAGGCAAGCGGGTTTCCCAGCCACCATACCATAGCTCCTACTCCCAGAGGCGGGCATAGAAAGAGATTGCATACGAGTTGATACCATATAGATTAATCGGACAGGCCACCATTGGAATCAGAACCTGGCAACGTTTAACGTTAGAACGTTATCTAGTGAGGTGAGTCTAGCAGTGTTTTTGGAGAAATTAGAGGGTAGGAAATGGGATGTAATAAGGCTCAGTGAGGTCAGGAGGACAAAACAAGCATATAAAGTGCTAAAAAGCGGGCACGTACTGTACTACCTGGGCTTAGCGGAGAGACGAGAACTAGGATTCCGATTCCTGATTAATAAGGGTATAGCTGGTAACATACAGGAATTCTATAGCATTAACGAGAGGGTGGCATGTCTTGTTGTGAAACTTAATAAGACGTACAGATTGAAGGTAGTACAGGTCTACACACCTACATCCAGTCATGATGACCAGGAAGTCGAAAGATTTCATGAAGACGTTGAGTCGGCGATGGGTAAAGTGAAAACACAATACACTATACTGATGGGCGACTTCAATGCCATGGTAGGCAAAAAGCAGGCTGGAGACAAGTGCGTGGGACAATATGGCATATGCTCTAGGAATAGCAGGGGAGAGTTATTAGTAGAATTTGCAGAACAGAATAATATGCGGATAATGAATACCTTCTTCCGCAAGCGGGTTAGCCGAGAGTGGACGTGGAGGAGCCCCAATGGCGAGACAAAAAATGAAATAGACTTCATACTCTGCGCTAACCTTGGAATCGTAAAAGATGTGGACGTGCTCAATAAGGTGCGCTGCAATGATCATAGTAGGGTAAGAACTCGGATTAGCCTAGGCTTGAGGAGGGAACGGAAGAAACTGATACATAAGAAGCCAATCAATGAGTTAGCGGTAAGAGGGAAACTAGAGGAATTGCGGATTAATCTACAGAACAGGTATTCCGCTTTACCTCAGGATGAAGACTTTAGACTTGAAGCAATGCACAACAATCTTATGGGCATCATTAAGGAGTGTGCAATAGAAGGCGTTGGTAACTCCGTTAGGCAGGATACCAGTAAGCTATCGCAGGAGACGAAAGATCTGATCAAGAAACGCCGATGTATGAAAGCCTCTAACCCTACAGGTAGAATAGAACTGGCAGAACTTTCTAGGTTAATCAACAAGCGTAGACAGCTGACATAAGGAACTATGATATAGATAGAATTGAACATGGTCTCAGGAACGGAGGAAGCATAAAACCAGTGAAGAAGAAACTAAGAATAGGCAAGAATCAGATGTATGCGTTAAGAAACGAAACTGGCAATATCGTTACTAGTATGGATGAGATAGTTGAAGCGGCTGAGGAGTTCTATAGAGATTTATACAGTATCAGTAGCACCCACGACGATAATGTGAAAGAGAATAGCCTAGAGAAATTTGAAATCCCACAAGTAAAGCCGGAAAAAGTAAAGAACGCCTTCCGAGCTATGCAAAGGGGCAAAGCAGCTGGGGAGGATCAGCTAATAGAAGATTTGTTCAAGGATGGTGGGAAAATTGTTATAGAAAAACAGGCCACCCTATATACAGAATGCCTCATGACCTCGAGCGTAGCGGAATCTTGGAAGAACGCTAACATAATCCTAATCCATAAGGAAGGGGATACCAAAGACTAGAAAAATTATACACCGATCAGCTTACTGTCCGTTGCCTGCAAAGAACTTATTTAGGTAATGGCAAATAGAATCAGGAACACCTTAGACTTCTGTCAACCAATGGACCAGGCAGGATTCCGTAAAGGCTACTCAACAATAACCATATTCACACTATCAATCAGGTGATAAAGAAATGTGCGGAATATAAACAACCCTTATATATAGCTTTCACTGATTACGAAAAAGGGTTTGATTCAGTGGACGCTTACGAATATGGTTCTGCTTAAAGTGAGGACGACGCAACGTGCTATGGAAAGAAGAATGATGGGTGTAACGTTAAGCCATAAGAAAAGAGCAGGTTGCGTGAAGGAACAAGCGGGAGTTAATGATATCTTAGTTGAAATCAAGAAAAAGATATGGCCATGGGCAGGACATGTAATGAGGAGGGCAGATAACCGATGGTCATTAATAGTTACGGACTGGATTCCAAGGGAAGGGAAGCGAAGCAGAGGGTGGCAGAACGTTAGGTGGGTGGATGACATTAAGAAGTTTGCAGGCACAACATGACCACAATTAGTACAGACCGGGGTAGTTGGACAAGTGTGGGAGAGGCCTTTGCCCTGCAGTTGGCGTAACCAGGTTGATGATGATGATGAGATTGGTGTGTAATAGTACTTCAAAGTACAGCAAACCTGTTCTCATGCGGAAGAAAAAATGGCACATTCCCATAAGGTGATGGCTACCGCCGCTTCCATAACCATAAAGTTAAGGACACGGTACAGCCCACGAAGATGCATCCTAAAGAGATTGGCTCATACATTCTTACAGAGGTGCTGCCTGGAAACACATACCGCATCTGGAACCCACGAATATCTAAGGGATAGATGTGGCCAGACCCCGTCACTAGTACCCAAGCAAGCCAGGTGAAAACATTTTAATTTGCTTTGCACAGTGAGTCCGGAAGCGCGTTAGACGGATGATACTCTCTCGGGACGAGATTGCGCAGGATGGTCGAGTAAGCAACGAACACGGCACTGTTACAACCAGGTCCCGTTTGTCTCAGAAACCAACGTGCCTCGAAGACACTCAGGAGACGAAATGCTGTAATGCAGTGATTAAGCTTGTTGGTATGTCATCGCGAGGCCTATAGCGCGTGAAAAGGCGAGAACGAAAGCAAGACGGGACACACACAGGCGCTGAAGTCGAAGTTATCAAGAAATTCCGCCAGTCTGCCTTGCACATATGAGAGAAACGTAGCTTTCACCTCGTATATCTGTGGCCTATCACATCGTTTAAAGAAATTACGTCAACTTGCGAAGGTTAGGGTTGTGTTTTCTGCTTCTACAAAATTGCAATGCCAGTGCAAACTAGCCAGATAGGCCTGTCTGACAAACGCTTGCGCAAAAGAAATACCAGAAACCGTTTGTTGAATGTGCGGGAGCAGTTGTTTACATTCTTCCTTTAAAGTGTGGGAAGAACTACGCGAGGCAAAGTGGAAGATGCCTCAACAAGCGTTTGAAGGAACACCGGTATAATGTAGCAGAAAAGCAGGGAGGGTTCCTTGACCCTCAGTGCAGGCATTGCAAGTGCGCTGTTGCCGCGGCGGACGATGGTGACCACTCAACGTGTACTCCAGCATACAGACATTGCTCCATCATGGGAAGAGCCCGAGGAGGAATAACTCGCAAAATTATCGAAGCAGAAATGATTGATAGGCTAGGGGATAACTGTATCAAAACTGTCAATTGCCTTTGCCCGCAAAAATTTAAATTATGGGGTTTTACGTGCCAAAACCACTTTCTGATTATGAGGCACGTTATATTCTTGCAAGGCTGCAGCCACTTTGCCCGCAAAGAGTTACCTTACCTCCGTAGTGGTGTGTAAGGTAATTGTTGCAAACAGTGCACATATGGTGATGTATGCGAAAAAGGTTCTATATGTGTGGGTCCTTTGTTTGAAATAAAGATTGTTGCAAGAATAGCGCCGGTGTTTGTCACGTCTTCCGTTCTTCCTTGTCTTTTCACGCGCTGTACGCCTCGCGATTGAAGAGACAGTCCCGCAAGTTGCGCACTGCAATCCTGAAACCTTGGTGCCACCTCCAGTTCGACCCCCTCCACCTCGAGCCCTGCATCTTACGACCCCGGCGGTATACAGTAGCGTGTGTCGTACAGAGTAAAATTGCGTTTTCAAGAGAAAGGTTGTGTGTCTGTTTGCTCCTCCAAGTTAGCAATGCGCCCTTTTTGCGTGGGAGCCACTTGGGCTTTATTTTGCGTCGTGTGTTTCAGGTCCACAGTCGATAACGACTCTGGAGCGACTGTGATTACGACTGTCGATTACGACTGTTGAATAAAAATTAGATTACGCTCTAGCAACTACTCTAAATGAGCTAGACCGGGAAAATGTGGGCGTTCTGACCCTTACTAACAAAACCTTATTTGACCTGTTTGTTTCACTGTATTGAAACTGCTTATGCTCCTAATTATTCTTGTAATGATCACCTGTGATGGGATTGGCTGATCGTTTCTTTATTTGCAGATATGTTTATATAACTGAATACAGATAACAAATCGTCGTGTCACTGCTGTTGTGCGGCTGGCTAGAGCTTAGTCAAGCTTCCCAGATGCAGCTTTTTTCTCTGGCCCCCTATTTTCGCAGTAACAATGTATTGTCTGCGGCGAAAATAAAACTGGATTGATCGATCGATCGATTGATTGATCGATCGATCGATTGATTGATTGATTGATTGATTGATTGATTGATTGATTGATTGATTGATTGAAGTGCACCCTCAACGCTTCTTTCTTGTGCTTCCACTGCTTTCTCAGGGAGTAGGTAACGCATAGCACAACTTTCTCCCCAAACAAGTAATTGATCAAAGTTAGAAGTCCTCGAACTTGTGCCCATTTCAGTCCTGCAGTGACGATGTATGTAAGCACAAGAATGAAAGCTTGTGCTTTTGTTGTTACCTGATAAGGCAGGGCTTGCTGTCCGAATTTTCGAAAACACATAACGAAATCGCCTGCAGCTTCACTGCCTCTTCCTTCGGCATTAGACATATGTACAATTCCTTCGTCATAGCTGTCCATTTTATCTGTTTCATCAGCAGAATCACTATCGGAGCTCAACCCAAAAGCAAAACGAGTTCACTGCCACTGAAGCTTGTTGCTTGTTCATCACAAAGAACATGTGTTTTACTTGTAGCTTGGCTAGCGTCCTCTTCTTACACAGAACTGGCAGTTGCACTCGTATTCGCACCAGCAGATATTCCTGCAAGGCTGCAGCTGTTTTGCCTTGCATCATCAATGAGTACCCTTGAGTACAAATGACACAAGTGGTAGCCATGGGAACGCTGTGCAGGTTGGCTGGCGTGTTGTCAAACAACATGGAGCAAATGAAAAATGGAATATTATTTTACCGACATCATTTGAAACTCCAGTGTTATATTTGGAAATACTGTTTGCAATGAAACTTTTAGGAACGTTCACAAACTAACTATATTGAGCTAGGTAAAGCATATGTATTGCATCAAGAATAACATGCGAAGTTGGCTGCGTCCGATTTGTCAAATTCTTATTTATACCTGATTCCAGAAACGGCCGGTAATTAGCTGCGCATTCAAATGAATGTCAAACGTCTTCAGCTCCAGAATGTCCCGTGCTTAATGGCGAATTCCTTCTGCACCTCCAGCGTGCCCGCTCTGCGCGTACCGGCAACGTTAAACAAAATAAATCCTGGGGCTTCACGTGCGAACCCTAAGATCTGATTAGGAGGCGCGCCGCCGGGTGAGGGTAAAATGCACCTACACTTAGGTACACGAGCATTTCTTTAAGGCAGAAAGCTGGGCTTGTTGGTGGTTATTCGTGCATGGGGACATCGTACTAGCGCGCAAAAAAGGACAAATACAGGAACATGAAAACGGATGTCTACCGTTCGGTGCGTCTGTTTTTATGTTCCTGTCCGTGTCCTTTTTTACGCGCTAGTCCGATGTCCCCTTATACGAGCATTTCTGCGTTCCGCTTACATTGAAATGCGGCCGCCGTGGCCGGGATCCAACCTCGAGCTCAACAGTGCAACGCCATTGCCTACCGCTGCGGGCACCGGTGCAGCGCTCTTGCGTGCTTCACAGGCCAATAAACGGGCTTTAAATAATAAATCAAGTAAAACTGTTGCTTGGGCTAGTTGGTTTATGCTTGAAGTAGTAAAGGCAATGCGCAGAAGACCAGGACTCAAGGAGAACACAAACGCCGGTCCTACCGTTTGTGTTCTTCTCCTTGAGTCCTGGTCTTCAGCGCCTTGCCTTTACTATTTCTAATAATAGATGGCAGCAGCGGCACAACACCGAAATAGCTACGTGAGCCATACGTAATTTTTCCGATAGCCATGCTGGCTTCAAAGACGGAGTTGGTTTGTCGTTTTCATAAGGTGTCGCGTTGCTATGCAGCTTGTTTTGCACTCTAAATTTGGCGTTTGTGCTCCAATGAATTCTAATAAAGTTGAAGAAGCTTTCAAAGCATAGATACGTACCTTAGTAGCAGTGGCGGCATGTGTGGTTCTTTTTGACGCGTACTTTATTAGTTTGCCTTGGGACTTGGCTGCACGATCTAGGCTGCAGATAGTGCCGGTAACGCTTTGGCGGCATTTGCGACACTTATTACACTATTATACTTCGGTCTAGCTGCTGAACGTGCGTCAGTCACGGAGTGGGAGGGGTCGGTTATCGTTTCACGCGCACATAGATGTCACTGTTTCCTAGGTTTCCTACAAGTTTCCTACGTGGACGAAGGATAGGTAGATGAAAGCTATGAGCATCCCATGCGGAACGGGGTAATGGGTTGCGCAACCAAGCTCTTGTAACAAACTATCTGAATCACTGTTGGGAACTTCGTTTTTTTCCACCGCCTTTGCTTGTCGTTTGCCTAATTTTCTTCCACCAATCTTCGAATCGCCTCTCATTATTCTCTGTTGCGGACATGTTTACTTTCCCCTTGCTCTCGCTGAACCCAAGCGCTTCAAGGAGGAATGAAAGAACAGCCAAGCACCCTCGTATGCAGCAATGAACGAAAGCTTTCAAAGAAACGTTGGCTTTATTCTTGACGTAAATGTGTTTTTTACAAACATTATTTGTATCTTCGTTGCACTCAAAACATTTTACTAGTATTCTACAAAAAATGGGATATACTCTCGATGACGCATAAATATGGCTACAAAATACCACTAATACATTCTGCGCTATCTGTGCACGCTGCGCATTGGCAAATTTTCTTCATGCACATCTTGATATGGCTGCTGTCTTTAGGTTATTGTAACTCACTCTATCGTAACTTTCTATTCCATGCGCGCGCATGTTACTATTAAGTATTGACGATGGGAAGTCATATGCATTATTAAAAAAAAAACATCACATGACAATTTTGTTCACATCTGTACTTTCTCTCACAAGCAATAGTCACACGCTTGCTTTTATTCGTTTCTTGAACTACGTATTTGTACACTTCAACCGTACAGAAGCATAATTCTTGCAACAAACGTCATGTTGCTACATGACCGCGCAATCTGCAAGCTTTTAAGCTAAGGTGCTGAACACCTTCTGAATGATATTTTGGGTATGCTGATGCATTTACGGCCCAGATATAAGCCACGAGTAAAAGAAGTGGCGCCGTTTAATGCCAGTTGCATCCCTCGTTTCAGAAGGATGTGCTGGCGGGCTAGTCATGGAAGAAAGAAAAAGTTTTTTGACAACGTAGGACAGACATACAGAGACGAAAAGAAGATTTAAAATGACCTGAAGGATGAAAAAAATGAGACAAATAAACACCCGCGTCTGTGTTGCCATTTTCGTTACTCATGCCTGTGTTTGCACACCTGCCTTTCAATCGCTTCAATATATACCAACTCGCTCGAATTTATTTCAGGGGTGAAAAGCTTTTCTCTTGTCTTATTGAGTGGAGGGGGAGCGGGGGTCATGGTAGATATAACCAAGGTCGCTCAAAGAACAAACCCTATAATCAGCACTGCTCTGTAATGTGTTCCATTTATTTCAGCAAGCCCAGCATTTTGCCGTACTGCAACGCTCTGCCTTGGCGGCCTCTCCATTGCATAGAAATAAATGCAGCGTATACATGTAAAAAATAAAGTGGTATATGCCTGGCAGTGTCGTATGACTACTGCTTTTAAAATACTTGGCTTTTTGGTGTTTTAAGTTTCGTTTATACAGATCAACGGCCACTAGGAGCTCTATTCTAATGGTTCAGATATGATCGCTTGCCTGAAGTCATACGCATATCTCGACGGGCTCGATGCTGCGTGTTTGGCTCTGGTAACTTTGCGCGGTGTGCATCGTCTGCATTTGTGCTTTGTTTGGATTGCCCTTTTCTGCAGGAACCTCAATAAAGTACATTCGTCGCGATTTCTGTAGTGTGCTTTCCCAGACAAAGCGTTGGTGTGCGTGCAGTACGAGGTCGACTCGACAACTGAGATTTATCAACCCGGTGCCACAAGAGACATTATTCCAAGAAGCGTTGCCGATTTTGACGGCACCAACTCTTACGAAGTATGGTGGACCAGCGACGACAGTGTCTCCGGTGGATACTATACAGCCAAGGTACTCCACAATGCACGTAAGCTGTTACACAAACAGTATGGTCTAAGCGTATAGTGATATTGGGCTGCCGAAATGATTAAGAAAAGGAAACATTGAGTCCAGTTGGACTTTTCAATAGGAACTAATCGCTTGCAATGGGAGATCACTGCAGGTGTAAAGTCGTACAATTGGTCATAATTATATTTTAAGGTGTCAATTGGACCGCATTTAAAGTCACTGGATGAGAAATACCGTGAAACAGCAAAATTTGACAATCATAAAAGCATAATTTTAATGTGAGCCCTCACATTTGGAGACAAGCATTTAGCCTTTTGGGAACTTAAAAATCTGCCCTGAAACTTTACCTACTTCTTGCCCCCCATTACTGGCATCACTTGCTCAAAGAAATATGCTTACATATATAGCATCTGACATAGTGAACCGGAGGATGTTGGATATGTCATCGAAAAGAATTGCCATTGCGTGTTCATGCATGACTAAGCTTCTCGAATGGAGTTTGAAGTGTACCTGCAGCATGCCAAAATTAAGACCCATCTAGTTTTTTTTTTGTCATATTGGTCCAAACGAGTCCAGTGCGAGATGAGTTTATCGATCAATAAATACAGCTATGCTAAAAAACTATACAACTGGGCCAATTTCCATTCAAAATAATTATTTATTTTTTTTACTGGTAAAATGGCACAAATGTCCATGCATGGGCTCTTAGAGTGCGAATGTTGACGCGGTGCTCTGAGAGGAACTGTTGTGATTTACAGAAATGAGTTTACAATCTTGGCGCTCCCACTGAACTGAAAGAAAAAAGAACCAAAAAAGGAATACCTTAGTTGAGGATGACACCTCGTATAACATCGGGGACATTTATTTAATTTCGTATGGCATTACACAAGTCTGTCTTACACATATGTGCAATGCTAGTTATGTTAATATTCTCTTAGTTCTAGCAGGTAAAAATTGAATCACCTGCAGACCTTGCCACAGTATGTAATTCCAATTCTTGTCAATGTTTAAATATCAGGCCTAAGATGAATGGTGAATACTTAAGTGCAAGCTTTACTGCAATGTTACATTTGTGTTGCAAGATACCAAAAAGAGAAAAAGTTGTAATTTGTACTGTCCGTGTTCGCTATACATTATACAATATTATTTCATATATGTGCTCAAACGTCACTGCTTTCTTGTGCCGTGCAGAATGATAGGGAATTGTTCCTTATCAAAAGGCCTAGAAAATAAAATAAACCTCAATGAGGGGAAAGGGAAGAAGAGGAGAAAATAGAAAGTATGATTACCCAACACTTTTTTTTTTGGCACTTACGTATTCGACTACACTGGCAAACATACTTCTTCGTCTGTTCTGTGAAAGCAAACAACTTCGGTCAGTTCAGTCTGTGCATGGAACACATTTGACCATCATGACGTGCCGACTTTCTTTACACATGTAATAAATGCGCATTTTACTGTGCAGAAAAGCATGGTTGAGAGAGTGAAGTGTAAAAGCGAAGCAACAATAACCCTTTCTTTGTGCATAGCTGTTTTGTTTGCTTATAACTTATAGTCCCTTAGGGAAACAATGTCGGCATGTGCCAATTTTTTTTATTTTGCACTTGCCACTCAAATGTTCTGGGAAAAGTTTAAATGCAAGCTTGGAATTATTACTACTATCTTGCAATTGAAAAGCGCAATGCGATGTTAGAAGTTGTCAAGAAAAACAAAAAGCCAATTTACCTGCTTCCAGTCTTGATAAAAATACGTGAGCTCCAATTACAAAATCACAAAGCGTTTAAGGTCTCTTAAAAGGGCTGAAAATCTATTTTCGTGGTAACTATTTTCTTTAGTGCAACCGAAGGCTTACTGATCAGAGTGTCTAATCATGAAAAGCACTGGGAAGGTGGAAGACGGAAATTAAAGATGATGAGCAAAACGACAACAAGGTAAAAGCGGGTGGTAGCACTTCGACAAGTGGACTCGTCTTCTTCAAGGCGACAAATGCTTTCCTTGGCACAGTATATATAGATAGCGTTCTCCTAAAGGGGAGTGGGGTTAAAGCGGATGGGCGAGGCAACAACCGAGGGTGTGTTAGCGGCGACGGCGTAGAATTGAAAATAAAGGGATCCTATTGAACATTGGTGAGGGAACGTGCGGCAGCGCCATGCATAAACCTACCGTGTGTTTTTCTGCTGTAGGGGCCTGGACGACATGGCAGGGGGTAGGATTAACTGATCCGCTGAAAGTCAGAGCCCTATTGTCTCTATGAAAGAGATAATAAGGGAAGCTTTTCTTATTCTCTCAATCAGAGAAACGATAGCTCACTGACTTGCAGCGCAGCAGATAATACCTTCGTTGTCACCTCAAGCCATTTCTGTTCTTTCTACATTTTATATTTATTAACTCAGGGCCCCAGAATTAGGGTGTAGAGTTCTATATGCTATACTCGCGGACAAGTTCCTGTGGAGATGAAGGGAAAGCTACGGAGGCAAAATACGCACAAGTGAGAGCATTCCTGAAAAGTGTCCCATGACTTTAGCCGCGTTAGTTGAATTTGAGGAAGAGAAAACATAAACACATCATTACCAACAGTTAAATGACATAAAACACACCACTGAGTGTAAAAGTTTACATATGTTGCGACTATAGTTTACATATAGTATACGTTTGTTGTGGCTGTTCCCGTCCGCGTCTCGGCAAACGCGAAACCGTCGCACGAAAAGCTGCGTCGATTCAGCGTCAGCGATTCAGCGATTCAGCGAGCAACCACAAAAACCATGGAACGCCAGCAGACTACTTTGTGCCGTAACATATGTGCAGCAGCCTCGCGCCCGTAGCTTTCCCTTCATTGCTTCATTGCTGCGGCTCTACGGTCTACAACCTGTCCAGCATTGGAGTTTGCTTTGTAGTCACTTTAACAGCCAAAGAGCAATTTATTTGTCATATTGCTTGCAAGGTACTACATTTAATGTATATTTGCTTTATATTATGTCGAAAGTAGTAGAAACGCTGTTGCTGGCACAATATTGTCACGTGGTCGTGATGTCAAAGAACACAGTAGCGCTACTGTGAAAAGCAAAACTAGCTTTTATTGGGCGAACCTATGCCCACAAAACAGGGTACACTTATAGCACAACGATAGCGGCGAACACGCTCGGCGATGGTCGAAAATCTGATCAGCGGGTCAAGCGCGTCGGCCTTTATAGAGCAGTCTTCGAATGTTCCAGACTAATCGTTCGGACCCGCGTGCCTTCCACAATGTTCTACACCATTCGCGTTACGCGATGAAATCAGATAGCACAAGGTTCGGGGAGACAACAGACAGCCGGGTAGAAGCATCGATAACTTTCCAGAAACGTCGGACACATGCAGGCGCGTACCGCGCTGTGCGATAACATTTGTTAGGCGGCAAAACTTGTCGCCCGATAAAGACAAGTACACGTGTCAATACCCCCCTCTTAAAAAGCATCGACCCGATGCTGCAAACAAACGAAAGTAATAAATAAGCACTCATAGCAAAGAGAAGAAAAAACAAAATAAGAAATGTTCGTTAGCGTCCGTAAAATGGTTTAAGACGCACCACGTGGACCACTTCAGGTCGTGCGCGACGTGGCTGCGAATGCGAAATGCCGTCTGGCACGACCTCATAGTCCAGTGCGCCAATACGTCAGATGACCTTGTAGGGTCCGAAATAGCGTCGCAATAGTTTCTCACTCAGTCCTCGTCGGCGTATCGGGGTCCATACCCAAACACGGTCGCCGGGCTGGTACTCGACGAAGCGTCGTCGGAGGTTGTAGTGTCGGCAGTCGGTCCTCTGCTGGTTCTTGATTCGCAGGCGGGCGAGCTGTCGGGCTTCTTCGGCGCACTGGGGATAGGTAGCGACGTCAAGATTCTCTTCGTCAGTTACGTGCGGCAGCATGGCGTCGAGCATCGTCGTCGGGTTCCTGCCGTAAACCAACTTGAAGGGCGTGATCTGTGTTGTTTCTTGCACCGCCGTGTTGTAAGCGAATGTTACGTACGGCAGGATGGCATCCCAGGTATTGTGTTCGACGTCGACGTACGTCGCTAGCATGTCGGCGAGGGTCTTATTCAGCCGCTCCGTAAGACCATTCGTCTGCGGGTGGTAGGCCGTTGTCCTCCTGTGCCTTGTCTGACTGTAGTTCAGAATGGCTTGAGTGAGCTCCGCTGTAAAGGCCGTTCCTCTGTCGGTGATGAGGACTTCTGGGGCGCCATGTCGCAGCAGGATGTTTTCGACAAAGAATTTCGCTACTTCAGTGGCGCTACCTTTCGGCAGTGCTTTAGTTTCAGCGAAGCGGGTGAGGTAGTCCGTCGCCACGATGATCCACTTATTTCCGGTTGTTGACGTCGAAAGGGTCCCAACAAGTCCATTCCGATCTGCTGGAATGGTCGGCAAGGAGGCTCGATTGGCTGTAGTAATCCGGCTGGTCTTGTCGGTGGTGTCTTGCGTCGCTGACAGTCTCGGTATGTTCTGACATAACGGGCGACGTCGGCGGTCAGGCGCGGCCAATAATACCTTTCCTGTATCCTCGACAGCGTCCGGCAGAATCCAAGGTGCCCAGCGGTTGGATCGTCGTGTAGGGCGTGCAATACTTCTGGACGCTGTCCTGACGGGACAACAAGAAGGTAGTTGGCGCACTGGTTAGAAGTTCTTCTTTACGAGTAGGTTGTTTTGAAGCGAGAACGAAGATAATCCTGGCTTAAATGCCCTAGGGACAACGTCGGTGTGCCCTTCCAAATACTCGATGAGGTTTTTCAATTCCGGGTCTGCTCGCTGCTGTTCAGCGAAGTCTTCTGCGCTTAAAATGCCGAGGAAGGCGTCGTCATCTTCGTCATCTTGCGGCGGCGAGTCAATGGGGGTGCGTGATAGGCAATCGGCATCAGAATGTTTTCATCCGGACTTATAGGTTGCAGTGATATCATATTTTTGCAGTCTTAGGCTCCACCGCGCCAGCCGTCCTGAAGGATCCTTTAAATTCGCTAGCCAACACAAAGCGTGATGGTCGCTGACGACTTTGAATGGCCTGCCATATAGGTACGGGCGAAATTTCGCTGTAGCCAAAACGATGGCGAGGCATTCCTTTTCGGTTGTAGAATAATTGCCTTCCGCTTTTGACAACGACCGGCTAGCGTAAGCTATCACGTGTTCATGCCATCTTTTCTCTGGACTAGCACGGCACCGAGGCCTAGGCTGCTGGCGTCAGTGTGGATTTCAGTATTGGCGTGCTCGTCGAAGTGCGCAACTACGGGCGGCGACTGCATGCGTCGTTTGAGTTCTTGAAATGCGTCGGCCTGCGAGGTTTCTCACTTGAACTCGACGTCACATTTAGTTAGCTGTGTCAGCGGCTCAGCGATACGTGAAAATTCCTTGAAAAATCGCCTGTAGTAGGCACACATGCCAAGAAATCTACGTACTGCCTTCTTGTCGATGGGCTGCGGGAACTTTGCAATGGCAGCCGTCTTCTGCGGGTCGGGGCGAACTCCAGACTTGCTGACGACATGGCCTAGGAACAGAAGCTCATCGTAAGCGAAGCGGCACTTTTCTGGCTTCAGAGTGAGCCCTGATGATTTGATGTCCTCTAGTACTGTCGCAAACCACCTAAGGTGATCGTCGAAATTTTCGGCGAAGACGACGATGTCATCCAAGTAAACAAGACAGGTCTGCCACTTCAATCCTGCTAAAACCGTGTCCATGAAGCGCTGGAATGTTGCAGGCGCCGAGCAGAGTCCGAATGGCATGACCGTGAAATCGTAGAGGCCGTCTGGCGTGATGAAAGCGGTCTTTTCGCGATCTTTCTCGTTGACATCTATTTGCCAGTAGCCAGACTTGAGATCCATCGACGAGAATTATTTTGCGTTGCAGAGCCGATCTAATGCGTCATCTATACGTGGTAGGGGGTATACATCCTTCTTTGTGATTTTGTTCAGTCGACGGTAATCGAAGCAGAAACGTAAGGTGCCGTCCTTTTTCTTCACCAAGACAACAGGGGATGCCCACGGGCTTTTCGACGGCTGGATGATGTCGTCGCGCAGCATTTCCTCGACTTGTTGTCTTATAGCTTCACGTTCTCGGGGCGAAACTCGGTAAGGGCTCTGGCGGAGTGGACGAGCGCTTTCCTCGGTTATTATGCGATGCTTTGCAACTGGTGTTTGTCGAATCCTCGAAGACGTCAAAAAGCAGCCTTTGTATCGTTGGAGCAGACTTTTGAGCTGCTGTTGCTTAATCATGGGAAGACTTGGATTAATGTCGTAGTCTGGTTCGGGAACCATGGTCGTCGGGGTAGATGCGGCGGAATCCGAGAGGACAAACGCATTACTGGTTTCCAGAATTTCCTCGATGTACGCGATCGTCGTGCCCTTGTTTATGTGCTTCAACTCCTGGCTGAAGTTTGTCAGCAACACTTCAGTTTTCCCTCCATGCAGTCGAGCGATCCCTCTTGCGACGCAAATTTCACGGTCTAGCAGTAGACGTTGGTCACCTTCGATGACGCCTTCTACGTCGGCAGATGTTTTGGTGCCTCCCGAAGATGAACGTCGTGGATGAAGTCATTTGCAAGTCCCGATTGTCCTGAGTACGGCTGGGTGAACTCCGAGGGAGGGTTATGCGGAAGAGACGGAAACTGAACGCTTGGATCAGCTGGAACTTCTGACACTTGTTGGCACGCAGCGAAAACAAGCTGCGTGCGAGCAGGGGACTGTCGATGCTTTCGGTTGCTCGAACGGCAAGCTGAAGCGAAATGTCCTACTTTTCCGCACGCACAGCAGGAAACGTGCTTGGCTGGACAGCCTGGATCAGATGCGATGTGTTGAGGTGAACCACATCGGTAGCAATAGCCCGCGATGTCTCGACTGGCTTCGTGAAGTTCGGGCCGTGCGCCATGTTGGCCGGCCTCCCCAGGTCGCGACTTTCCGCCATGCCGCCGAGCGCCATCTTGAAGCCGCCGGGTCGAGGCAGAAGGGCGGCGGGAACCGCCATCATGCGCGCCCGGGCGAGGAAGGTGATGGCTGTCGACGCTATCTTGGCGTTGCACCGAGACGCGCTGAACGGACGAGCTGTCGGAGACTTGAAGTTCTTTGTGAGCTTGCTGTACGGCTCGTCCGATTTCCTGGGCCTTCTTCAGCGTGAGGGACGCTCCCTCGTAAAGTAACCTTTCTCTAATTCTTGTTGACGCGACGCCTTGGAGAATTTGGTCGCGAAGGGACTCGTCGTGCCAAGCGCCGAACGCACAAGCAGGCGCTAGCCTTTGTAGCGCGGTGACGAAGTCCTTGAAGGTTTCTCCGGGTAGTTGCTTCCTTTCCCGGAAGATAATACGGTGCACCAGGGGGTTGGTGCTCTCTTCGTAGTGGTGGTCGAAGATATGAAGAACGTCTTCGAACGTAGTAGCCGTCTGGTCCGTTTGCGACGCGAGGTCGTAGTAGAGACGCTGCCCCTCCAAGCCTAAGTTACTCAGTATTATGGCTTTCTTCATCTCGTCTTGTAGTGCCTCGCCTCCGGTTGCCTCGAGAAACGTGCGAAAGTACCGTTTCCACGTGAGCCGCGGTACCGCAGGAGTGCCGGGTAGCGCCAGGAAAGGCGGCATGTGGGGTACGAACGCCATGCCGGGCACCGAAAACAAAGGCGGAGTTGCAGTTGACGGAGGAAACGTAGTTGCGGCGTCTTGCATGCCGGAAGCAGGAGCAGGAGCAGCAGCAGTAGAAAGGCCAGGGGCCGTAAAAGTAAAGTGAGTGGTTTACCTCGTCGCCAGTTTGTTGTAGGGGAATGGCGACGGAACGCGCTGTGCAGCCGGACGTGGCAAAGATACAGTGCTAGCGGCGTCCGGGCAGGATCCGGCACTCGTAGTAGCAGAACAGGTTCATCCTCGTCGCCAGTTTGTTGTAGCTCCGACGGGGCGGCCGGACGAAAGGGTTACGGCATGAGGCCTAAACGGCCGGGGCGCGCAGCGCCGCAAGAAAAGAGCCGGACTGCTCCAGTAGGGGACCAGACAAATAATAAGCGTCTTCATCTCTGAGGAGGCAACTTACAGGAAGCACTCACAGCGTTTGGCGCTGAGTGGCGCCCTGATGTAAAAACCGTTCCAAAACCAAAAGCAGAAGTTACGGATACCACAGCACTGCTGTTGCGTTCTTTGACAGCCCAAAAGTGTTCTGCCAGACGAGCTTGGTGAGATTTTTCTCACACCATTGCTTAGTTTTTCATGAACAGACTGGGAGACACTTCCTCTTGCTAACGAATATTTTATGTGTGCACCCGCTCATACTTATCGAGTCACTTTCAGCAAAGCTTACCTACATACCTGTAGCCCTTTTCACAAGCACTTGCTCACGCATTCAAAATGTTCACACCCATCTTTGTGGAAAACTTTTAGATAAGCGCAGTCTTATGAAGCTGTGCCCTGATTATTAGACCACATTTTGACTAAATGTGGTCTGATGAGCGAGACCAATGGCGACATAATTTTCAAAGCACCACTTGCGCTTACCGCCGCAGTTATTCGGCGCTCTTACCTCGAAAACCATCCGGTGTATGCCGGCCCGAGCGTGATCCATTGTTTCGTCAAATGAGCTGTTGTGTAGCTGAAACTCCAGTGCGTATTTTCTTGCTAATTTTTGTTCCGCTGTGTAGCACCTATATAGGATGAGGCAAGATCTTTCGCGGGATAATTATTTGTCGCATGTTCGTTTAGCACAAGGTTTTGTTGTGCGTCTTTCGCTGTGAAATAAATAAATAGCATTAGCCTGCACTCTAAAGGCCAAAGTCATCGCCTTTTCTTGAGATGTACGTGTACTATTTTGTATGATTGTATGGTGCGACGTCTATACACTGTTGGGACATGCCTATTGAGTTCCTGCCTGCCTTTAGGGAGGCAAAATGCATTGAGCAGAACGACAGCGTCGACTGGGACCGTCTGCCATAACAGTGGGCCTAAAATATGGTCGGGGTCCGCGGCTCTTCAGTCCATCTTTGGGCACAAGATTGGACAATGTTTTTCACACGAAAAATCAGCCGCTGCGGACCCTGGACGTTCGCTTGTGCGCCTGCATATGTCCGCAGGGGTGAAAACCATAATATTTTTCCCCAAAAGATGCCCCAAACGCCATGAATCGCCGCCGGAAGGACGGCTTGGTGGCCTTCACGCGTTAGCACGGCGAAAGGTTTCCTCGTTTTTCCTGAAAGCACTCCGAAACGCGACAGGTCGTCCTTTAAGTCGTCGTCGCGAGTTGTTTAGCAAGATGCCGACGCCTTCGTTCGCTGCTGCATTGACAGCTGTCTGCTGCTTGCTAAAGCAGGAAGCCTCGTGGTGGTTCGGTGCTTTATCTGACTGACACACCACAGACTGGACTGCCTCACACACTTGAATTCCTTCACTCAACCTCGGCGTGCGTTTGCCACGCCGGCTACGGGCGCATATTCCAAAGCCCCTGCAGCAGACGCAACCAATGCGAGCCAGTTGAAGGTACCGCTTGCCTATCACGTGAGGGTCTATTTCCCATTATTCCATTCCTCTAAATTTTTCATGACTAGGCTTAAAAACTGTCACGTGACGATCCCTCCTAGCAATTTCAGTTCAGCTCTGCGCTTTTTCCTTTGCGCGCGCCTGACTGAGCCGCGATAGTTGGCTTCCCTTGCGTGTTTTCATTCGCACACGCAGCCTACGATGCGTGGTGATGCTGTTATTGATCTTGGACTTCAGCGGAACATCATGGCGACAGCTAGAAGAAAAATGTGCCTGCAGTGCCCGTATAACTGCTATCGCAATAAAGAAGTCGCAGTTTCGCCTGGAAGGCGAAGAATCGATTGCAATAGTAAAGTAGGAGACTATAAACTCTGAAACATTCATTTAGTAACTGAATGGCCAATCATGGTGTTACGCGTGCAATGATAAGTGTATTTCACTCTATGAGCGCGGACACTCGCTGTCAAGGCGCTGGTGTGAGGAAGAAGGGCTGCAGTCGCGAGCGAACGAATTTACCTTCGTATTACTTCTCGCTTCATCGTGAACTTAGCGGCGAAAACACCGCAAACATGAAGATGAAGCTATGAGCTCTCCGCGCACCTATACTTTGAACTCATCGCAGATCGCTTTTAAGATCGGGCCCACGCGGCTGACTATTCATCGCAGATGGTATTCAAGATAAGGCCTGCGCGGCCATGCCACAGGCTGCCTCCACTAGCCAACCACAGGATCAGAGTGCCCCCTCCCACACAGCTCCCGTGATTTACGCGCGTTGGAGGACGATGTGCTTTCTCGCCGCCTTCTTTCCTTGCGCGCACGAGACCAAGCCACCCTCCTCGGCTCACCCTTGCACGTTTCCCCTCGCACCAACATCATGCGGCGCGCGGCCACGGTGTTTCGCGCTTGGACTTTCTACGGAAGACCCCACCGACGCCGATGGCGGAAATACGCCTGGAGTTTCTATATAATTACTATCGCAATAAAATTTGTTTGCAAAGGCGCCGTCTTGACGGCGCTTTACGCGTCCGCTGTACCGTCCCACTAACCTAAACGGTGCCTCCTTAAAGTCCAGGCGTCTGCCTTTCTGTCCTTGGCGCGCCCCGCTCGGTATGTAGTCGCGGGTGAGGAGTGTGATCGGTCGGGAGGCAGGGAACAAAGTGTGTTTATTATCAGACAAGGGGCTGCATATATAAGGACAGATACAAATATTAGCATGCGCACTTCGTACCGTAAGGGCACGTGTTAACATGTCAGTGCGCATACTTACATCTTCCTTCTTTTCGAAGAGAAAAAAAAGATAACAAAGAATTTGCAAATTCGCATGTCAGGGAGCTAATGCTGTGGTCTCTCTGGCAGGGGGTAACGTTGTGGTGGTCTACGCAGACGGTTACTTCTACGAAGGGTGTCTTCAGGTTGTAGCTCGGCCACCTGGTCAGGCTGGGATACTGACTCCGCAGAAACTGTAGCTTCAGGGTCCGACGTAGGTTGCATTTCTTCGGAACTGAGATGCTCCCTGGTGCGCCGCAGCTCTTGTCCGCTGTCTGTAAGTAGGTTGTACGACCGAGGTGTGCCTGCAGGGCCTACAACTATAGCTGGTGACCAGGTTCTACGTATCGTGTCGTACATTGATACTGGAGACCCACTGCGAAGTTGGAGTAGACGCTTGGCCGTCCGGTTGTAGAAGATCCGCTGCTTTTCTCTTATTTCCTGGAGGCGATTGCGAACGGCCTGTGGTGGCACAGTCCGCGGTTCGAGGTGCTGGGGAAGAACCGGCAACTGCGTCCTTGTTTGGCGACCCATCAACCTTTGAATGAGCGACTTCAGTTGCTCGTCCCTTGGCAGGTGTCGCCACTCCAGCAGGGCGCTGTAAAATTCGATAGTTGTGAAAGGACACTTTGTTAGCAGTTTTTTCGCCTCCTGCACTGCACGCTCCGCCATGCCGTTACCACGAGGATAGTACGGGCTTGAAGTTACGCGGGCTATTCCGAGCTGCGCAGCAAAAGAGCGGAAGCACGCGCTGTTGAAAGGTGGGTCATTATCCCTGCACAGCTTTGCCGGGATTCCATGAGACGCAAAGACGAGCATGCATGCATTGTTTACCGCTGTCGCTGTTCTATGACGTAGCTTTTGAATATCGAAAAAGAACGAGTAGAAATGCACGAGGATTAGGTAGGACAGGTGATCCTGGTGGAAAATATCAAGCCCTACTACTTGCCATGGCAGGCCTGGTATCTCGTGGCTAAGCATAGGCAGTCTAGTGTTCCTGCGCTTGTACTTTTCGCACGCTGCGCATGACTTAGCTAGAGCCGAGATGGCCGCGTTCATGCCGGGCCAGAACATTGCTTCTCTGGCTCTCATCTTCATTTTTTCGTCGCCTCCATGCGCGGTGTGTAGAAAACGCAGAATTTGCGGTCGCATGGCTGGAGGAATGACTATTTTGTTGCTTCTTAGGAGCAGGCTTTCCTCAACATTCATTTCGTTGCGGTAACACCAGTATGGACGCAGGGCATGCGGCACATGATTCTTCGTTTCCGGCCATTCTGTGCTCGAGTAACGGCGCAGTTCCGCCACACTGGCGTCTTTGGTAGTTTCGTGCCGAATACTCCCGAGCTGCTGGTCTCACAGAGGAAGCGAAGGAATAACGCTGACTTGAAATTGTTCTGTCTCGTCGGTTAGTTCCGTAGCACTCGGGAAGCGAGAAAGCGCATCAGCTAGAAATAACTCCTTGCCTGGTTTGAACGTGACCTTGATTGGGAATCTTTGCAAAACAAGCCTGATGCGCTGATATCGTAGCGGGCATTCACAAAGTGGCTTTTTGAATACAGATTCCAGAGGCCTGTGATCCGACTCGACGGTAACCTCTGACTGCCCGAAGATATAATCTTGAAATTTTGTGCAACCATGAACAATTGCTAATGTTTCCTTCTCGATCTGCGCGTAGTGCTGCTGTGCTTCCGTTAGCGAACGGGATGAGTAGGCAACTGGCTGCCCATCCTGTAGAAGAACGGCTTCTACGCCACGATGACTGGCGTCTACTGACAAGGTCAATGGTTTTTCTTGGTTAAAATAGGCAAGGACTGGCGCCTTTATGAGGATCGCTCGAAGTTGACGAAAGCTGTTTTCTTGCTGGGCTGTCCAGACCCACGCGACGTCCTTTTTTAACAACTCGCGAAGCGGCGCTGACAACGTGGATATGTTAGGGACAAACCGAGCCACGAAGTTGACCATGCCGAGGAAAACATGCAGTTGCTTACGGTTTTGCGGTGGCGGGACTTGCACGATGTCTTCGAGTCTGCTTGGGTCCAGGCACAGCCCCTCTGGAGTAAGAATGTGGCCCATGTAGCGGACTCTGGGCTGGAGGAAATTGCACTTATTCTTATTGAGCTTCAGGTTGTGTTGTCTACACCGGGACAGCAAAGCTACTAAATTTCTGCCGTGTTGCTCTGGTGACTGTCCCCAAACCAATATAACGTCCATAACGACGTCAACTCCCCTCAAGACCTCTCGTACCTAGTGCATCACCCGCTGAAAAATTTCCGGCGCGGAAGCGATGCCGAACGGCATGCGCAGGAATCTGTATCGCCCGTAGGGCGTGCTCATAGTGCATAAGCGGGAGCTAGGCTCGTACAACTTAATCTGCCAGAATCCTGAGGATGCATCCAGAGTAGAAAAGAATTTCGCTCCATGCAGCCGCGGTAGGATGTCTTCTAACGTCAGCATGTGGTAGTGCTCTCTTAGAAGTGCCTTATACAAGTCGGATGGGTCCAAGCACATGCGCACTTTTTTTCTTTACTACCACAACCATCTGACTAGACCAGGAAGTCGGTTCTGTTACCTTAGCAAGGACACCGTCGCGCTCCATCCAGTCCAGCCCAGCTCACGACGCGCTCCTGAAGGGCGATGGCTAATCGCCGCACTGGCTTGATGACGCCTCGAGCTTCATGTTTCAGCTCCATGTGGTAGGCTACGTCTTTGATTTCTCCCAGCCCCAGGAAAACATCTCGAAACCTTTCCACGATTTCGTTAGTTTCTAAGGCATCTACGGTGTTTATGCGGCCAATCAGCCCTAAGCGTTCAGCCACCTTGCCACTCAATGTAACAGGATCCGCTTGTTTCACGGTATAGAATAGCACCTGAAGCTCGATCTTCTTCGTCGCCTTTTCTTTGTGCCCGAAAAACGACCGTAGCGTAGAGCAGCAGTTTTGTGCTGGCCTCGTAGTTGTGTTTCTGAGTGTAATTTCGGGCATGACGCAACAGTTGGCTCCAGTATCAATTTTGCAGCGTATGGCGGAACCTGCCATGTCGACAGTCACTGACCAGCGGTCGTTGCCATCAGTTGCATTGACTTCGAGGGTTTGAAGAAAATAGCCCTCGTCCTCTGCCATTTCGACCTGTTTTATCCTACATGCTTGGCCCCTCGGTCTCGCTTCTGGTTGACGACACGCCCACGCGAAGTGGTATCGGCCGCCACACTTGTTACAGCGCTTGCCTTGCGCAGCGCACTTTGCTTTTCCGTGTGCGTAAGAACAGTTTGAGCAAATTCCGAGGCTTGCTTTTGATTTCATAGCATATAATGTGGCCTCATCAGTTGCGCTTACTTGTGCCTCCCTGATCTCGTTAAAGTGCCCCTTCGCTTGCTCCTTTGCTCGGCATATTTCCACCGCTTTGGCATACGACGGATTTTCAGACAGAAGTTTCTGCTGCAGGTCCTTGTCTCTAACTCCTAGAATTATTCGACTGCGCAGTACTCTGTCCTCCAGTTCTCCGAATTCACACAAGCGAGCAAGAGTTCGGATATCGATCAGCCACTCGTTAAAAGATTCGCCGTCACGTTGACCTCGGGAGCAGAAACGAAAGTCGTTGAACGTTAAATTCCTCGCTTGTTTGTAGTGGACCTCGAATTTTTCAATGAGCTTATCGAGGTCTTGCTTTTCGTCCTCATTTGCGAATTTGAAGGTATAGAACACCCGCCTTGCTTCTTCACCAACTGTCACAAGAAATGTTGCTGCCTGAACTTCTTTAGGCTGCTTCCTTAGTCCGGTCGCCGTAGAAAATAGAGTAAACTCACTTTTCCAGATGATCCAGTTCTGGTAAGCGTCACCCGTACTTTCCAGTGGCTTTGGCGGTGGTAGAACCGTCGACACCATACTTCTTTCTCTGGAGTCTACTAGGGGTGCAGCTGAACGAGGGGGCGGGGAAGAACAGTGGTGAATGCGGCTTGCGAAACGCGTCGCCGGCCCACTTCTGACACCATGTGAACGGTTGGGAGCCCTGGAAGAAAGTGTGTTTATTATCAGACAAGGGGCTGCATATATAGGGACAGATACAAATATCTGGCACTAGTTAACGTGACAGTGCGCATACTTACAAGGAGGACGTTGAGGCACACTAGCGACGGCCACGAAACACCCTTTAGTCAGAGGACCTCGCTGCACTCCCTATAGGGCCCCAAATCACTGTGAGCTCGATTGTTTGTGATATTTGGCTGCGGTTCTTCGTCACCTTTGCCGCTCTCCGCACAGGCGCCATCTGTTCTTCGTGGCATACTTCTCTGTGATCATAACGACGAAAGAATTATCTGAAAAAGCCTGAATGCGAGCACAGGATTGTTTTCTTGCTTCTGTTGCGATAGTAATTATGTGGACACCACGGGTCAATTTCCGTCGTAGTCGTCACTGTCGGCGTCGGCGTCACCATGATATTTTGTAAAAGTCTAAGTGCCATTACAACCCGGCCCCACACCGTGTATTTTGGGTGCGAGCGAGTTCTGTTGAAACGGAGCCGAGAAGGATGGTGGCTTGATGCTGTGGTGTCTTCTCGCGATCGCCAGGGAGGAAAGTGGGGATGGTACATGCTGTCTTCTCACGTGCGGAAGGGGGAAACGTAGCGATGTGCGCGCGCTAGGAGGAGGGGATGAAAGTGGTAGGTTAGTATGCATTTCGTTTTACTCTGGCTGCTGCTTCTGAGCATGGCCGCACGCGCCTTATCAAAGACCGATCAGCGTTAAGCATAGAATCTAGGTGGACTGAGAGCGCATACGCTCGTCTACGCGGTGTTGTCTCGTCTTATTTCGCGTTGAAGCGAGAAGCAGCACAAAGGTCACTTCGCTCACTGTTTCTGCTCAAGACGATGAACAAAACGAGAACAAGGTAAAAGTGGGAGCCATCGTTTGGACAAATCGACTTGTCTTTTTCCATGCGCCTTGAAAAAACAATTCCGCTTGTCCAAACGTTGGCTCCAGCTTTTACCTTGTTCTCGCTGTGCTCATCGACCAGTGAAGTTGTTATTTCTTGGAGGTCGGTGGCTCGAAGGCTATGCGTCATAAGCTGCTTTTGAACGTCTCTTGTTTTCTTAATACGATGCATTTTTGGTGTGAGTGTCGGGAACCTTATGTGACGTTCCTTTCCTTTTTAAGCAGTAAATCATTGTTGCTAGTTTTGGTCAGGTCATGTTTCTCTGTACCGAGTCCATCACTGGCTTCTTCCCATTGGTGCACTCTATCTTCCTCATGTGATTTACCAGTAGACGGAAACGCAATTATTTTTGTTTCATATACATGACACGTATTCTTTAATCTAACGAACCAATACAGGACAAAGAGAAGAATCGATTAGGTAAAGTGTTACATTGAAATCATAGTGAATGTTCTGTGCCTTGTCGTGCTCACCTTGCAGGTGAAACAAGAGTAGTACTTGACCATGAACGGATTGCGGACCACGGAGGCGAGCACCTTGTCCATGGCAGCATGTTTCTGGCGCGTAAAGCGATCCATGTTCACCAGCTTGACGGTTGTAACCAGGTTGGCCGGCTTGTAAGTAGCAAGGTGCACGACCCTGCCATGATATCCGTGTACGACGCGCTTGGTGCAGGCCGGTAGCAAACAAATAAATCCTATACACTCAAAAATGGCATTGCTAAACAAACTGATAAATCATGTACAGACAGTACTTTTTCTAGATGTTCAATTGTGGTGGCTAGCCGAGAAAGCTCGCACGACTGGACTCTCAGAAAAGACAGGCAGACAGCAATGCAACAAAAACAGCCTTGGTAGCCATGTTCACTGAAACGCAGTTCGTAACACAAAAGCAATAAAATTTCCGACACTTCTTTTTCATGAATCCCATATAAACAGGTATCTAAAAATTTCAAACAAGCCATGTTCAACATGATGTCTCGGTTCAATATAAAGAGTTCTATAAAGCTGAAAGAAAAAAAGCAAACTATCGTTACTATATGACGCCGCTTTTTACCTGACCGGCACCCATGCCTGCGGAAACCGACCTCCGAAAACGAATTAACAAGCTGGGACATTTTCCGAGAAAAGTTTCGCGAACTGTTCGGTGATCTATTTGAGCACATGGTCGCAGCAAAAAAATAAGGCCTTTGCTACATGCGCTGAAAGCTGCACAAAGTGCTACGTCTAATACACATAAGTCATCCTGGCTCTTTGCCGCAAAGCTATTGACAAGATGTCTGAAACAGGCAATGAACGTATTAAATAGTATCACCGACGACGCCTTCAATTTGCTGGTTTTCGGGAACGTTTCTTGTATAGGCGTCATCATAAAATGATGCCATGCTTCGATAAAGTTAACAGCGTGTGCATCACGCCCCACTATTTCTGCCTGCCCAATACCGCAGCTACGTCGACTTCCGAGGGCAGCCAATCCCCGCCAGCCAAACCCATGTGGCAACGTTACTCGTGTCATTCGCCGCGTACTCGAGATCGCCTATTCGCTATCCCACTCAGCGACGCCCACCAATCCATCAACAGCCTCAAATGCTATGATCCATGCCGTTGTCTGACAGGAATTTAAAAACATCGGTTTCATGTCCGTATGCTCATCCACCCACGAACCCAGCATACTGCACTTCTCTCGTGGCCATCCTCATCTTCGACAATCCTTTCCAGCCACATCCTTTACACCGTCCGAATAGTACACAGATAAGGTGCAGTGGTGGCGTAGGGGTAGAGCATCCGCCTCGCGTGCAAGAGGACCGTGGTTGAAATCCCGGTGCCGCACAATTTTCCACCGGATAAAAAAAAATTAAGAATCCGCATGGTGATACAATTGCACAAAGAGGCCTGGAGTGCGGCATGATCCCGGTAGCCAGAACCGGTAGCGCACTGCCTCACCAGAGCAGGATTTGCCAACCTGGTGCAGTACTTGGCCACAACCTCCTATATGAATACAACAGTCAAACCCCGGCCCTCATTCCCCAGCAGTTGCGAAGTAACTGACCACGGCGGCGGTCAGACCTGTGATGCAGCAGAGGATGCTAAGAATTCCTGGATCCCGACAGGCCGCCATTGGAATCTGAACCTGATAATGAGGTTAGGAGCAGAAGAATAGCATATACAGTGCTAAAAAGCAGGCACGTCCTGTGCTACCAGGGCTTAGCGGACAAACGAGAACTAGGAGTCGGATTTCTGGTTAATAAAAAATTAAATTAAATTATGGTGTTTTACGTGCCAAAACCACTTTCTGATTATGAGGCACGCCGTAGTGGGGGTCTCCGGAAATTTTGACCACCTGGGGTTCTTTAACGTGCACCTAAATCTAAATACACGGGTGTTTTCGCATTTCGCCCCCATCGAAATGCGGCCGCCGTGGCCGGGATTCGATCCCGCGACCTCGTGCTCAGCAGCCAAACACCATAGCCACTGAGCAACCACGGCGGGTTTCTAATTAATAAGGTTATAGCTGGTAACATGCAGGAACTCTAGAATTAACGAGAAGGTGGCAGGTCTTGTTGTGAAACTTAATGAGAGGTACAAATTGAAGCTCGTACAGGTCTACACCCTTACATCCAGTCATGATGACCAGGAAGTCGAAAGCTTCTATGAAGACGTGGAATCGGCGATAAGTAAAGTCAAAACAAAATACACTATACTAATAGGCGACTTCAATGCCAGGGTAGGCAAGAAGCAAGCTGAAGACAACGCAGTGGGGGAATATGGCATAGGCTCTACGAATAGCAGGGGAGAGTTATTAGTATAGTTTGCAGAACAGAATATTACACGGATAATCAATAGCTTCTTCCGCAAGCGGGATAGCCGAAAGTGGACGTGGACGAGGCCGAATGGTGAGACTAAAAATGAAATAGACTTCATACTATGCGCTAACCCTGGCATCATATGAAATGTGGACATGCTAGTCAAGAACTAAGAATAGGCAAGAATCAGATGTATGCGTTAAGAGACAAAGCCGGCAATATCATTACTAATATGGATAAGATAGTAAGATATCCTTCAGTAAAAATACTGAAGGATATCTATAGCGGCTACACATCCACCATCGTCCTCCATAAAGAAAGCAATAAAATCGCAATGAAGGCTTACGAAACGGGTTCCACTAAAATTTAGGACGACGCAATGAGCTATGGAAATAACAAGGATGGGTGTAGCGTTAAGGGATAAAAACAGGGCCGATTGGGTGAGGGAACAAACGCGGGTTAAGGACGTCTGAGTTGAAATAAAAAAAAATGGACATGGGTAGGACATTTAATGAGCAGGGAAGATAATCGATGGTCATGAAGGGTTACGGACTGAATCCCAAGGGAAGGGAAGCGTTGCAGGCGGCGGGCAGAAAGTTAGGTGGGCGGATGAAATTAAGGAGTTTGCAGGGACAACATGACCACAAGTAGTACATGACCGGGGTAGTTGGAGAAGTATGGGAGAGGCCTTTGCCCTGCAGTGGGCTTAACCAGGCTGATGATGACGATCATGATGATGATGAAAACGATGACGACAGGCCCATCGGTTTCCGCTGCTTCCGCATTGGCCACCTGGCTCGTCACTGCCACAGCTCATGGCCAACTCCGTCTCAGAAATACAACAGTCATATAATAATAACCATAATTGTGTACCTTTTGCTCCGTATGCTTGTCGCCAGGATCTTAGTTTCGTTGACGCCTGTTCTCCCAATCCTCGATACGGCCAATCCTCTTCACCCCGACGTCGTTTGCCGACCTCACGCCAGCACCGTCGCTTTTTGTCGCAGTCCATTCTATCCGACAACTGGCCGAAAAGCTACGAACTACATCTTCGAGAGGTGAAGGTGCGATATTGCTCTTGCCTTCAGATGCTCTGTTCAATTTGCCTACAAAACCGAATCTTCTTGAAGTTGACGTAGAAGGCACTCTTGTCACTGCGCTGATCGACACAAGTGCTCGCTTATCTGTTGTGAGCGCTGCCTTCCTTCACTGAATTCAAAAGCTTCTCACGCCTGCGTCACCACACGTAGTCCGTGTTTCGGAAGAATGTGCCATTCCTTTCGTCTACATGTCTACAGCTCGTGTCAGCACCACCAGCCACCACTCTACCGTTTCTTTAAGGGTGATTGCCCACTTCCCGCACGACCTAATTCTCGGCCTTGATTTCATCTTAACGCATTCGGCTGTTACTAACTGCTCGGCCAGCCCCTTCGGCCTAGAACTGCCTACTCTTGCGAATACTTATGCTGCCACTCCCCGCCGCTTAAGCCCCGCCACGTTCGTTCGACTGCCACCTAAATCATTAACATATATCGAACTGTCGTCTTTGCCATCCGTTCCTGATAGAGAGTACCTCATCACTCCGCTGTCCGACATTCGACTGCAGTATGATGTCGCCGTACCTTACACAGTTCTGACTATCACGACCAACTACACTTGCATCCCCGTCGTCAACTTCGGTTTAACCAAGCAGATTGTGCCGCAGGGAATATGCCTCACCCAAGTTGAGGCATTTGATGGCCATCAAGTGGCGTTTTTCTCACCTGACGCTGCGGCTGAGCCTACCAGGTCTCCGAAATCTGCTCCTTGTGCTGACGCCAAAATTCAGCCTATGGTTGCAACGGACCTTTTACCTGCACAAACCGAAGACCACTACCGTGTTCTGTTTTCCTACCGGGATGGTTTCGACTTTGGCAATCGGTCCTTAGGCCAGATGCTTGGTAAACATCGCATTATTACCGGCGATGGTGCCCCTACTCCCCGCGGAGCAAGTCAAGTATCTCAGAACGCCTGGTAATTAAAAGAGAGATTACAATGATGCTCGATGAGAACACATTCAAGCCTTCTTCAAGTTCGTGGGCGTCATCGGTGGTTCTGGGTAAGAAGAACCGGACATTGCGCTTCTGTGTGAACCACCGCCATCTAAATAAAGTGACTAAGAAAGACGTGTACCCATTGACAGGAATCGACGACGCCCTTGACTGTCTCCACGGTGCCAATTACTTCTCCTTTGTCGACCTTCCATCTGAATACTGGCAGATAGCCACCAAAGATATGGACAATGATAAGAGAGAAATTATAACAGCCCGCGGTCTTTTCAAGTTCAAAGTTATGCCCTTTGGATTAAGTCATGCGTTGGCCACTTTTGAGCGTATGATAGACTCCTTGCTTCAGGTTTCCAAATCGTTCGCATGCCTTTGCTACCTCGACGACGTTTTTGTATTTTCACCGACAGTTAATACTCCCATTGAACGTCTTTCAATGATACTTGTCGTTTTTCGTAAGGCCAGGCAGCAACTGAACTCATTGCAATATTGTTTCAGCCGACGTTAAATTACGGTTTTGGGCCATCGTGCCGACGCTTCTGGAGTACAACCTCACTCAGACAAAATGCGTGCCATGCGAGACTTTCCGGTTCCGAAGTGAGCCATAGACGTTCGCAGTTTTGTTCAGCTGTGTTTTTTATCCACCGCTTTGTCCAAGATTTTACCGCCATTGCCAGGCCCCTCACTGATCTTTTGAAGAAATGCGCACCCTTGTGACGAAGGCCATAATCTACCACCACCTCTCATGACATCACGCATTTGATCTCACCACCGATACTCGCCTGCTTCGACCATAATGCCCCAACAAAATTGCGCACGGATGCCAGTAGTCACGGTGTTGGCGTTGTACTGGCCCAGCTTCAGCGTGTCCCCGATCGCGTTGTTGCTCGTGCCGGCCGCGTGCACTCCCTATTAGAGCTCAAGTATTGTATTGGGGAATGCCTTGTCTGGGTGTTTGCCACGTTCCGTCTTATCTGTGCGGCCCTGCATTTTGCGTAGTAACCGACAATCACGCTCTCTGCAGCCTTTCCTCCCATGTAGCGTGAATGTGAGAAAGAAAGAAATTGAAAGTGAGAGAGAAACGTGAAGACTGATATGGTGGAGAGAAAAGGCCGACTGCCGATTTCCACGGCCCACCTCGGGAAGTGCTGAGCGATAGATACCTTATGTTT
Organism: Dermacentor albipictus; assembly: GCF_038994185.2. Classification (NCBI taxonomy): domain Eukaryota; kingdom Metazoa; phylum Arthropoda; class Arachnida; order Ixodida; family Ixodidae; genus Dermacentor; species Dermacentor albipictus. The sequence continues at coordinate 12,841,827 of NC_091828.1, read as the reverse complement.
TTCTCGCAGGTGGTTGAAACTATGTTTGCTCAATGTGCGTTGTACACTGAACCACCATGGTGTGCCATCCTCGAACTACTATGCTTACGGTGCATTTCAGTCGGACCCTTGGTGACATGCTCATCATGCACGTTTCATTGGATCGTACAAACTGGGACAACATTCTCCCGTTTGTCGCGCACGCATATAATGAGGCTGCACAAAGTACAGCAGGATTTTGAACATACATCCTCCTTTGCAGTGGCGATCCTTCCCATACTATTGACGTGGTGTTACTCCGTATCCATACGCAATAAACCAGAGGTGTCAGAAATTGCTCCCGTTTCAACCGTCGCCAGATATGCCGAGAAATGCCGTTAGTTAGCCGGACATTTCACGTCCACCGACCAACAAGGACAAAATAGCAACTGTGATGGTGACACTACCAACCCGAAATTCGTTTACGGCACACTTGTCATTTTGTCCATGCCTTGCATTTCCTCGACTCTCGACAAAACTTTCGAAGTATGACGGACCCTACCAGATGGCCGAACGCACCTATGCGGACAACTATGTCCTAGAGCCACACACAGCGACATCCGACAGGCACCACCGTGGACGAGATTTTGTGCACGTTCACTGCGTGCAATGATGCTATGACCCGCTCGCCTCCAAGTCGTAAGTCGCCAGGATGGCTCTGCTTTTGCATCGGGGGTTATCGTAATGAAAAAGAAGAGAACACCTACGAGGCCGGCATATCGTCCATTCGACACCTGCAGTGCCACCACTGAGTCAGCGGGATCGCCAATGCTTGGCACGAGAGACAGCCGCTCAGCCTAGCAGCTGTTCCTGCTCTGAGTCGTCTTCATCTCTACACTTGACGCTACCAGCTGAACTATGCAAAACACTCGTTTACAATTTATCTATTTATTTGCACCTCTTCGATATCAATGCACTGTTACAGAGGGAAACTGACCCAATATAAGTTCACACGTATTAACCTGTGCAACAGACAGATACTGCAGGCAAAGTACATTAAACGTTTCACACAAACAAAGAAAACCAAGGGACATGTATGTACACTTTAAATAGAACACAAGTAAATGTTCGGGAAAAACAATAAACCATGCAATGTAATTTCTAAGTGCACCTTGGAACACACATATATTGTGACAGGGAAGTTGGTATGATTTTCCATTTCTCACTGGTCAGTGGAATGAAAGAATGCAGGGATTGATTTACTTTCGCACAACTTTATAGCCATGATCTGTAGGCGATCATATTCTGACAGAGATACGAAAAATAGTAAGAACAGAGGACGAAGAGAACGAACTGCTTTGGATGCCGGACTGCGCTAGCACCATCATCGACCTGCTGTTATTAACTCGTCTTGTCGCAACTCTTGGTAACACTTGTGATGGACAGTGCCGGGTGATCGCACCCGAAGACGTTGGTTCAACCACAAGTTCTTTGACGGAGCCGTCGCCTTGCTGGACTTCCACCGAATCCACCGGAGTTTACCATGTCCCACGACGCAGACGAACAACGACGGCCCATTCCAGCTGTTGCGCTGACCAGTTCTGTTCAACAACGGAGAGATACGCACCCCTTCACCGGAAAACCGGACAACAGGCGATGAATGGCTCATGTATTATAAACAGGTGAGTGCGGCCAACAAGTGGAATAGCGCTTCTCAGCTTTCGAACATTCTGTTCTTTCTAACCGATACTGCGTTAGTGTGGTTTGACAATCACGAGGAAACGTTAACATGGGCATATTTGTTTCCGAAATCTACAAATGATTCGGCGACTCTGCAGCGAAAAAAAGGGGCGCCCGACAGACGCTGCTGCAACGCGCGCAACTGCCAGGTGAAACCTGCACAACCTGCATTCAGACAGGAATACAACTGTTTATGATGGTGGACTTTGGAATGTCTGAGAAAGACAAAGTCCGGCACATCCTAAAAGGAGTCGCCGAGGATGTTAGCTGTTTCTTCATCAAAAATACCCTAGCTTCCATCGCCGACATCATTCGGTATGGTCGCACTTTAGAGCAACGTAAGACGAGGCGCGTTACGCGGAAGTTTGACAGGCTAGCCAATGTGACGACAGTTGCAAGCTAGATGGCAGCCAGTCACTCGATCTTGCATGTAGAATGATGTAGAATGATGTGCGCTTTTTCTTCAGTGTATGCGTGTCGGCCGTAACGTTCCGTGAAATGTTAGATGCCATATTTGTAACTTCTGAAGGTGCGATTTTTGTTTTGTTGTGTGGGATTTGCTACATGTGCATTTTTTCGTACCTGCTCCTAGCCATTTTTCCCCTATTGACTTGTACCTTACTTCTTAACTTGTTGATTTCTGTCTTCAGCGGTTTATATTCTTTGTTGGACATTGTTGAGTTTTCTTTGATCTATTCCCACCCCCCCCCCCATGTAATGCCCGCATTGGTCCTTTACGGTATCGAAATAAATAAAATAAGATATTAGTAAGTCAGCAATCCGACAAATATTCCGGGAAGAGCTCGGCCCGCAGGCACAGGTACTCATAGCTCCCGTTTGCCACTAGACTTTCTATTTTTTTCTTTTTTATTTCTTTCTTTCATATGGCAGCGGTGGCGTGAATAGCACGGGTGCGCGGCTCGCAGGTTCGCCTTCCCTTCTACTGCAGGATTTCGTCCGTGTCTTCGCCTTTGACCCGGTACTGTCTACAACGCTGAATCAACATTATCGGGCCGACTTTCCGGACAAGGACCATCCATTGCCTGCGTGATAACCCCTCGCCGCTTCCACTGGACAGACCGGTGACCTCATCGACATACACCTACAAATTCAGCAGCCCTGGCCGGCTTCCCTCATATGGCAGCGGTGGCGTGAACAGCACGGGTGGGCGGCTCACAGGTTCGTCTTCCCTCCTACTGCAGGTCGGTGCTTGGCAATTGCGGCTTCCGCAATACATATTGACCTTTGCACGCCACTGCTGCCATTGGGGGGTCAAATCTGTCTGCTAACTGTTTTTCATCATGTCAAAAGTAAGCAAAGAGTTGAGTATTGCGCTTGACGACCTGAAAAATGAAATCAAAAATGACTTGAAGCTTTTTCGAGAGTCCTTTGAACGTGATATTCGCAGTGAACTAAGGGAGATTAAGGCGAGCCTGCCTTTTTCAGACCAAAAGCTGAATGAAATGACCGTGGACCTCAAGAAGGTGTTGGATGAAAACAAACGCTTACGGGTAGAAAATGAAAGTTTAAAACAACAATGTAATCTCTTGAATGTTCAATTAACAAAGCAGACATAAGAAACACGGAGTGCGAACAGTACTCGCGAAACCGCAACCTGAAAATAAAAGGAATTCCTATGAACCGCGAAGAAAACCTCCTTGAGTTATTCGGCAAAATCGGCGATAAAATTGGAGAGCTTATCCTACCCACTGATGTAGAAACTGTGTCACAGAGTGTCAGTTCCTGGCTGTTCAATGAACATGAACGCTATTGTGCAATTCGCTCACCGCCAGAAACGCGATGATGTCCTTGAGAAAGCCAGAAAGAAAAGGATCACATGTTATGACCTCGGTTTCACTGTGGCTACCCCTATCTACATCAACGAGCACTTGTGGCCTGAACGGAAGCGTCTACTTGGGCAAACAACCAGTAAGTGATGGGAGGTCAACTGTAAATTCGTGTGGGAGCGCGGTGGCCAAATACTCGCAAGCAAAGAAGAAAAAAGCAGGCTGCTAAACGTTATCAATAGTGCGGACCTCGTTAAAACGATCTAGTATAACTTATCGTTCTGATGAATTGTCACGAACTTCTAGCTCCTTCGGTTCTCAAGAAGTTTGCAAATGAGAATACACTGGGAATTTTTCATCTTAATTGTCGCTCAATTAACAATAAGTTTGAAGATTTGCAGTTACTTTTTGAATCTCTGGGTTTCTCCTTTAGTGTGCTAATGTTCAGTGAAACGTGGTATAATGATGAATCTGAATATTTTGCTCCATATGGTTATGAGCACTTTTACCTTAACAGATCCGGTCGCAAAGGTGGGGGCGTGTCGATGAATATTCGTAATGCAATAAGTGTTGATCAAAGCGAGCAATTTACGTTTTCAACGGAAGATCTTGAGCTATTGACTGTAGAAAGCCATAGTAGCATTTTCAGTGTGGTGTATCGTCCCCCTAATGCAAGACTAGACACTTTTTTTGAAACGCTAGAAGCACATTTTGGTTACGCGTCTTCTAATGGAAGATTGCTTTATCTGTCGCGTGATGTGAACATAGATATGAAATGTGTATCGAAGCCAGGAAAGGAACTTGTGGCCTTAATTGATGCCTATGGGTTTTGCAACGTTATCGAAGCCCCGACGTGCATTACGTGCTCCACGACAACGTGTATCGACGTTATCATCACAAATGCAGGTAAGTCTAACATATATGCAGGGACCGTCACCTGTGACATCAGTGATCACCTCCCAATCTTTGCTTTCGTTAACAATGCTACACCAGATGGCGTTCGTAAACCACATGATTTCAAGTATCGCCTCATTGATCTGAACACCTTGAGCTACTTTCGGAACGCGATTTCCGCCACTGACTGGGAATACGTCCTATCAATAAATGACCCTGAAACAGCTTACGATGCTTTTCTATCCAAACTGAAAGCTATTTACGACACTTCTTTTCCTCTGAGGCACTCAAGAAAATGCAAAACTAGAAAACCATGGAAAACGGCAGGACTAATTCGTGAAATTAAAAAAAAGACAAGTTATTTACGCAGTGCATAAAATCTCGAGACCCTGCAAAATTAGGCGCATATAAGAAATACCGTAATAAGTTAAACGGAAAACTGAAGAGGGCGAAAGTGGAATATTTTAGCCATCTTTTCGACCCCGCTTCGAGAAACAGTGCCCGAGACCAATGAGACCGACTAAATCACTTGCTTAATTTCCGGTCATGCCGTCCTATTGCTTCCTTTGAAAAAGAAGGCGAAGTTCTGTGCGGAAAGGAACTTTCCAACCAGTTTAATAGGTTTTTCATTAATATTATAAAATCACTTTGTGTGGCACCAGATGTCCCTGTCGGTTATGCCTGTGCGGCACCAAGCGTTCACGAAACCTTATTTATGTTTCCAACTACTGAATCTAAAATAATATTCGTGTTTTCGAACCTCCGGTCGAGTAAATCCAAGGATAAAGTTGGTTTTCAAATCCAACCATTTAAATTTGTTATAGACTTATTAGCCCCGACACTAGTATGTATTTATAACCTTTGTTTAAGTACCGGCGTCTTCCCGAAACAAATGCAGATCGCAAAGGCTGTTGCCATACATAAAAGCGGATCTGTTTTTGACTTTCCCAATTACAGACCAATATCAATTCTTCCAGTACTGTCTAAAGCATTAGAAAAAATTATTCATTGCCGGTTGACTAACTTTCTAACTAAGCATTCTGTTCTTTCTGACTACCAGTTTGGATTTAGAAAACTGAGATCGACTGAGATGGCATTGACTAAACAAAAAGAAATTATAATTTCCGTCTTTGAAGAAAAGCTTCTTGTTCTCGGGATGTAGATAGACCTATTCCAAGCATTTGATCTAATTGACCGCTTTCTATTATCTCAGAAACTCAGTCACTATGGCTTTAGGGCCATCAGTCTTGCTTGAATACAGTCTTACCTAAAGTACCGTAAACAAATGGTGCGTTTAAATGAAACCTCATCAGATGTTGAGCCAATCTTATCCGGTGTACCACAGGGAAGCATTTTAGGGCATTTGTTGTTTTTAGTTCATATATTGAACTTTTTCATACCCCCTTTCCGGTTCATCTCGTAGCTTATGCTGATGATATTACAATGCTTGCCACAGGAAACTCACTAGCTCAGTTATTTATCCGTGGCAACCAATTTTTGGAACATTTGCGTCACTGGTGTAATAAAAATTGTCTTAAGGTTAATACAAATAAAACAAAGGCTGTGATATATAGAACAAGAAATAAAATAGTAAGTGTTGATATTAAACTATTATTAGGTAATGACAAGATTGATATTGTATCCAGTATTATATCTCTTGGTGTTATATTTTCTGAGACACTAAATTGGGACCTACAAATTGAAAATATTCGTGCTAAAATGAACAGGTTAAATGGCGTGTTATGTAAACATAGGTTAACCCTTCCCACAGAGGTTAAACTTCTCATTTATAATTTATACATACCGCCAGTGATTACTTATTGGGACAGAGTTTGGGGTACAACGACACAACACAATAAACAGCGCCTTCTAATTGTACAAAAGCGTGCGGTAAGGCTGAGAGCTAATATACCGTGGAATGCTCACACCGGAGAATATTTCAGGCAGTTCAATATTTTAAATATTACTACGTTGTATGTGTTCAAACTGCTTTGCATTTACAAAACTGCTGTAGGAACGAACCATAACCTTATGCTAACAATGTTTCAGCTTGTACGTTATGAACCTACATATTATATACGTCACACTATGTCATAGACCCTACCGTTAGGTCGCACCAAATACCGCAAACAATCTTTATCGTACCATCTGCCTAGGTACCTAAATGTTCTCGAAGATAATCGTTTTTCTCTTAGGTTGCTTTCTACACAAACTTTCATGGAATTGCTAAATCTTTTCGACCCTTCGAACGAATAGCTCACCTGTGTAACTGTATGATAGTGCATTGTAGCGGACTTGAATGAATTCTATTTATCGGTATTTTTTTCTACGTTGGCGTTAAAATAGTGTAATGGGAATTGGCGAAGAAATTGTGTAATTGCGTTAATTGTGTAAAATCATGACAATGTAAAAGATTGCGTGTAAAATTACAATTATGCAATTGATTACGAGTATTGTGATATTGAATTCTGTTTCTATGTACACTTTGCAACCTGTCGCATTGCCTTTGTTTTTCACCACACTGCTGCTCTGCAGGGCGTGGGCGGTCCTCAAGCTGCATTCGGGAGCTTTTTCCCTTCCGTCCTCTCTCATTTCTGTACTTTGTTTTGAGAGAAATAAATCTATCTATCTAAATCACCGTCACGACGCTTTGTCAGAACGAGAACAGCAGCATTATTACGTGCAAGGGCCTGTGACTTATGATGTCAGGCCGCGACAATAACAGCACCGACCCTACTATTGTAGGGTCGGAGCTGTTATTGTCGCGTCGCGGTATACCACGACGCGGCGCCTCGCAACGTTGGGTGCTAGACGGGGCGCTTCCTCCACGGACCAGAGTCAGCCATAGAGTAACATAGTAACATAGAGTGATTATACTGAGTCTAGAGGACAAGCTACCAATAGGGTCCGTGCATTGACATCGAGAACCGCAAGAGTGCCGCCATGTTGCTACGCAAAGAGGTTGCCAGCTACTGAGACGCTTGCTAAACTTTGTGATAGTAGTCCGTTTCAAACTGGCAACCGTAGCAGCATGGCGTCTCAATTGTAGTGTGGTGATGTGGTGTGCGTGTAGCCATGGTTTGGGCTTCATAAGTTGGTTCTTTATTCTATGTAGCAGGATGGTGTGGGTGTGGTCGATCGGGGCCGTGCAGGTGGCAGTTATGCAACCGAAGGATGATCCATTGAAGTTTCCGGTGGTATGCGGTTTTCCGCGGTCATGCCTGTTGCTGTAGTGTCATTTGACGAGGTTACGAGTTAGGAGCTCGAAGTTGTGGTAAGTTTCCTCATTGGCGTTCCGTAATTCCCTTCGCATGGGCGCGGTATGTTGCAGAAGCCGCTGTGGGCTTTTTCCGTTGCGGGGTGCTTTTCGTGTCGCGACGATAGATAATTTTTCTACAAGTACTGATCCAGCTGTAGGGCACGTGGTACCGACGAACGGAATTCTAAGGAGAGCGCCTGAGAATATAATAAAGCAGGCGGCGCAGGAACTCCAGGGCATCCAAGGGACAGTGGGGGGGATCAAACCTCGAAGCAGAACGGTATGTAGGTTGAGGCCGCTGAAGAAGGAGTTTGCCAGTGGAGTGTTCGCACAAACAGCTCCCCTAGAACGGGCAGCGCGGCCTCGCAAGGTTGAGGTGCTTTAAAGGCACCTGCACCCATAATTTTTATTTTGCATCGGTGCAGTGAGCACGATTAACCAGAAGAATATGGAGGGAATCCGGTGCAGTAGCGAATGCGAGTCATGGCATATGTAGTTTGCGTCACCAGGCGTATGTAGCAATATCAGAGTTAGTTGTATGAACTTTATGCATAATACGCTTTGTTACGGTACCTCAAAGAATTAGTCTAGAGGACGGTGTTGGTACGTTTTTCTTTTCGTACCGCCCTAATCTTATACCCACCCCCTCCAAACACACGCACATACCTTCTATTTTCATGCGCCTCAGCCCATTCTCATTCTTCTGATTATTTCAATCTCATGATCCGAATCCGCGGTCACTACCTGCCCTAAGTAGATGTATTGGCTTGCCATTTCCACTGCCTCACTAATTATCGTAAACTGCTGTTCTTTTTCGACACTGTTAAACATTACTTTAGTTTTGTGCAGATTAATTTTTCGACCCACCCTCCTGCTTTGCCTCTCCAGGTCATTGAGCATGCACTGCAATTGGTCCCCTGAGTTACTAAGCAAGGCAATACAATCAGCGAATCGCAAGTTGCTAAGGTATTCTCCATTAACTCTTATCGCCAGTTCTTCCCAATCCAGCTCTCTGAATACCGCCTGTAAACACGCTGTGAATAACATTGGAGAGATCGTATCTCCCTGCCTGACGCATTTCTTTATTGGGATTTCGTTGCTTTTGTAAAGGTTGCTTTTGTAAATTACATTGAAATATGCAAGCCGCCTGGCGTCACAAACGCTGTTTTCGAACAGTCAGCGTCTGCTATGGGCACCTGCAAGTAGCCAGGGCGGAGATCTAGGGAGGAAAAAAGCTCCGTTCCATTCAAACAGCGAAGTGCGTCGTGAATACGTGGCAACGGGTATACATCCTTTCGGGTAATCTTGTTAAGCGTTCGATAATCGACGCAAAATAGCATGGTGCCGTCTTTCTTTTTAACTAAGAGGACTGGTGATGCCTAAGCACTACTAGAAGGCTGGATGACACCGCGATTGAGCATATCGTTCACCTGGTCATTGATAACGCGTCTTTCACTCGCTGATACTCGGTAGGGACGCTGTCGAATTGGTGCATGGCTCCCGGTGGCGATAATGTGCGAAACAGTCGTTGTGCGGCCGAGTGATGTTGCTTGGCAGTCAAAAGAAGAAGAGAAGCCTTGGAGCAAGCTAAGAAGTTCATCGCGCTGCGTTGTCGTAAAGTTATTGGCAATAACTGACGTAAAAGAACGCGGCCGTGACTGAGGAGGCGATGCCTCGAGACCAGCAAGATAAGTGAAGTCGTCCATCGTGTCGAAAATGGAAGATGAGGTCAGTGGCTCTGCTCTGCCAAGGCTTTCACGGCGGCGTAAAGTACTTGGTGCAGTCGATGGGTTTGAGACGCACATGAGAGAGGAGCCAGCTTTGAACTCGAGGACGGCGAACGGCAGTGGTAGTGAACGGCGGTGAACTGAGAGTTCGGACGGAGCGAAGCGTACTGTGCCGTCATCTAGCGAGTGGCAAGAGATACTGACAATGGTCCTTATGATCAGTGACAATAGCGGTCGAAAACCGAAACAGCTCATTTCGGCGTGGGCGCAGTGAACGATCGCATGATGTGCGGAGAGAAAGTCCCAACCTAATATGGCGTGGTGTGAACATGATGGCAACACATAAATTCTATGATATAGAGGACCTCCTGAATTACGACACGAGCAGTGCAGGCGCCAGATGGCTCGACGTGCTGCGCATTGGCAGTTCAAAAATACAGTCCAGAAAGCGGCGGCGTCACTTTTCCCATCTTGCGGCAAATACGGGCATCTAGCGCTGGAAGTGCAGCGTCGGTGCCGACAAGTGCTAGCGTCAATGTTCCTTCTATGGCGACTTCAATAACGTTCTTCGGGGAAGTATGAGGCCTTATACATATCGCTGGCACCGCAGTCATTGCCTCCTGAACTGCAATATTTAGTTTTCCTGGCGCAAAGGGCTCCGCCGCTGGTTCATGGGGGAAAGCGAGCAGTGGCGAGGAGAAGGTGAACGGCGAGCGGCGGAGAATGCGGCGTCGACGGCAGGAGGAGATTCAAAGCTGTCCGAATAGTTGCGGTGTTGTTGGAAACGTGGCGCATACGGGCGCACATTGTTCGGGACGTTCGGCGTAAGCACGCGACAGTGACGTGCCACGTGTGCAGCACGGCCACAATAAAAACAAATCAGACGGTTGGCTTCCGTGCGCCAATGGTCTTGAGGTCGTGCATAGTGCACCAGTGGACGGACTGGAGGGGATACGGTTGGCGCAAAGGTGGGCGAAGGGGGCCGTGGGTCTGTGGCGGAGGCCGCATTGGACTTCGGCGTACGTCAGGGGAGCGGCCGTCGGAGCCTGGTGAAGAGAAGGCGAAATGTGGTCGGCTACCTGCTCCTTGATGACAGATTGGAGAGCGCGCGCCAACAGAGTACTCGGCTGGCCGTGTGCAAGTGGAAACAAGGAAAGCTGACGAGCCACCTCTTCACGGAAGAACTCCGTGATCTGTAGCAGTAGCGAAGTGTTATCCGGGGCAGGAGACAAGCTCGACATTGATGTAGCCTGAGGTGTAGATTTGAGGGTGGCTACACGTTGTTTGCGCAGTTCGTCGATGGCTCGACAGAGATTGACGACTTCAGAGACTGTCGAGGGATTTTTTGCCAACAGCATCTGGAAGGCGTCGTCTTCAATGCCTTTTAAGATATGGTGGATCTTCTCGGCGTCAGCCATTGCGACGTCAACGTGGTTGCAGAGGTCGACAGCATCTTCTATATAGCAGGTAAATATTTCCCCGCAATGTTGCCCATGGCCACGCAAACGTTGCTCGGTGCGAAGCTTGCAAACCGCGGCGTGCCCAAATACCTATGTCACGTTAGTCTTGAAGGAAGTTCACGTCGTCAGATCACGCTCGTGGTTGCGGTGCCACACGCTGACGACACCGCTAAAATAAAACGACACGTAATTACGTTTTTTGGTGTTGTCCAAGTGCTTGTGTATGCTCACCCGGTCCTAGACAGCGAGCCAGTCTTCTACGTCATCGTCTTCGGTGCCACTGAAGATGGGTGGGTCGCGTTGACACAACTGGGTGGGGCAGACCATGGTAGTCACCGGGGCATCAGGTTGTGGTGGTCCTTCTTGCGACATTACGAAGGCGAGCTGCAGTTCCCGATTACAAAGTTCCAGAATTCTCCTTGTACCTTGCACCTCCACCAAATGTAAAGGGAAGTTTATTCGGCTCGTAGAGCGGCAGCGACAAACTCAGCACCAGCAGGTAGGGCGCAGCCAGCGAACGAACTGGGTACGAGCCACGCGATGGCAACGGGGCTTTTCAGCCTGCCGATCTTCTTCGGCACACTTTCTTTATGGAGGACTACGGTGGATGTGGAGCCGCTATAGATATATTTCAGTACTTTTACATACCTTTCGTCTGCACCCTGATCCCGTAATGCCTCCATGACAGCTAAGGTTTCGACTGAATCAAATGCTTTCTAGTAATAAATGAAAGCCATATATAAGGGTTGGTTATATTCCGCACATTTCTCTATCACCTAATTGATAGTGTGAATATGGTCTATTGTTGAGTAGCCTTTACAGAATCCTACCTAGTCCTTTGGTTGATTGAAGTCTAAGGCGTTCTTGATTCTGCTTGCAATTACCTTAGTAAATACTTTATAGGCAATGGACAGTAAGCGGATCGATCTATAATTTTTCAATTCTTTGGAGTCGCCTTTCTTATGCATTAGGAATATATTAGCGTTCTTCCAAGATTCCAGCACGCTCGAATTCATGGGGCATTGAGTATACAGGGTGGCCAGTTTTCCTAGAACAATCTGCCCACCATACTTCAACAAATCTGCTGTTACCTGATCCTCCCCAGCTGCCTCGTCCCTTTGCATAGCTCCCAAGGCTCTCTTTACTTCATCCGGCGTTGCTTGTGGGCTTTCAAATTCCTCTAGACTATTCTCTCTTCCATAATCGTCGTGGGTGCCACTGGTACTCTATAAAACTCTATAGAACTCCTCAGCCACTTGAATTATCTCACCCACATTACCAATGACATTGCCGGCTTTTTCTCTTAACGCATACATCTGATTCTTGTCTATTCCTAGTTTCTTATTCACTGCAATTCGGCTTCCTCCGTTCCTGAGAGCATGTTCAATTCTATCCATATTATACTTCCTTATGTCAGCTGTCTTGCACTTGTTGATGAGCATAGAAAATTCTGCCAGTCCTGTTATAGCTGCAGGGTTAGAGGAGTTCATATGTATACATACAATTGCTTCGCATGACGGATTGACCATTTTAAGTTCTCGACTTGTCAATAGCTGTAGTAGGAATTACTGTAACAAATACAATTCCACGATGGGATTGTTTAGTTTTTTTTAATGATAACATGAGAAAATTACACAGACCCTATTTTGTATATGGGAGAGAAGTATAGACATTTTGTACATGCGTATATCCCAAGCCTAATCCAGTTTGCAATACACAGACAAGCAACTGGTACAACATGAGCTTCATCAATCAGGGCCGCACAACACGTACATAATGAAAGGTGAAATATAGAGGGAAGCTTAAAAATACGCTCCGTAGCACTGCAAAGCATAACATATATTGCCCCTGTACACTAAATGTTCAAAATAGCAATGCATCAATTACCCATTTGCCTTCAAGTTTAATAACAAGTTCAAGTTTACTGAAGGGTATTATAAGCATATGTACAACAGCAATCTGCTGACACACCTGCAGACAAGGTGGCTGTTCGAGGTGTGCTGGTTGCCTAAACGTAAGAAAAAGAAAGAAATTAGATTAATCTCAATACAAGTGCAATTGATTCTCGCCTATTTCCTGCATTTGCCTCCATGACCTCCTGACTTGCGGAGTGTGCATGATGGAGCTGCTGTGGCTAGGCGTAGGCATTGTCTAAGCAAAAAGAAAAGGCCATTCCCCTCCCCCCCCCCAAATGGGGAATTATGGAAATAAAAGCAGTTCTTATGTTTGCTTCTTGCGCTGGTCTTTCCGAAACGTCTTCAAAGACAGTGCCCCGAACACACGAGAACATTGACCGCTTTTGCTTTTTACCTGCAGGTGATGCTGTGAGATCCTCAGTGTGGCTGCATGCAGCATTTTAACACTTGGTGGAGTCATTTGAAGTCGCAGCCAAAAATATGAAGACTCATCCATGTCTGCTTGAGTGCTTTCAATTTCTAAATGCAGTGATAAATATCACTATAGGTGCAAGGCCCCCACGTCTATGCGGCAAGTGTCATAGCTCGCAACTGAATTTTTCCTTTCGTGTTTCACAAGGTGTCTGACATATCCACATTAGGTGTGATCCGTTTGATTTTATTTATCCCAGTGTGGACAGAGCATCAGTTAGTTGTTCTTTTTATTTTTGCGTGGCTTGCTTTTTGGTTTGTTTCTGAATTTATCAAGCACCAGCCTCATGTTGCTAAACTGACTCATGTAATGACAATCCTCAGCTTTTGACTTGTAGAAAAACAATGGATTTCCTGACCCATTAATTTCTATCCTATTACTAGCATAATTTTGCGGAGTATTATGCTTATATTGACTTGCTTGACCTTGAACAAAGAGTCCTGCATTTTCAAATACCATTCTTTCCTTAATATCATTCGATACTTCTCACAATTTCTGTACCTTGGGCTTCTAATACTATGCATTCACCATTTTTACTTGTTATTTCGGACTAGAAATGTCGTTTTTAAATTAGAGCTTATATAATGCCTTTGGAACACACAGAAGGGCTTCCCATTGCATATCTGCATAACAGGAAAACATGTTTCAATAAACATTTGCAAAATCAAATAGAAGATTGATGAATGTAGCTTGCAATGTGATTTGACTGAATGGGCCATAAAGATAACTCATCTCGCTTGGTAAATAAAACACATATTAGTGTGATGTACAACATATGTTACACTAATGTGGTGGGTTCTTTTGGTTATGCAGCAAAATAATCGGTGCGCAATAAAATGTATTTTTGCATACCAATTGTACACACTACTTCAAGGAAAATGAGCTGGAGCTGTCCACATGATCAATTTATTTTACTTGCGAGTATAGTCAACAAAATTTGTCAGAACTGCTAATACATTATGTCAGCATTGCATATGTCCACGCTGTCTAAAATATTCACATTTTGGAAATGCTCGTAGGAATCTGATGTGTATATCTAGAGCTTATGGATACATGTAAAATACTCAGCATCAAGCGCAAGTTAACGGCCATGCAGGCCCCGTATTAATCATGCAAATAGATTCGCTGCACACATCTGTGGCAAGAAAAGATATGCCACTTGCAATGGCACGCAAGTAAGCGTCGGACATACGGCACAGTTAACTAAACGCCTACGCTATTAGTTTGGGGGTTCATACACTCCATTTTGTCCGTGTTAGGCACTCGCCGATTGCTTCGTGGCACAGCAATACTCGGCATCAGGCTATTTTTCCGCTGTGGCTTTCTACAAGCATGCAGTTAAACAGATTGTATGACTTGCTTGTTGATTCGCCAGTACAATTTCGGTGCGCTCGTCCCCCTGTCCAGCAGTTGCCTACTTAAGTTGCCTACTTAAGTTGCCTACAACTGCTCTACAGTTGCCTACTGTACAGCAGTTGCCGTAAGGAGGACCACATTCTGTGGAGGCAGTTCGTTAAGTTTGCGCAGAGCAGCAGCTATTGCCGCGCCTTTCACAACCCTCGACGAAGCTATACAGTCTATACAGCCAGACCACGCATATCTCAGAGCATAAATATAGAATGCAGCTTGCGCAGTGGTCTTCAATTACTTTGACAGAGCCATCTGTGCTTACTTGCGAGGTGATTCTGGTAAGTTGTGGACAATTTTCCAGAACTGGTGACTTGGCTTCAGCAGATGGAATGTAGCTCTTTGACTGCAGTTGTGGCACACCTAAGTAGCATGTCATATCCTCGAATGTTCAGGGTGGGTCTACCTTTACCCTCTTTCTCGAGCAGCGCAATCCTAAGACACGAAGCACCTTCATTGGTGCATAAGAATACGAGCACGACCTGTTACCTACATGTCTTAAGAGGGCTTTGCTAAGTGATGACTCATTCACACGTAGTTGCTAGGTCACCGCATCACCATCTGAAGTCACCCTCACGTAGTCAATATGGGCGCTTCGAAGCCATGCACAGAAAAGGTCTTCGGCTGTATTTGGGAGTCCCTCGGCCGGCATATAACAAAAAAGGGCGCTCTACGAAGCTGACTTAGCCCTCTGCAACTTCAGGCTTCCCAGACTTTAATGTGTCCACATGTTTCGGCAAAGAAGTAATGCAATCACGGTTGCCAGTCAGCTGCTTGAGGGGCGTGTCATATTGTCGATAAAAGCTATTGAGTGCCACCATGAATCATTTCATCGCTTTCAATTGATTGGCTCGCGATCTTAACCACGATACTTTTCTCTCAGACAATTGCTACAATGGTATTTGTGAATTTTCTGTTCTCTGCATGACGCGCCGTCGTGTTAGCAGCCATGAGCAATTAGTTTTTTTTTGGAGGCCTGTTTAAAAGAGGGGAGAAAGTAGCAGCAAACATTTCATAAGAAATGCGCACCTAACTCTTGCTTTCCGCAATTATACGCGGCCATATTTGAATAGAACTACTCACCAGAGTGATAAGAATCATGATGACAGCTTCGCTGGGCAGTGTCTTTCTAACACAGATAACATGTTAACTTCAATTACCAAGATTTTTCTTCCATGGAAAGGTCTCTCGCCATACCAGAATCCACCCCATACCAAAGAACATGAATCCCGAGTTCAACAAGGGAAGAAGAGCGGCCAGAGCCAAGGCTCTCTTCGATCAGCACGCCAAGGACGAGCACGCATGGTACGTGGACGCGGCCGAATATCAGCGGAACGTCTTCGCAGCGGTCGTCATAGAGGCGCCAACCGGCGCCACGAGGACGGCAGCGAGCATGAGAAGCGCCAGAGCAGAAGAAGTGGAGGAGGTAGCCATCGCCGACGCAGACTGCCACACGGTGCTGAGCGACTGCAGACAGGCAGTGCGAAACTTCGTCAAAGGCCAAATCTGCTGGGAGGCCGAGCCCGTCCTGCGAGCGGCAAAACTACGAGACAGAAAAGTAAGACTCAAGTGGTTCCCGGCACATCGTGCGCGACGTGTCGGAATGCAATGAGAACCGCAATAGGACGGCACAGGCAGCGGCGCGAGCGCTAACCAACCGCGCCCCGGCAACAGACCGTCCGACGTGGTTCGGAACCAAGGACCGCATGACGGACTACAACAAAATCACGAAGGCCTACCACCTGGCTCGCCGAACTCTCCCACCCCCGCACCCAAGGCTGAGTCGCGCGGAGGTAGTACTACTGAGACAGCTCCAGACCGGATCGCTACCGAGCCCGGGACTGATGCATCGCACGTACCCAGAAACATTTCCGACCTATTAGTGCAGAGTCTGCAGGAGGGAAACGGCAGATTACACGCACATCTTGTGGGACTGCGTTAAAAATCCAGAAGACGCAAAATCAAGAACGATCCCACTGCGGCTCGCGGCCGCAGCGAAGAGCTACGACCAAGACGAACAGCTCTGGGCCGTCCAGCGGGTCCTCGGGCCACTCGAAAGGGAGGGACCCAGCGAGTCAGCAACGGTGAGCGGAGACCCGCGCCGAGTAACGGTGAATTCGTAGATGACGTAGGCCCACGTAGGAAGAACTGACGGACTGACTGAAGAACTGACATTTGCAGCGAACAAAAATACGTTTGTGGTGCTGACAGTAGTGACTCGTGAAGGTCGGCGCCACCTCAGCTGCTGGCACACTAATCAACATGACAATTGGTTCTGAAAAAGAAAACCCCAGTTATGAAAAATGAAGCAACTTTGTCCCGACACATTGTTTTATTATGCATACTTCACTAAAGGCTTCCACGGTTAAGGGCGCGTAGTACTACTAGTGCAACGAGCATTTTTCATTGTAAATAGTGGTTTGGATGCGGCTCATTCATTCCAATACACTTGTTTTGCAGCAAAACATTCTGCTGCTGGAGGCATTCAACCGCCTGGTGGCAGTAGGCGAGCGCGAGGCACGTGCTCTTGAGAGTGTGGCAAGGTCCAGAGAGCTGCTCTGCAACAGTGGGATCAGTGCCCTGACTGCTCTCTAATCGAGCCCCCAGAACACACCTTACAAAGGAGCTTTCAGTTTATTATTTTGTTTATAATTCAAGAGCAGGAATAAAATTATTGCAGTAAACACTGTGCTGTGCATATTGGGACCCTTGTACCATGCACTTGATGTCTCTTTAAGATGGGCAAAAACGTAAGAGAACCTGTGCCACTCTTGGACCGTGTAAATGAAAAAGGCACTAATGCAGCATATCCGTCATTGTGCTTGTTGTTCTTTCTATGTGCAAGAATACAGTGGGTGTTGATTAGCCACAAAATGAATGGTGTGTGTATTTCACAATGAAATGACAGGAAACGGCATGAGCCTAATAATGCTATCACCTATATACTGTGTATATGA